>NC_084500.1:10909099-11212849 GCF_030035675.1 Rhineura floridana | reverse complement strand
TTTTAAATTGTTTTTAAAATATGTTTTTGAATTGTGTGTTTGTTTTAATGTTTTTGATTGCTGTAAACTGCCCAGAGAGCTTCAGCTATGGGGTGGTATACAACTGCAACAAATAAATAAATAAATAAATAAATGTTGAGAAATTCCAAAGCCCTTTTATTACGGCTATCAAAATGTCACAAAATAGTGTGCAGCCTTTTGAGTCCACCAAACCTCTTCCTGAGGCTAGATGTTATGCAAAGTGGGAAGGGGGGGGAGAGAGGGAGAAAGCTGGCTTGGTATTGAAGCCACAATGTTTGTCTTGGTCTAAAACATTTTGCAGTATAGTCTTTAAAAGGGGATGGCTAGGGGGTTGCTATGAGGAGTGTCCGAACTCCGGAATTTAAGGTTGTGTACACATTGCCATTTACTCTGGTGCCAATCCACTCCCACCCGTATTTTGAACCGGTGTACGCATGACATGCCCCTCAATGCAGTTATCTTGTAGTTTCTTATGAAATACTGTGCTTTGATAGGCTTTACCCCAAACCAGCTTCAAGCCAACTTCAGAACTGCAAGCTTACTCAATGCACAGTGTACAACTGAAGCACTAAAAAAAACCCACCTGTGTGCATGCGCAAACAACAACGGGAAGAGGATTTGCAGGGGCAGTGACAGGGTGGTTGACTTCAGTGCACATCAAACTATGCCGATGTGAACAGAGAATAACTCTCCCCATCCCACACACAATAGATACTGCCATTTCCTCTTCTCTATCTTTCCTCCAAAGAGCTGAGTGGGGGGTGGGGGGAAAGGCCAGCATGCCTAGCCTTGCCAGTAAAAGTCTAGTAGCTACTAGCCATCAGAAGCTATTGAAGAAACCCTTTTCATCTATCCGTGTTCACTGAAGGAAGAATGATTTACTCAAGAGAACCAATAGGTTAAAGAAAGCACTATTTCATCATTTTGGGGTCACTTTGGGTCTCATCATTTTGGGCTTACGGGAAACTGTTCTGAGCCATAAACAGGTTAAGCCCCTCCAACTAGCTCTGGAGCAACTGCCCTATAAGGAAAGGTTGCAGCATTTGGGGCTTTTCAGTTTAGAGAAAAGGTGAAGTAAGAAGTAACATGACAGACATGTATAAAACTATGCGTGGTGTGGAGAAAGTGGATAGAGAAACGTTTTCCCGCCTATTGCATAATATTTGGACTCGTAGACATCCAATGAATCTGAATGTTGGAAATGTCAGGACAGACAAAAGAAAATACTTCACACAGCACATGATTAAACTACGGAATTCACTCCCACAAGAGGCAGGGATAGCCGCCACCTCGAAGGGTTTTAAAAGAAGATGAGACAAATTCATGGAGGATAAGGCTATCAACGGCTACTAGCCATGTTGGCTATGCTCTGCCTCCACTGTTCAGAGAATCATAGAATAGTAGAGTTGGAAGGGGCCTAACAAGGCCATCAAGTCCAACTCCCTGCTCAATGCAGGAATCCAAATCAAAGCATTCCCGACAGATGGCTGTCCAGCTGCCTCTTGAATGCCTCCAGTGTCAGAGAGCCCACTACCTCTCTAGGTAATTGGTTCCATTGTCGTATGGCTCTAACACAGCCTTTCCCAACCAGTGTGCCTCCAGATGTTGTTGGACCACAACTCCCATCAGCCTCAGTCAGCATTGCCAATGGTCAGGAAAGATGGGAATTGTGGTCCAACAACATCTGGAGGCACACTGGTTGGGAAAGGCTGCACAGTTAGAAAGTTTTTCCTGATGTCCAGTCGAAATCTGGCTTCCTGCAACTTGAGCCCATTATTCCGTGTCCTGCACTCTGGGACGATCGAGAAGAGATCCCGGCCCTCCTCTATGTGACAACCTTTCAAGTACTTGAAGAGTGCTATCATATCTCCCCTCAAACTTCTCTTCTTCAGGCTAAACATGCCCAGTTCTTTCAGTCTCTCCTCATAAGGCTTTGTTTCCAGTCCCCTGATCATCCTTGTTGCCCTCCTCTGAACCTGTTCCAATTTGTCTGCATCCTTCTTGAAGTGCGAAGACCAGAACTGGATGCAGTACTCAAGACGAGGCCTAACCTGTTGGAGGCAGGGAGTCTCTATCTATCCATCCTTTTGCGGGGGAGATTTTCCACACACATATACATTCAGGAGCCTTTTAAGGTGTTAAGAACAATGTCTCATGCTGTTGGGGGGGGGGAACAGTCCAGTCCACTCTCCCTCCAAAATAGTGATGGCCATCAACTTGGACAGCTTTAATGGAGGATTAGACAACTTCATGAAGGCTATCAGTGGCTACTAGCCACCATCAGATGCTGGTGTGCCTCTCAAGACCTGTTCCTTGGAATCACAAGTGGGGAGAGTTGCGCTCCAGTCCTGCTTGCAGGCTTCCCGTTAGGGCATCTGGCTGGCCACTGTGAGAACTGCTGGACTAGGTGGGCCACTGGACCGATCCTGCCAGGCCCTTTGATGGATTCTTCCAGAGAGGATTGGTCAAGGAAAATTGGCATTTCATATCTGTTGATTCAGAACATTCTCCTCAGCCTTCATTCCAAGAAAAACTTCTTTTGCCCTTAGTGGTAAGCTGCGGGCTGTCAGACAGCTGAGCTGTGGGTCAGTAACTTTTACACATTCCCAGGAAAGGGGGAAATAAAGAAGGTAAAAAAACGACACAGTCCTGAAGGTTATTGGAGCCTTTTTCCTTCTTCAGTGAAACAGATCAAATTGCTAGTGGTGGGGAGAAAAACAGAGGATCTGGTTTTTCAAATAACTAACTTTGGATCTCACGCATTATGATATTGGAGTTTTTAAAAACCCAACGAAGGTTGATACAAGGAGGTGCTAATTTCCCTTTGGAGGAAGGGCCATAGCTCAGTGGCAGCGCATCTTCCTTGCATGCAGAAGGTCCCAGGTGTCTCCAGGTAGGGCTGGGAGAGACTCCTGCCTGAAACCGTGGACAGCCACTGCCAGTCAGTGTACACAGTACTGAGCTAGATGACTCAGTGTAAGGCCAGCTTCCTGTGAAACAGCTGGCTTGTGTTAACCTCTAACACAGATGTGTGGTCCACCCCATGTGATTATCTTAGCAGCTATTTCAACAGCGTGTTTCAAAATCTGTTCGACGAGCAAATTTTAAAAGCTTGATTATTTAGTTATTTTAAAAGTTTTCCAACGTTTCTGGAAATGGCAAAGGAGTGACGAAAGAGGGGCCGAAGAGGGCTTTGGGTTTCGACATGTCTTTCACACCAAGTTCAGGAGGGTTTATTGTCTCAAGCAGCGGTGTAGCAGCAAATTCAGAAGTGCAGGGTCCCTTCATGATTTTTTTGCTGATGGGTTGAGAATGAGATCCTTGTTAATGTCTTCTTCCACAACAACAGGAACCAATAAGCATGAAAGAGGAGAGTACTGAGAAGAGTCTTCTCAGTGGCTGACTCATTTCCTTTCACTCTGATTGGCTCCAGTCAGCATGAAAGGACAAGGAAGCATGTTAGAAGGCTCTTCTCCATGGTTGACACACTTCCCTTTCATACTGATTGGCTCATGGGGTGCTGGAGACAGAGGGACCCTGCACCCAAAAAAGTAAAGTGTCTTAGACCCCTTGAGACTCTGGACAACTACACCCCTGGTCTCAAGCAGAATTTTGGGAGCCAGTTTTGAGGTAGTGAAGCAGAATAGTATCTACGATGCTGAAAGATACGACTTCCCCAACTGGGCGCCCTCCATGTTTTGGATTTCAACTCCCATCAGCCCCTGCCAGCACAATGACATCATATCCTGGGATGCAACTTGTCAATCCTCTTGCATGCCAGATAAACTTCACTTTTCGCAATAAAGCAAAGAAGTTAACTTTAGGAAGAGGTAGGTTGCATTCGTTTGTATGGTTAAGCACACCCCTTTTTTTCTTTCAAAAAATCCCAAAGCCCCCTTATTATGGCCATCAAAATGTCACAAGATAGTGAGCAAGCTTTTGAGTCCAACAACAATAATGTTGGGAAAAACAGAAGGGGGTAGAAAAAGAGGAAGGCCAAACAAGAGATAGATTGACTCCATAAAGGAAGCCACAGACCTGAACTTACAAGATCTGAACAGGATGATTCATGACAGATGCTCTTGGAGGTCACTGATTCATAGGTTCGCCATAAGTTGAAATCGACCTGAAGGCACATAACAACAAAGGCAGCCCTGGTGGTGGGAAAAATCTGCCTTGGTAATTGAAGCCACAATATTCTTCAATCAAAAAATAATTTTGGGAGTAAACTGCTATGTAAGAATTGGTGCCTGAGTTTCCTTTTTCCCTCTTCCCTGTCTGACCCTTTTTCCTTGTTTGTCTTACACCTGTGGGCAGAGACTATCTTGTTTTGATTGTATGCAAGATGCTCTGGGAACCTTTTTGGCTGAAGAGCTGAGGTACAAATACTCTAAATAAGTAAATAAATATAGTATCAGAGAGCCAGCTATGGGGTTTGTTAAGAAGACAGCCTGAACTACCCGAAGTGCCGCTGTTCATTTCTTTCACCTTACTTTTTCTAAGTTGCTTTGAGGCACTTTATGTGTGAAAGGCAACAAATCAAAAGAATTATTTATATATTCATTTATTTATTTATTGGGCATTGAATGATATCAACCAACGAACCACATCTGCACCTTTCAAAAGCAATAGTCTTTTTAAAAAAGCAACCAGAATGAAACCCCCACACACACAATTTATCATTTTTAAAAAGCAACGTGGGTGGGATTCACTGCTAGTCCGACTCAGAGTAGACGCCTTGCAGTTAATAGACATGACTAATTAACCTCATTCATTCCAAGGGGTCTACGCTGAGTAGGCCTCACTTGACTACAACCGTGAACCAACCCTAAATAATTACTCCAAGTAGACCCACCGGACTATGTCCATTAGTTTCAATGGGGGCAACTCTGGGTAGGCCCAGCAGAGATGCAACCCGATGATAATCAACCCGCCGGGCCATGCTAAGGCTCAATAGACAATATAAAAACTGACAAATCACCAGGCCCGGATGGCATCCACCGGAGAGTTCTCAAAGAACTCAAATGTGAAATTGCTGATCTGCCAACTGAAATATGTAACTTGTCTCTTTTCGACAGCGGATGCTGCTATTTCCTGCTTCACCGCCCTGCAAAGTCGGAGGAGTGGAAGGGGAAAGGTGGGGGGAACTTCGTGTCGTCGCAGCCGCCCGCCCCGTCGCAGCAGAGCGAGCTGATTTAAGAAGCTCCGGGAAGTTTGCCCGTCTCCTCATCTGAACTCTTCCAGACCCTGCGAGAGCGGCAGCAGCAGTTGCCCATGGCTTTCCAAGCCCCCTACTACAAGCCGGTGAGTCCAGCCCTTGGCACGTGGGTTTTGGTGCTGTTTTGAAAAGTGGGGGGCATCCTCTTGACGAGATCCCCCAAATAAACAAATGCGCGCGCGAGATATTCTCTGGCCCGCTCCTCTCCAGCACTGGAGGCCAGTGGGCGCATGGGGCACTGATCTACCAAGCTCCCGTCGACCCCGTGCCTGCCTTCTGATTTGCATCCAAGTCCAGGGGATGGCACTAGGTACCAGCTTCTTCCTCCTCCTCCCTCTCACCGTTGCACCTTGTTGAACCCAGCAGGGCAAAGGATGGGGACAGCCCTAGATGACTTTGGCCTGGTTTAGTAACCCCACATAAACCACTGTTAAGGGTTGGTTCCCATCAGCATTGTCACCCTCTGCCTGGGCTCTCCCACTTTGATTACACACCGTCTGCGGGTCTCAGGGGGTCTTAGACCCCTTACGGTTTTGGGAGCAGGGTCTCCATGTCTCCAGCATCCCATGAGCCAATCACATGAAAGGGGAGACTGTTAGCCACTGAGAAGAGTCTTCTAACATGCTTCCTTGGCCCTTCCTGCTGACTGGAGCCAATCGGAGTGAAATGGGATGAATCGGCCACTGAGAAGACTCTTTTCAGTAGCTAATACTCTCCCCTTTCGTGCTGGTTAGCGCCTAGGGACATCTGTGATTGTGGAAGAAAGTATTAACAAGGATCTCATTCTCAACCCAGCAGCAAAAGAAAAAAAAAAAGAGGGAGAGGTGTGGCTGCGTGTGACTCTCATGAAGGGGCTCTTGCACTTCTGAATTAGCCACTGCATTATTGCACACCATACATTTCAAGGATATTTCCCGCGCTTCCCAAGTATCCTAGGAACTATAGTTTGTTCAAGGTGCTGGGAATAGTAGCTCTGTGAGGGGTAGATGACAGTTTCCAGGTTTGTGTGTTAAATGGATGATGTGTACGCAGCCCAAATCTGCTGTTTAATCACTGTTTTGTGCTTGTAAGTTAAACGCATACATGCACCCCTGGGAGAAAAGATTTGGCCCTGTTGGGTCCTGGCTGCGCCAGTTTTTTACTTAGAAGGAAGTGTTTTTATTTGTTTGTTCGTTTGTTCATTTTGCAACTTGTGTACACAGCTTACTCAACTGAAAACAGCGACCACCTCTAAGTCTAAAATATTCATTTTAATTTTAAGAGATTGTTCAATCTACTTGAAAATCAAGAAAAAGGAAAAAAACGTGCAAGTGCAAAAAGTTAAACAATCGCAAAATTTCCAAGGCAAGGGGTCCAGTTTCTGGTGCCTCCCATCTCTACCCCCCATAGTTGAGGACTCTAACCCTCAGGCCACAGTCAATGATCTCCTGTCTCTTGAGCCAGACTGTCTGAAATTACCAGCTAAAGTCCCGCTCCCATCTAAGAGCCCAGCTATAAATGGGACTCCTGCTAATGGTAATTTATCTCTCTCAACAGCTTCAATAATGGTACTTTTATTTATTTATTGTATTTATTGTATTTATATACCGCCCCATAGCTGAAGCTCTCTGGGTGGTTTACAGTAACTAAAAACATTAAAAACAAATATACAAATTTAAAACACATCTTTTAAAAACAATTTAAAACACAATTTAAAAATGTAAAACAATTTAAAAACACATGTTAAAATGCCTGGGAGAAGAGGAAAGTCTTGACCTGGTGCCGAAAAGATAACAGTGTTGGCGCCAGGCGCACCTTGTCAAGAGGATCATTCCATAATTTGGGGGCCACCACTGAGAAGGCCCTCTCCCTTGTTGCCAGACTCCGAGATTCCCACCGAATTAGGCACCCAGATGAGGACCTTTGATGTTGAGCATAGTGTACAGGTGGGTTCATATCGGGAGAGGCGTTCCATTAGGTATTGTGGTCCCAAGCCGTGTAAACAGGGCTGGTTCTAAAGGGTGGCCAGGTTGGGCACTGGCCCGAGGGCCCCGGAGCTACAGGAGCCCCTGAGGGGCCCTCCGCTCCCCTTCCGCGATCCGTGCTCCCCCACCACGCCCCCCACTTACCTGTCAGCTGACTTTTTAGCATTTCCCTTAATGAAGATGGTGGCCGCAACTTCCCTAAGGTACTGAAGCTGCTGCTGCCATCTTAGTTGATGGCAGAGATGTGCACATGTAGCACACACGTGTGCCATCAACAAAGATGGCGGCAGAGGCTTCATTCCCCTTAGGGAAACTGTGGCCACCATCTTCATTAAGGGCAATGGTAAAGACTAGACCAGTAGGGGGCCTGTGGGGGTGTGTGGGAGGGCCGCGCGTGCACACACACACACACACCGGAGGACCAGGGCAAGCCGATGCCCAAGGGCCCCCGCATGCCGGGAGCTGGCCCTGCATGTAAGGCTTTATAGGTTAAAACCAGCACCTTGAATCGAGCTTGGAAACATACAGGCAGCCAATGCAAGTGGGCCAGAATCAGTTTTATATGTTTGGACCGTCTGGTCCCTGTTACCAATCTGGCCGCTGCATTTTGCACAAGCTGCAGTTTTCGAACTGTCTTCAACGGCAGCCCCACATAGAGTGCATTGCAGTAATCTAGCTTGGAGGTTACCAGAGCATGGACAACTGAAGCAAGGTTATCCCTGTCCAGATAGGGGCGCAGCTGGGCCACCAACCAAAGTTGGTAGAAGGCACTTTTAAGACTCCAGTTAGTGTCCTGTAACTTCCCTAGGCCAAATGATGAGCCAACACAGAATGAAAAGAAACTTCATTTTATACAGATACTTTATGACATCGGAGTCACTTATTTATCAATTCTAGATATAAAGGGAGTTGAGTATCTGTTTTTTGATTTCTCTAATTTTGGTTCAAAAGTAACTTTTACTAGAACCTCCATTGTTGATAATATCCTTAGATCCAGGGAAGTTTTTGCAAAATTTGGAATAGAGGTGAACAGACACTTCTATAATACTTTGATCCAACCTTTGATTAAAGAATCACGTGCCTCTTATCAAAACCCAATGCCCATTAGGAGTGATAAATTTTTGCCTTTAAATTGTCCTTCTGAGGAGCTGTTGGACCCGAAGGAGGTCGTATTACCTGGTGATAAGCCACCTTCACCCTCAAATTCAAACATATTTATAGGCCTGAGATGTGGAGATGACGTTGTAAGCACTATGGGCCTATCCTCTATCAGTCCTACAAAATCTAAAGCTTGCAATCCCCCCGTAATGATTTTTTGCCTGTGATAGTAGAAGGATCCCTGCCAAGAAACCAACAAGAGAGAGATCACTCCCCAGCAAGGAGTGGAAAACACTCTTCCTCTGAACAAGTTCTGACCTCCTTAATATCAGAAGAAGAAGCATTAATTACTACATTTTATTCTCTCCCAGCTGAGGAGCAGCAGTTTATTATTGCTAGGCTACAAAAACTGTTAAATAGGTTAGTCTATAACGATACTTGTCAGAACCTCCACCCAGAATCTACTGAGGTTCAAACCCCAAATCTAAAAGACCATTGGAGACCTTTTCTTTTCAATCCTTCCAAGGAAATTGTTGTTAATAAACACCCAATAATTATACCATTTATTCAGGAGAAATCTCTTGAGTCGTCTCACTCCTTTTAACCCCCCCCCCCCAATTCTTTCTCCTGTAAAAGAATTGGATTTGATTCAGCTGGACTACTTTCAAAACAAGGTTCAAAACATTGTAGCAGAAATCAATTTATTACCCCAACCTTCTGCATCAGCCTTGAGGAATAAGGTTGCGCCTCAGTCAGGAGCACAAACTGTATCTCATGTGGCCTCTAACTGTATACTTGCGGAGGAATCTCTGATAGAATTAGACCCATCAGGTGAACATCTTCTGTTCCCACATGCTCAGGGCCCCTTAAACTATGGGAATCGCAGAAGCAAGGGCAAAGGAGCTTGTTATTAAGGAACTTTGGTTCCTAGATCTTTTTGCGGCCCACTTAAAGAGGATGGCCAGTGTTGACTGCCCACTGCTCCACCTTCCAGTGGTGTCATACCTGTTAAGGTCCTGTCATGGAATGTAGCAGAATGGCTCTCTAAGCTAGCAGATGAAAACTTCAAAGACTTCTGTTCCCAATTTCAAATTCTTTTCATCCAGGAAACTTGGGTTGCTTCAACAACCTTCTCCTCCCTCCCTGGGTATGCTGTTTATACCCTCCCAGCAATTTTATAATCAGACAGTAGAGGACGGCCGCAGGGTGGTCTGGCAACTCTAATTTTGGTCGATCACAATCCAAATATTACACAGATGGACCTGGGCTCTAGTACTAATATCTTACTAATATCTTAACTATCCAAATTGTCTGGCCTTCAGGTTTAAAAATCTTCCTGATAAATGTGCATTGCCGTCCTCAGTTTTCAAAGTGTGAGGGTATCTCAGTTTGGACTGATTTAGATCAGGTTCTCTCCTCTTTATATGAGTCAAACCTCGATCCTTTAATTTTAATGTCGTGCGACATGAATGCCAGGATAGGATCAAATAATTTTAAAATAGGGGAAAAACTGGGACTGACACTGGGAGATTTGACTCCTTTCCCCATTAGGAACTCAAAAGACCTAGTTATCAACACAGCTGGCAATTCTCTTTTTGCTCTTGTCTTTAAGTTCCATCTATATATATGTAATGGGACAGACAGAAGCCCACTATCAGAGTTATATACATATATTGGACCAAGGGGAAAGAGTGTTATAGATTATATGATCCTCTCCCAGCCACTTGTTTCTTACTTTGACACCTTTAAAGTTCTCTCAAGGCCCAAGAGTGATCATATGCCAATTCAATCTCTTTTTTTCTTTCCAGTTGGATTTATCCCTTCAGCTCTCCCTGAGAACCTGACAGTTCAAGGTGACAAAAGGGCTGCTGGAATGGAAAGGTCCAAGAAGGAATAAATCTATTTTTAATGTCCCCTAGGATATTAATTCTAAGGGATCAACTTTTGTCCTCCTCAGATCCTTTGGAAAATTTTAACAAAATAGTGAAAGAAATCAGGCCTCTTGTGGTTAGCTCCCACTCAGCTAGACAGCCAAATCAAGGCTGGTTTGATGGGCAGTGTCCTGCTCACAAACGTATCCTATCAAGAGCTATCAGGAAATTAAGGAAAGTGGACTCTTTAGAAAACTTTAACTCCTACATACCATCTCCGTAGGGAGTATAAAAATTTGCTGCGCTCTAAAAAGGATAATCACATACGCCAGCTGTGGATGGACCTAGGTTTGGCAACCGTGGAAAAGAACTCAGCTAGATTTTGGACCTTGGTGACAAAAGGGATAAAAGGGAGAGCCAGCTCCATTGACAATCAAATTACTTCATCACAATGGTATTTTTCTTCCCTTTTCACTCAGTCCCCCTAATATAGACTTTTTTTCTGCTCTCCTCCTGCCCTGAATGGGACCCTGTAACCCCTGATGAAATATACACTCTGATTAATTCTCTGCCTGCAAAAAAGGCACCAGGGGATTATATGCTTCCTGCAGAATTGTTTAGATCAAATCCTGCCTGGTGGTGCCCAGTTTTTGCTAAAATGTTCACCTACATAGGAAAACGCCTCAGGGTTGGGAAGTAAGTATAGTGGTGCCCATTCACAAAAGAGGTTCTAAGGCAGATCCAAAAAATTGTAGACCGATTAGCCTGCTCAGTGTTGTTGCAAAATTGTATTCTAAATACTTGTTATGCAAATTGGAAGCTTGGGCCACCGAGAACTCAGAAGAACAGGCAGAGTTTATAAAGGGAAAGTCCACAATAGATCAGTGCTTTATTCTTCATCACCTGATTCAGAAATATTCCCAAAGTGGCAAAAAAGAGCTTTTTGTTGCCTTTGTGGATTTTACTTCTGCTTTTGATCTTATTGACAGCAGCCAGTTGTGGCAAAAGTTATCTGCCACCAATATTGACAGAAAGTTATTGTATTTAATACAAATGATGCATGCTAACACTTCTCTCAGGCTTGGGGCAAATGGATTACTATCAGAAAATATACCAACCAGCAGAGGAGTACGCCAGGGATGCCTCTTGGCTCCCTTCCTTTTTAATTTTTATATCAACAACATTGTTCATGATTTGAGTGGTTCAGAATAGTTTCCAGTTTCAGTTTTAGATGCCAAGCTCTCTGTCCTCTTGTGTGCCGATGACATAGCTATGATTTCTATTACATTAATTGGGATGCGAAGGCTATTAAGAAGTCTGAGTACTTTTTGTTCAAAGGAGTATCTATTTATCAATCATGCCAAAACAAAAATGGTGGTCTGGGAGGAAGAAAAAAACCCATGTTTGGAAGTTGAACAGCAACGTAATTTCAGATACTTGGGACTCGGGTTTAACACCCAGCTTTCATGGAAGTTAAGCTGAAGTCCTTCCATTCTATACAAACATTGATGCATTTTTCTAAGTTCCAAGGGGGGAGCTTGGTTGCACCTGCAGTTGAGGTGTTTCAGAAGAAGATAGTCCCACAACTGCTGTATGGTGCACAGCTTTGGGGGGTATACAGATGTCTCTACTCTGGAGGTAGTGCAGAATTCCTTCATGTGATCCCTGTTAGCTGTCCCTCAAAGTACACCTGCATCTCTTTTGAGGGCAGAAACAGGGCTCTAGTCTAGAGAATCCTGTGCTCATGCTTCACTTGCCCTGTGTTGGCGGAAGTTGTCTTGTATGAATGATTCGTGCCTGCCAAAGAAATGTTTTCTAGAACAACTGCAAACTCCAACCCAAAGCTGCTGGGTCAATTCTGTTAAATCTACTCTATTAGCACGGAAGTTTTACCTACTTTTACTTCTGTTAGAGTTAAACAGGTGTTCAAAGACAAAATTTATCTTTATACTAAATGGTGGGACCTTTCATGGAATCATAGAATAGTAGAGTTGGAAGGGGCCTATAAGGCCATCGAGGAATCCAAATCAAAGCATTCCCTACAGATGGCTGTCCAGCTGCCTCTTGAATGCCTCCAGTGTTGGAGAGCCCACTACCTCTCGAGGTCATTGGTTCCATTGTCGTATGGCTCTAACAGTTAGGAAGCTTTTCCTGATGTCCAGTCAAAATCTGGCTTCCTGCAACTTGAGCCCATTATTCCGTGTCCTGCACTCTGGGACGATCGAGAAGAGATCCCGGCCCTCCTCTATGTGACAACCTTTCATGTACTTGAAGAGTGCTATCATATCTCCCCTGAGTCTTCTCTTCTCCAGGCTAAACATGCCCAGTTCTTTCAGTCTCTCCTCACAGGGCTTGGTTTCCAGTCCCCTGATCATCCATGTTGCCCTCCTCTGAACCTGTTCCAGTTTCTTCAGTTACCCAAATGTCATTTTCTATTTGGTACCCACTATATAAAACAACATTTGGCATGGAGCACTACTTTACTTTTCTAACAGTGACACCCTTGAGAAAATCATTCACAGCTTTACGACTCCAGACTTATGCCCTCTCCTTTTCTGGAGGGGAGGTTTTCTAACATTCCAACCCAACAAAGACTTTGTATCTGTCAATCTGGTGAAGTTGAGGGCATTATACATTATCTACTGAGATGTCCCCTATATAAGTCCCCAAGATTAAAATTTCTTTCCTGCACCCTTCGCTCCTTGTCAGATAGACTTCCCCGGGAGCAGATATGCATCCTGTTTGCAGGCAATGATATCGTTGCGCGCCTCCCCCAATTGCTGAGCGGTGAGATTCCAGGGGTCCCTGCGCTCCTCCAGGGTTTGGTTTCCTTTGGGAAGAAGGTCAGCGGAGACTGCGGTGTCTTTATGAAATATGGTTTATTTATTTACACACATTCCAACCTGAGCTCAAGGATGGAGGGGTTCAAGGCATCAGCAGTCCAATATCCAGCTTTTCCATCTGGGTGCAGGGGCATCCCATAGCCATGATGTAGAGAGCACTCTAGACACACTAAAAAAAGCAAACTCTCCTGGGCTCCAGGAAGGGGGGAATGAGGCTGTCCTGAAGAGTTTCAATGACAAAAGGATTTCCCTGGCCCATTCACCGTTGCTAGGCAACTGATCGGCCCATTATCTTACCTTGCTCTAGCTGCAGGAAAAGTAAGAGTAAGTTACCTAAAACACCTTGTGGGATGAGCGGGAGGTGCCCCTGCGCTAGTCTGACCGTAGTATCTACACACTAAGACATGGGGTGGGTCAGGGTATCTCCCTCTCACTAGAAGAAACTTTTATTTGAACTGTACCACTGCTTTTCCACTCTATGTTGTTGAGCTGTGTTTTATTGTAATATGATCTGTTTTTTAATATGTATTTTGTATCTTCCTTTTCAGAGCTTGGAAGATTACTTTTAAAAAGTAATAAATTACAGTTGCAGTTACATGGCCCCCCAAAAAGTAGTAATTACCGTTACAATTGCTGAAAGTAACTGATTACTTTACGTTTACTCAAAAGTAATTGCTACAATTACATTTTAGTTACTTTTTTGAAAAAAATTGCCTACAAGGTGCTGGCCTCGGCTGCTGCACATCTAAGTAGCCTAAAACAACATTAAAAATAAGCACACACACACGCACAGGGTAGTAGTATATATATATTTTATCCACAAGATTAACAGAATGGCATAACAGAATCTCACATCCCCTCACCCCACCCCCAGCAATGATACCCAACACACATATTTTTGTATATATATTACCTCCAGCTCTTTTCTCCTTCCACTCCTGTCAATTTTTAAACAATTGTTTTCTCTACCCCGTCTTGCTATCCACCTCTTCCCTTGTAGCCTCCTAAGCACCCATAGAGCATGAAGAACAACGCTGCACAGAAGCCCAATTTGAAGCACATGATTTTTATTCACAAATCAGAGGAGCAGAAGACTTCCCCTGCTCCCCCCCAAGTAATGCGCAAAAGTAATGCTAGAAACATTACAATTACTCCTCAAAAGTAATGAAGTTACTACTCGTCCTATTACCAGCAAAATGTAATGAAGTTACCCACTCGTTACTCAAAAAAGTAATAAATTACAAGTAATTCGTTACTTGTAACTAGTTACTTCCAAGCTCTGTTCCTTTTATATCTGTTTAACTGTGGTAGCCTATGGCTTTGAACAATGAAGACTTCATTCATTCATTCAAAATACCAATAAAAACAAAAATTAAAAACAAGTTAACCTAAAAATATCATTAGAGTTGTATCCAATGCCAATCCTACTAAGAGTAGATCCGTTGAAAATAATGGACATGGGCAACTTAGGTCCATTAATTTTAAAAGGGTCTACTCTAACTAAAACTTAGATAGCACCCAGTGTTGGCAATCCTAGAACCATTATATCTCACAAAATTGCATGTTAAAATGACATACCTGGATAGGCGTGCTGAAACAATTTTTTACAGAGCTTAGCATTAAAAAATATGGTACTGTTCCCCACAACTGTAGGATGAAGTGGTACAGCCCGATCTGCCACCATAGGACTGTGCCAACTGCCGCCCATCTCCTGTTGCTAGCATGGGTCAGGAAGTACTCCATGGCTGACCCTGACTTCTGTGGGAGAGGGTTGGCCGCTGGGCTGCCATTCAGTCCTGTGGGGGGCAATGTCCTTTGGGATAACTTTGCCGTACTGGACAAAACTTACCGAGACCGCATCTGCACCATACATTGTGAGCAGTATCATTCCACTTTCCCACAAAGAACCCTGGGAACTGTAGTTTGCGAAGGGCGCTGAGCGTTGTGAGGAGAGTCTTATTCCCGTCACTCAAAGCGCTACAGTTTCCCGAGCTCCTTGGGAAGAGGGATGGATCCTTAAACCACTCTGGGAGGGGAATGGAGGTCTCCTGACAACTCTAGCCCCCATCACAACCTGTGACAGTTGATGTGGTGGTGTCGTGCCCTGCAATGTACAGTGCCGAGGGGGCCCTAGTGCTGGTGCTGTGTGGCGCGGGCCTTCTCTGAAATCTTGGGCATGTTGCCAGCTTTGGACAGATCAGCATCTAGACCCTAGAACAGCAGCCCTGGAAGAGGAAGAGGAGGCTTTTGAGAAGGAAGTCACACACAGCCAAGATTTTAGTGAAGTTCACGGCATCTGACAATCATGCCCTCCCAAGCCGCACCGCCAATGTTTTAAAAAAGAGAAGTGAAATCAGAGAGAGGAATTAGGAGCATCACAGAATGTGGTTGTTGGTAAGGCTGTGAGGAGGAAGAGGGGGGGAAAGAGCTGTCTGCTTGCTGAGAACGGAAATATAAGGGAGAGAAACCAAGACTGACACGTTTCAGCCTGAAACACGTCAGGTTTGGATTACGAATAAAACATATTTTTCTAGCATCTTGGTTTCTCTCCTTTACATTTCCGGTTTTAGATGCTAGCCACTTTCCCCTGTTGCTTGCTGAGAACCCCCAAACCACATATAAAGTGGCTGACTCGCTTTTTCAGGGGGCCCGCACGCAATGAGTGCTGACGCAGCCAGGCCTATGAATCTACTAAGCAGCTTGAAATGTAGGGCATGCTTTCACTAGCTCGTGAGATCTGTGTTTTTAGAGCTGCCTCTAGTTGTGATTTAATTTGTTTTAAACTGATGCTGTGACCTGCCCTGGGATCTTCTGGTGAAGGGCGAGCAATACTTTTAACAATAATATAACAATAGTAATAATAATGTCTTTTTTTTAACCTGCAGCAGGACTGCCTTGGGAAATTTTATTTATTTATTTATACCCCGCCCTTCCTTCCAGCAGGAGCCCAGGGCAGCAAACAGAAACACTAAAAACACTTTAAAACATCATAAAAAGACCTTAAAATACATTAAAACAAATGGGATTTCTTAGGTTGCATGGCATTCTGAACCCTGCTAGCTGTAGAATTTTGTGATCCTTGTTGTGAGGGGGGAGGCAAATGGTTGTATTTATTTACTTACTTAAAGCATTTCTCCCCTGCTCTTCAGCTGCAAAGGTGCCCGGAGCCATTTGTAGATTAAAACAAAAACAAAAGACAGCATTGCCCCTCAGGCTTATGATCTTAAAAAGACAGGACACAAAAAGAAAAAAGGCTGAGGAGGGAAGGGGGGTGGGGGAATAAGCAAATGCAAGCACCAGATTCTTGAGGTTACAAGGATCTTATAGCAACCAGGTGGCATGAAAGCAGGATGCTCAAAGTTTTCAAACAACAAAGTTTGTAAAAATCGCCTGATGTTCCAACGGTCTGCAATGCAGCTGGAAGTTGTGGAGTTTTGCTAAGGTGCAGCCTTGGCTTTATGGGACCTAGTTAGAGAATCTGCTGGAATCTTATCACTTTGGGGAAGGGCCATAGCTCAGTGGGTAGAGCATCCGCCTTGCATGCAGAAGGTCCCAGGTTCAATACCCAGCATCTCCAGAAAAGGCTAGGAGAAAATCCTCTCTGAAATCCTAGAGAGCCGCTGCCAGTCAGTGTAGACAGTACTGAGCTACATGGACCAACTAGTCTGAATCTGTATAAGGCAGCTTCCAGTGTTCCACTCTCGCCATGACAGGTAAAGCTCATTGGGAGTTGATAGATTATTCCCAGAGCAGATGGTCTCCCTGCTCCTCCTCGCAGGGCAGCTGGTTCAGAAAGCTTCTGCGAGTGGCATGGGGTCCAGCCCAGCCCATGAAATCAGCTGCAAGTGGAGATGGCACTTCCTTGCAGCCTGCTGCTTCAAGTTATTTATCCCCCTGGAAGGCTGGTCCTGCCACTGTTTTAACTACAGCGATGCTTAGGTGTCCACAGTTTCTTTGCAAGGGACGAGAATGGGGAGAAAACCCACCACAGGTGACTCCTCCTTGGCCGTCCCACCAGGTCCAGTGGCCGCCAGCCAACATTGTTTATCCTACCTTCCTTCCACGGCACACAAAGTGGCATGTCTGGGGTTTCCCATTCCTTCTCGAACCCAGGCCCGCTTAGCCTCAACATGGCACCCTCCAGATTCTGTTTGGCTCCAACTTCCACCAGCCCCACCCAGCCTGGCCAGTGGCGACAGATGATGGGAGTTGGAGTCCAGCAACATCTGGAGGGCTGCATAATCTTGTCTGGAGCCCAGGAATATACAGAGCAGCACTATGATTTTATTTATTTATTTATTTTATTACATTTTTAGACCGCCCTATAGCAATAAGCTCCCAGGGCGGTGTACAGCATAATAAAACAGGTTAAAATACAAGTGGATGTAAATTCAATACACAATAAAACATAATTAAAAATTTTCAATTTTAAATTCAAATTTTTAAATTTTTAAAATGCCTGGGCGAAGAGGTAGGTCTTTACCTGGTGCCGAAAAGATAACAAAGAAGGCGCCAGGCGTATCTCATCAGGGAGGGCGTTCCATAGTTCGGGGGCCACCACTGAGAAGGCCCTAGCTCTAGTTATCGTTCTGCGTTGGGACACGGAGAAGGGCCTTCGACGTCGAGCGCAGCGACCGGGTAGGTACATAGCGGGAGAGGCGTTCCGCAAGGTATTGCGGTCCGATGCCGTTAAGGGCTTTATAGGTAAGAACCAACACTTTGAATCTGGCCCGGAAACATATTGGTAGCCAGTGCAGCTGGGCCAGGAAAGGTGTTATATGATCAATTTTTTTTGTCCCAGTAACACAGTCCTGACTGCAGAAGAGAAGGGGCTCCCAACCAGGAATATGCAATGCAGCGCCAGAGCAGCTGCCCTACAGTCCCGGCTGCAGAAGAGAGGGGATGCCCAGCCAGGAAATATAGCGCAGCGCTATGACAGCTGCCATACAGTCCCAGTTGCAGAAAAGCAAGGACTCCCAGCCAGGAATATGCAGCGTACTGCTAAGGCATCTGCAAGAGTCAACACCACCCCAGAACAGTAATTGACAGAATTAAATTATGGAAATTGCCACCACAGGGTGTGGTGATTGCCACTGGTTTCCTTGGCTTTTAAAAGGGATTTGACAAACTCACAGAGGAGGAGAAGTCTTATCAGTGGTGATTAGCTAAACGGAACCTCCACGTTTAGGGACAGTGCGCTTCTGAATACCTGTTGCTTGGGGAGGAACAGGGGAGGGTTGTTGCATTTCTACCCTGCTTGTGGGCACCCCTGACCCACCGTGGGAAACTGGATGCAGGGTAGATTAGACGGACCTTTGATCCAGCAGGATCTGAGCATGTGTCATTGGCATTTGCCTGTTCACCAACTGAGTGCCAGGCAAGTGTCAAATTGCACGCTTGAGGGAAAGTGAATGGTAATCCTCTTAATGATCTTTGGCATCTGTATGAATCATTGCTGCAAGTAGAGTAGCCTGGGGCCACCTGAGCTCCTTGGGATAAATGCTTATGGAACAGATATAGTGGTGAAGTTGCAGTTTTACCTGGTGCCGATTATTAATTATAACCTGGGCTCTGCAACAAAATGTTGCTTCGTACACACCGTACATTTGAAGAGCATGACTTCCCCCAAAGAATCCTTGAAACTGTAGTTTATTAAGGGTGCTGGGACTTGTAGTTCTGTGAGGGTCAGCTACAATTCCTAGGATTCTTGGGGGGGGGAGAGACACATCCTTTAAATGTGCTTTAATTGTACATCTGTGTGTACGCAGCAGCAGGTATGGGTGAGGGGGCTGAAAAAAGCAAAAGTTAGCACAGAAGTTGCTAGTGCCTGCTCTGACTTGGGTCTTACCTCACGTGCAAAATTTAATTAATTAATTTTGTTTGTTTGTGAACACTTAAAATTAAAGGTGCAACCAGTTTACGTGCATGCCAATAGAGGATGAGGCTTCTGCATGCTTAGGAGTACTAGAACTGGCCCTGAAGCAGATCTGGCCTTTTATGTAGATTGAACTGTGCTCTAATGTGCAAGGTATATGGGGGAATTTTGACTGGGGATCCAAACCTCTACCCTGCAGTATTAATAGCAAACTCCATTGCAGGGCTGCCTTACAACTGCCCCGGTTGGCTGCAGAGATATATCAGTGAACTACACTTCAGGGCTGTTGTATCTACATCTCATCCCAGCTGGAAGTGTTGAAACAGCAGCAAGGGCTAACACTGCAGGGTTGCTGCAATTTACTCTCTCAGCTTCAGCCCAGCTTCCAACCTGCAAAGACCTCTGGACCACACTGCAGGGCTCCTGTAAACCACTTGGTGCCTGCCCTACACTGCAGGGTTGTCATAAGCCATTATCTCCCAGCAATGCTCCCTTCCACCTGCGATATGGGGACAGCGGAGAACATTTGTTTGAAACGTGTGGGTTTAAAAATATATATTTTAAAAATATTTCACACTAAATAAAAATGCAAGTATGTTTTCCTTTTCTGCTATCTTTTTTTTGGGGGGTGAGGTGGCTGGAGCAGACACAGTGGTGTCAAATCCCAGCTACATTAAAGTCTTGGTTTTCCCACTTGCTCACTTTTGTCCCTGGGGGGTGTTTAAAAGTAGCTTCTCTGGGTGAACCAGGAAATTACTTCTCCAGAAGGTTCTTTCCCTACTTGAGTGAATTTGCAAATCAGCAGGTATACTCAAGGTAGGAGGCAAGGGCATTTCAGTGTTAGGCTGAGTACACATAATCACAGATGTACAATTCCTAGCACGCTTAAAAAACTACAGTTCCCAGGATTCTTTTTTTGGGGGGGTATTTTGAATGTGCTTTAAAGATGTGGTGTGCAGGCAGCCTTAGGCCCATCTGCACTGTGCATTTCACACAGTATCATCCCACTTTAAAGTCATGGCTTTCCCCAAAGAATCCTGGGAACTGTAGTTTGTTAAGGGTGCTGGGAGTTGTTAGGAAACCCCCTATTCCCCTCACAGAGTTACAGTTTCCAGAGTTCCCTGAAAAGAGGGATGGGTTGTTTTAAAGGTAGTCAGCACTCTTGATGATGAGGCTGGAGGAATGGAACAAGACAGACCATAGAACTAGCATTTTGTTTGTCAGTCAAATTTTTGTGTGTGGGGTTAGACCCCTCCCAACAAACCCAGAATCTGTTTCCAAAATTTTATGACTAGCTGAGGCCAAAACCCGCAGCATATGTCGAGTTGCGTGTATGTTCATACTGAAAGAAAGATTTTTGCAAGATTTTGTGTTTTGCAAGCACACTACAATAGTTTGCAAACATGCACTCACTGCAGGAATGTAAAACAAACTCAGTGGGAAGGGAATCCACATTTTATTTATTCTCTCTCTCTCTCTCTCTCTCTCTCTCTCTCTCTCTCTCTTTCTAGTCACTTCCATTTACTGGTCCAATTTATGGTGGACTCCGAGATGGGCTGAAGGTGTTGGTTTCTGGAAGTGTTCTTACATCCTGTAAAAGGTGGGTAGTCATGCTTGTGGGTGTGTTTGTTGTTGGCGTGTGTGCATTGTTGCGTGAAACAGCATACATTACGTTGGAGTTAAGTTGAGCAAGAAACTTCTTCAGAGCATTAGAGCATGTTAAGAGTCTTTATTCAAAGACATTAAGGCTTTTCAGCAGTTTCCCCCCCCTCTAGCTCTACAGCACATTTTTCTTCAAAAGCAAAAGTAAGACAGCCTCTCAGGTCAGAGGCATGATGCAGAAGAACAACATCTCAGACTCTGTTAGAACTTTCCCAGTCTATATCTTGATGGATACCATAACAACGACCTTCACTGTCCGTTCCCAGACTGGCAAAGACATAACTCCTCTTAACTTTCAAAACTTTCAGACTTGATGGAAAACTACTAGGCCTCATGCCAACAAGCCCCCCTTTTTCTCATCATGTCTGTCAATTTCAAAGAAATCTCAGCAATACATCTTCATACAGTAATACATTTCTACAGTACCTCTTGCAATACATTTCAGTACATTGCATCATACATTTGCAGTTCAGTACAGTTCAAAATTACATCTCAGTACAGTTCAAACTTTATTCACTCAAACTTTGGTTGTACACATGTCAAATAAAGTGTCTCAGGATCCATGTCTACAACTTTATTCATTCCAGGACTTGTTATTAATCCCACAGTAAATCTGTCAGGCGGTTTGCCTAAATTCGCTCTCGTGGAGCGTCTTAAAGGAACCAGAGCTTCGGCTATCTCTGCCCCCCATTTGTGCTTGTGCTTGGCACCGCGTGCCCAGGATCATCCATTTCCTCTGCTTTTCGTTTCTTTGATCTGCGTTTTCCACAAATGAGCTCATTCAAAGCATCTCTGAGAGGAATTTGTGTACCTTCCACTTTAATGTCAAAATCTGGCTTAAATGTTTGTGATTGTGTGTCATTTGACCCTGTGAGAATGACTGTTTGCCTTTGATCCCAAGGCTTTTCTGAGACTTTAATGCTTCTGCTCAGAATTAACTGCTGTGTTTCTGGACACCAAACTCTGAAATATGCATTCTGAAATCCCAAAACAAAACCTTGCTGTGCTCTGGGCGCAAGCTTGCCCCTCCTTTTTCCCTGTGGAATGTGGATCCAGCACCTTGCCCCGAATTTTTGAATGTGTTGTATTCTAGGCTTTCTGCCAGTAAGTTTCTCATAAGGAGACATTCCAATAGCACTGTGTAACACCCTGTTGTGAATGTAATTCGCATAAAGAATTGCTTCTGCCCAGAAAGAATTCCCTAAACTGCAATCCAGCAGCATGGCTCTCATTGCCTCCCCAAGCACCCTATTTTTTCTCTCAGCAGTTCCATTGGAAAACGGGCTGTGTGGAGCAGTGAAATTCTGGTTTATTCCCTTACTCTCCAGAAAGTCACTTAATGCTTTACTCGTGAATTCCCCACCTTGGTCCGAGCGTATAGCCCCCACCGTGACACCGTGTTGAGTTTCGATTCTCTTAATGAACAGTTTCAGCTTCTGCTCAGCTTCACTTTTATGCTTTAACAGAAAAAACATGACAAAATCTTGAAAAATCATCTACCAGTACCATGAAGAATTTCGCACCTCCTCGTGAAGCATTTATTGGCCCTGCTAAATCAACATGTACTAGCTGGTAGGGAGCTGTTGTGGTTCTCTCAGCCTCCCGGTTTATTGGTGCAATAGTCATTTTAGCTTGATTACAAGAATCACAATCCATTAACTGACCACAATCTCTTAAACACATGTTTTCACTGTGCAAAGGGGTTTTCTTTATTGTGTCAAGGTTTGCATGCCCCAGCCTTTGATGCCATTCATGGACGCAGCCCTGATGTACCTGTGCCTCAGCGTTTAACACAGCACACCCTGCTTGACTGCTCTTTATTACAAACTGTGAATCATTAAGGCTTCCCTGCATGCACACTGCATCTCCCCTCATTACAAAACATTGGTCTTTATGGAACAAAATTGAATAATTACAACTCACCAGTTTGCTCACTGATAAAATATTATGAGCCAATTCCGGAACAAACAAACAGTCTGACATTATTCCAAGCTTGTCAAACTTCACCAGACCACGGGCTTCAACATTCTTACGCGATCCATCAGCAAGTAAAACAAAGTCTTTCACTTCTTCTGAAGTGTAAAACAAACATCTGTCTTTAATTAATATATGGTTTGCTCCGCTGTCAAGCAGCCAGTTAATTTGATCCAAGTCTTTAGACTTCTGTTTACAAACAAAGTTCACACTTCCCTGCTTCAAGCCTCCGTCCCTGGAGTTTCGCTTGACTGGACAATCCCGCTGGAGATGTCGTCGATCTCCGCAAACAAAACAAGCCTTCAGCCTCTGTTGCTGCTCCTGTTTATTATCCTTCGGCACGGCATGTTTCTCCTTGCTTCTGACAGCTTCCACCGGCTGGGCTCTCTGCGCCTCCTGCCTCCGCTGCCATTCCTGGGACAAATCCTGCAACGCGTCCCACATCTGTTTAGCCGATGGCTCATCTCTCACACACATCAGTTGAGAATCCGATAGAGCCAAGATTATAAACGCCTGCACCCTCTGGTCTCAACGCTTCCAGGCCGTGGTCGGTACCGCCGGGGGGTTTCCATCAACAATGTCCCACAAATCCTCTGTTATCAGCAAAGCCCGCATTCTCGGCTTCCAGCTGCCATAATTCTTTTCATTAAGCCATTCCATCGGCAAGCCTCCCCCAGACAGGTTTACAGCCATGTTGCTCACCTCCGTCTGGTTCAATCAATCAAGCTGCCCTCTCTGGAACTCCGTCTGCCGTTCAGACCAGCAACTTACTCCCGTGTAATGCGCTGTGGATCTGGATCCATAACCCCTGTTGGCGTGTGTGCGTTGTTGCGTGAAACAGCATACATTACGTTGGAGTTAAGTTGAGCAAGAAACTTCTTCAGAGCATTAGAGCATGTTAAGAGTCTTTATTCAAAGACATTAAGGCTTTTCAGCAGTTCCCCCCCCCTCTAGCTCTACAGCACATTTCTCTTCAAAAGCAAAAGTAAGACAGCCTCTCAGGTCAGAGGCATGATGCAGAAGAACAACATCTCAGACTCTGTTAGAACTTTCCCAGTCTATATCTTGATGGTTACCATAACAACGACCTTCACTGTCCGTTCCCAGACTGGCAAAGACATAACTCCTCTTAACTTTCAAAACTTTCAGACTTGATGGAAAACTACTAGGCCTCATGCCAACATTTGTATGATGGTTAGACCCCTCCCAACAGACCCAGAATCTGTTTCCGAAATATTGGGACTATCTTGGAACACATGTGAAGTCGTAACAAAAACAATAACATCTCTGAACTTGTCCAAAGTGCCTTTCCACAGCACTGAGTAACCACAGCCAATAACACAGGTATTTGTGGGAAAGCCTTCTGGGAAGGGAATATGACTTTCAGGCAGGCTTGAGGCCTCGCAAATAAGCATGCACAAGTTACTAATCCTCATTATTGTTACTATTATTATTGTGGGACATGGGAAGTTGACTTGTTGCAGATCAGACTCTTTGTCCATTGCACCCAATATGATCTACTCTGACTGGCAGCAGCTTTTTAGGATTTCAGGCAAAGGTCCTGCTCATCACTTGATGCTTTTAAGCGGAGATAGTAGGAATTAAACTTGTGATCTTCTGTATGCAAAATGTCCTTCTGAGTTACGTCACCTCCTCTTGAATACCAACAGTGTAAAAGGAAAATAACAAAAATCTCACCCCCATTTGATTTTTGCATTTCCCTTCCCCCAAAACATTCAGCATTCCATGACCACAAAACATGCTAAGTCCTCACTGTGCTTTTTTTGAGGGGGGTGCCCATTCATGGCTTTTCGCTGCCTAATTTTTTTTTCTACTTCTGCAAATTTTGTGGTTTATTTATTTCTCACATTTATAACCCACCTTTCCTCTAGGAGCTCAAGGTGGTACATGGTGCTCTCCTCTCCATTTTATCCTCACAACAACCCTGTGAGGCAGGTTAGGCTGAGAGACAGTGACTGGCCCAAGATCACCCAGTGAGCTTCATGGCTGTGTGGGGATTCGAACCCTGTTCTTCCATTACACCATTAACCATTACACCACACTGGCTGTGGTTTGCCCAAGCATGCTGAAAACTTCCTCTTGCTTTTTCAGAGGCCATGTTGTGTGGCATCCACACAAATATTTGGCATCGCATAGCTTTTCTGCATTGAATGGTCCTGCTAAATAGGACAGCTCTGAACGAGCGTCCTTCAACAAAATCAGTTTGGTTTCTACCAGAGAATTCTGAAAGTGGGACGCAAAGACATCTCTCTCACAGAACAAGACTATGATATGTGCTCTCAAATTTGTTGTTGTTATGTGCCTTCAAGTCGATTATGACTTATGGCGACCCCATGAATCAGTGACCTCCAAGAGCATCTGTCATGAACCACCCTGCTCAGATCTTGTAAGGACTAATCTAATTGCACACCATCCCAAAAGCTGAAACTTAATATGCACATAGATTCCTCCCCCCGTGCCCACGACTGGTGCTTTTTTTGCAAGTGTGTTCTGCAACATGTCATTGATACATTAGTGATGGATTTCTACTGGACCGTCCACACATCATTCTGCCTTATGCGTTATTCTGCAATGCTTCCCCAAGTGCTACAGCATCATTGCTGTCTGAAGGGACACTCTTATGCTGTAGAGCAACAAGAGAGGGACCCCGAAAACCTATCTGGAACACTTGTGGTATGGAAAGTTGCAGGGCTTCAGCAGGAAGTTACCGGACATGTACCGGTTGGAAGCGAAGCAGCCTGTCTGCCCCAAAACTTTTGCAGGTGGGTATTGAAAGTGGGATTGCGTATTTGTGGATCTGTCCTTCCAAAGGGGAACAGAGCAAGATGCCTTATATTGAGTCAGACACATGTGGTCCATCAAACTTAGTATTGCCTACTCTGTCTGGCAGCAGCTTTCCACATTTTCAGGCAGTGTCCTCTCCCAGCCCTACCTGGAGATGCTATTGGGGATTGAACCGGGGACCTTCTGCATGCAAGGCAGAGACTCTTCCACAGAGCTACGACCCTTCTCCCAAACTGTGGAGAAACAGTAACACATACGCACGCAGAAAGCTGAAATTTAGCACGCACTCCAATACACCGAAGAATTCTGTAAAAGAGACGCAAGGATGACAGATTCATTCACGGAGGAACCGTATGATGAAGAACCAGAAATTTTACAATGTGAGGTGAAAGCTGCTCTTAAAATACTTGGACGAAACAAATCACCAGGAATAGATGGCATACCGATAGAGTTGCTACAAGCTACTGAGACTGAATCAGTCCAAATTTTGACAAAAATTTGTCAAGAAATATGGAAAACTAAACAATGGCCCACAGACTGGAAGCGTTCAATATATATCCCAATTCCAAAGAAAGGGGATCCCAGGGAATGCAGTAATTATCAAACTATTGTTTTAATATCCTATACAAGTAAAATAATGCTCAAGATTCTACAACAAAGGCTGTTACCATATACGGAGCGAGAAATGCCAGACGTCCAAGCTGGATTTAGAAAGAGAAGAGGCACTAGAGGTCATATTACAAATATATGTTGGATGATGGAATGGACCAAGGAATTTCAGAAGGAAATCACCCTGTGCTTTATAGATTACAGCAAAGCCTTTGACTGTGTAGATCATGAAAAACGATGGAATGCTTTAAAAGAAATGGGGGTGCCACAGCATCTGATTGTCCTGATGTGCAACCTATACTCTGGACAAAAGGCTACTGTAAGCACTGTTCCATGGCAAGCCACCCTAATGAGAAAAGGAGTCCAAGATGGGTGGGAGTTTCTAAAAAAGGAAATTCTAAAAGCGCAATGGCAAGCAATTTCAACAAGGAAAAAAGGGGGGAAACAGCAGAAGAAGCCAATGTGGCTTCACAAAAAGCTTAGAGATGACCTGAAAACAAAAAAGGACACATGCAGGAAGTGGAAAGAAGGCCAGGCCACAAAGGAAGAGTACAGGCAGGTATCACGGAATTGCTGGGATGGTGTCAGGAAGGCTAAAGCTGAGAATGAACTGAGGTTAGTGAGGGAAGCTAAAAGCAACAAAAAAGCTTTCTTCAGGTACATCCATAGTAAAAGACAAAGAAAAGAAATGGTGGACAGCTACTCAATGAGGATGGCAAAATGATAACAGACAAAGAAAAGGCAGACTGTTCAATTCCTACTTTGGCTCAGTCTTCTCCCAAAAAAGGGTCTATAACCCTCCCGGGAAACATGAAGTAGAAGGGGCAGGATTGGAGCTTGAGATTGATAGACAAATGGTCATGGAATACCTAATCACTTTGAATGAGTTCAAATCTCCAGGGCCCGATAAACTGCATCCTAGAGTATTGAAGGAACTGGCTGAAGAACTCTCAGAACCGCTATTATCTTTGCGAAATCATGGAGGACTGGTGAAGTGCCGGATGACTGGAGGAGAGCTAATGTTGTCCCTATCTTCAAAAAGGGCAAGAAGGAGGAACCGGGGAACTACAGACCAGTCAGCCTAACATCAATCCCTGGAAAAACTCTGGAGCAGATTATAAAGCAGTCAATCTGTAAGCACCTTGAAAATAATGCAGTGATTACTAGGAGCCAACATGGATTTATGAAGTACAAATCCGGCCAAACTAATCTCATCTCATTTTTTGATCGGGTAATCTCCCTTGTAGACTGTGGGAATGCTGTGGACATAATATATCTTGACTTCAGCAAAGCTTTTGACAAAGTGTCCCATGATATTCTGATTAGCAAGCTAGCTAAATGTGGGCCGGATGGAACAACTATCAGGTGGGTCCACAGTTGGCTCCAGAATCTTACTCAAAGAGTGCTTATCAATGGTTACTTCTCCAACTGGGCGGAAGTAATGAGTGGGGTACCACAGGGCTCAGTCCTGGGCCCAGTGCTCTTTAACATTTTTATTAACAACTTGGATGAGGAGGTACAAAGCATGCTTATCAAATCTGCAGATGATACAAAGTTGGGGGGCATAGCTAATACCGTGGAAGACAGAAACAAAATTCAAAGGGACCTTGATAGGCTGGAGCATTGGGCTGAAAACAACAGAATGAAATTCAACTGGTATACATGCAAAGTTCTACACTTAGGAAAAAGAAACCAAATGCACAGTTATAAGATAGGGGATACTTGGCTCAACAATACGACATGTGAGAAAAATCTTGGAATTGTCGTTGATCACAAGTTGAATATGAGCCAACAGTGCAATATGGCTGCAAAAAAGGCAAATGCTATTTTAGGCTGCATTAACAGAAGTATAGTTTCCAAATCGCGTGAAGTATTAGTTCCCCTCTATTCAGCACTGGTTAGGCCTCATCTTGAGTACTGCGTCCAGTTCTGGTCTCCGCACTTCAAGAAGGATGGAGACAAACTGGAACAGGTTCAGAGGAAGGCAACAAGGATGATTAGGGGACTGGAAACCAAGTCCTATGAGGAGAGACTGATAGAACTGGGCATGTTTAGCCTGGAGAAGAGAAGAATGAGGGGAGATATGATAGCGCTCTTCAAGTACATGAAAGGTTTTCACATAGAGAAGGGCTGGGATCTCTTCTCGATCGTCCCAGAGTGCAGGACACAGAATAATGGGCTCAAGTTGCAGGAAACCAGATTTCGACTGGACATCAGGAAAAACTTCCTAACTGTTAGAGCCATATGACAATGGAACCAATGACCTAGAGAGGTAGTGGGCTCTCCGACACTGGAGGCATTCAAGAGGCAGCTGGACAGCCATCTGTCGGGAATGCTTTGATTTGGATTCCTGCATTGAGCGGGGGGTTGGACTCGATGGCCTTATAGGCCCCTTCCAACTCTACTATTCTATGATTCTATGAATATGGAGAAACCAATTGGTTCCCAATCAGAAAGGGTGTGAGACAGGGGTGTATTTTATCACCCAATTTTTTAAATTTATATGCAGAACATATACGGAAGGCAGGATTGGACCAAGATGAAGGAGGTGTGAAAATTGGAGGGAGAAATATCAATAATTTAAGATATGCAGATGATACCATACTACTAGCAGAAACCACTAATGATCTGAAATGATTGCTGTTGAAAGTTAAAGAGGAAAGCACAAAAGCAGGACTACAGCTGATTGTCAAGAAGACTAAAGTAATGACAACAGAAGATTTATGTAACTTTAAAGTTGACAACGAGGACATAGAACTTGTCAAGGATTATCAATACCTCGGCACAGTCATTAACCAAAAGGGAGACAATAGTCAAGAAATCAGAAGAAGGCTAGGACTGGGGAGGGCAGCTGTGAGAGAACTAGAAAAGGTCCTCAAATGCAAAGATGCATCACTGAACCCCAAAGTCAGGATCATTCAGACCATGGTATTTCCAATCTATGTATGGATGCGAAAGTTGGACAATGAAAAATGTGGATAAGAGGAAAATCAACTAATTTGAAATGTGGTGTTGGAGGAGAGCTTTGCACATACCATGGACCGTGAAAAAGACAAATAATTGGGTGTTAGAACAAATTAGATCAGAACTATCACTAGAAGCTAAAATGAAGAAACTGAGGTTATCATACTTTGGACACATAATGAGAAGACAGGATTCACTAGAAAAGACAATCATGCTGGGAAAAACAGAAGTGAGCAGAAAAAGAGGAAGGCCAAAGAAGAGATGGATTGATTCCATAAAGGAAGCCACAGACCTGAACTTACAAGATCTGAACAGGGTGGTTCATGCTCTTGGAGGTCACTGATTCATAGGGTCGCCATAAGTCGTAGTCGACTTGGAGGCACATAACAACAACAACAAAACACACACATACCACACAAGATGCCTTGATTGCCAAATAAGTCTCGGAAAAAACCTGAACCTTTTTACAGCTGATGGTCAGATCGAGGAAGGCTCTCCAGCTCTTAGTAAGCAGAGCAACACAGGACGAAATGTCAGCTCTGAGGGAGTTCTGTTGCTCCTACATCTGCCTGAATCTCTCAGTGTGAATTTTCAGTAGCATCTAGGAACATACTGATTGTGTTAAAATGAACATT
This sequence comes from Rhineura floridana, assembly GCF_030035675.1. Taxonomy (NCBI): domain Eukaryota; kingdom Metazoa; phylum Chordata; class Lepidosauria; order Squamata; family Rhineuridae; genus Rhineura; species Rhineura floridana. The sequence continues at coordinate 11,183,310 of NC_084500.1, read as the reverse complement.
TCATTGACTAGTGCCGTCATAGAATGTCTGCAAACATTATAACTGCTGAAGGAAAGGTGTCATCCAGCAAATATCGACAAGCAGTGCAGAACCAAACAATGCAAAATAAACACAAGCCAAACTGGATAGCAGCCCCAGTTCAAGATGTTAGAGCTAGCGTACAAAGCCCTAAATGGCTTGGGACCTGGGTTCCTAAAAAACACCTCCCCCAGTATCAACCATCTTGTGCCCTACGGTCAGCAATGGAGGCCCTGTTAGCAGTGCCACCACTCTCTCTCTCTCTCTCTCTCTCTCTCTCTCTCTCTCTCTCTCATATATATATATATATATATATATAACACTGAGGAGGCATTTTAAAATGTTTGTGTTGACCCAGGCATTCGATGGCCCAGAGACGTTGACATTATGACTTGTGAGGGCATGCATTTTTAGATGTTTTAAATTGTTTTTTAAATGTTTTAAATATGTTTTGTTTTAAGTTGAATTGTACACATATGTATGTATGTGTGTGTGTGATATTTGCTACTTCAGTTGTTTGCACCCCGCCCCCGGGATCCTTTGGGAAGAAGGGCAGGGTAGAAATTTAATGCATAAAAACAACATTTGATTCCTTTGCAGCTTCTGTATCAACTTCCAGTGTGGCCAGTCGACTCGACCCGACATCGCTTTCCACTTCAACCCACGATTCACTGAGGCTTGCGTGGTGTGGAATTCATTTGAAAGAGGGAGTTGGCAGCAAGAGGAGAGAAACCACGACATGCCTTTCTACAAAGGGCAAGCGTTTGAAATCCAGTTTCTTGTGAACAGCACCTCCTACCAGGTACTAAAGAGAAAAATCCCATTTTTGGGCAAAGTTCATTTTTTCCAACCATAGCTCCTTCTTTAGGTAGTGCTGGAGAGAGTTTCGCTCCCTGCAAACACACTGTATACGCTGAAGTGGAGCATGAAAATGATGCTCCAGCTTTGGGGCACAACTGAGCCCTATGATTATCAGAAGTGTCTTTGGGAAAGAGCCATAGCTCAGTGGTAGAGCATCTGCAGGTCGCATATATTAGGCAGGCGCCATCTCTGCTATCTTTTCGGCGCCTTTCGAAGACTTTCCTCTTCCAACAAGCCTTTTAAGCCTATCTCAGTCTGCGTCTGTGTTAGACTTGCTTTTAATATGTCTTTAACCCTTTTTTAAAAAGATGTTTTTAAAGTTTTTTTTAATGTTTTTAACGTTGTTTTGTTTTAATATATTTTAAGGTGTTTTTATGATGTTTTAAAGTGTTTTTAGTGTTTCTGTTTGCCGCCCTGGGCTCCTGCTGGAAGGAAGGGCAGGGTATAAATAAAATAATAAATAAATGTTCAGTCTCCAATGGCATCTCCAGGTAGGGCTGGGAATCGGGGCTGTGGACCGTATTTGGCCAAGGGCCGAACCCTGAGACGCATTGATGTTCCTCGGGAGTTATTTCTCATAGAATCATAGAATAGTAGAGTTAGAAGGGTCCTGTAAGGCCATCAAGTCCAACCCGCTGCTCGATGCAGGAATCCCAGCTTCAGGCATCAATAGTACAAGGCGGGCTGCGTGGACCCCTTCCACTCCTACAGGGCGGAGAGCCCTGTGATGTTCCTATATTAATGTATATATGGTAAGAGTTGGTTGTTTAGAAGATACATGGTAAGTGGAGTGAAAGAGGAGGGGGAGTGAATGGGCAGTAGAATGCTAGATGATTGGCTGAGTGTTTAAAATGGCTGAACGTATAAAAGGAAGAGTGAGAGTGGAATCTGGGGGGAGAAGAGAAAGAGTAGGTTGCTTGGTGGGGTTTGAGAGAGTTGTTTGCCAGGAGAGAGTGGAGAAGGAGGGGGGTGGAGTTCGGATTAGTATTGAGTAAAACCATATGCTTATGTGCCTTAAGAAGAAATCTTGTTAATCTTGTTAGCTTTGTTATCTTTAATAAATACTTAATTTGGTTTACCAAAGGCCTGATCCTTGGCTGGGGTTTCACAGACCAGAAGGGAGGGTAAGGTAATGACCAAGGCTGAAGGGGGACTGTAAGAAATGGTGGCAGCGGTGAAGAGAATAACAATACCAGTATTCAGAGTCTCTGGGAATACTAGTATTGGGACGTTACTGGTGGTTGCCTAGCAGGGGGATCTGTTGAGACCTGTGCTAGAGCGGGGAGAGAAACAATAAAAAAGGACAGTCCGGACTGGTGGAGTCCCTGGTGGTGCCTAGTGACAGGCAGTAGCCACGCGCAGGTAGGAACCTGACAGGGAGAGCCAGGGAAGGGCGTCACAAGCCCATTCCCAGGGCCTCCCTTACAGATACATGGCAATGTAGAGTTAATAAAGCAAGTAGCTAGGGGCTGTAAATTCCACACACTGGGGCCAGGAGAGGGGGCGGAAAGGAGGGGAAGTTGCCTTTTGTGGACAGGTATTCCTGCAAATGCAAGGAGAAAACTTTCCAGTCATCGTGCTTGTGCGGCTAGCTGTCCCTCGCAATTCTCTAAGAAGCCTGCCTTTGTTTCCTCACTCTGCTTCCTTTTTTGTTCATTTGTGGGCTTTAAAAACTAGGCAGTGTCACGTTCCCCACCCAACCCCATTTTGGCCCTATTTCTTCTAGAGATCACTGTGTGTGTGTGTGTATGAGTGCAGCTATTGTAAAGGTGATTTTTCCTAAACCTTCATTCCATTCATTTAATTTCATCCTCTCTCTCCCCCCCCCAGATTAGCTGTTCTGTTGCTTAAGCCTTTAAGTTATTTAAGCATTAGCTGATGCTACCTGCCTGTGACTAGTATTGCAGACCTAATTTTTAAAAACCCTCAGTTCCCCCCCCCAATATCTTAAAAGAAGGAACAGGGTAAGCATAGGAGTTTGAAAGTCACCATGACTGAGCCAGTCCTTTAAAGCAGGCACTCACACACATATCCTTTTTTTTGTTTAAAGCAGACTTGAAAGGTGGCTATCCTGAAACCGCCTGGAGCTACCTCTTTATATTTGGCAGGGTTAATCCCTTCAATGGGGCTACCACGTCCCCATATTTCATGTCCCTACATCATCAAAGAAGAAAGTTATGGCCGTTTTGTCTTTGAAATGCAAGTGAATGGAATTTCCTGAGAATGGTTATATCCGGATCGTGATCCGGATTCGGATCCAGATTGGGTTGGTAGGGATTTGAATAGGCCCAGACTGGATTGGACTGGATCTGGATTTACAAATCAGAGCTACAAATTGGATTGGGGCGGGGCATGCACAGCCTTACTTGGAATGCCCTCTGTCTGAAACCATAAAGAGCTGCTGCCTGCCAGTGTAGACTGCACTGACCTAGATGGACCAGTGGGCCTGATAAGGCAACTTCCTACGTTCCTTAGGTTTGGGTGGGTTGTACAGTGAGTATTCAATATTTTTCGTTCCATTAATTTATTTTTGCTATGGGCGTTACAAATGGCTGTCTTTCTCTCTCTCTCCCCCCCCCGCCCATGTTGCCAGGTTGTTGTGAACGGAAAGCATTATGTGGACTTCAAACACAGGATCCCCATTTCCAAAGTGGACACCATCGGGGTCTCAGGGGAGCTGGACATGGCTTCCATTAGCTTGCAAGGGTCTTCTGTAAGTGGGCAAGTTTCTGTGGCTGTCCCGGAAAATGGGTCGCCACAAGGATGGGCGATGGGTTGGTGGCAAATCCTTTCTCCTCTCTGCTGATCACATTTGAAATGTTTGGGGATCGTAGAGGCAGGAAATGCCCCTGCTCTGATTTTTAGAAAAAGTGATCATTTGGGGGTGGGAGGGTGGTAAGCCCAGAATGGTACCACCATCCTCCCTTCAAAGTTTGATGAGAATTCGTTGAAAACAATATTTCCCCTCAAATTTGAGGCCACATCCCAATTTTCAAAACTTTCTGAATGCTTCCCAGAATTTGGATTCATTTGAGGTTTATGCTGTGTACACCCTGTACATTTAGAGCACATTACTTCCCCCCAAGAATCCTGGGAACTGTAGTTTGTGAAGGACGCTGGGAATGGGAACTCTGTGAGGGGCAAACTACAATTCCCAATATTCTTTGGGGGAAAAGTCATGTGCTTTAAATGTATGGTGTATATACTTGCATGCGTTTAAGGCAGTTTGTACCCTTCCCCTTTCCAAGGCGGCTCACAAGGTTCTCAAGACGCACACAGGCAAAGATTATTCACACAAAACACTAAACCACTTATTGGTGCTAAGTGAAAGTGTAACCCTTGTACAAGTCAGCAAGGAGCAGAATGAAGTCAAAACTCGAATTGGTTGTCTCTGCCTATCATTGACTCTGGCGCCACCTGCTGTTGGGCTTCCTGGCTTCCACCCTATCAATCTCAATGGCACCAGCCACCACTGCTGTCATTGGCTCTGGCGCCACCTACTGTTGGGCTCCCTGACTTTCGTCCTTCCAGTCCCAATGGTGAAACCAGAGGGTTTTTTTTACCATCCGTTGGTGTACGAGTGACTAAAACTGCACAGAAATGGGGACTAATGTTTTTATTTCGTACCTTTCAGTTTCCAGACGTGTCGGCACCTGGATCAGGACCAGTTATGGTAAAGTTCCCTCTCCCTCCTCTTTCCCCTCTCCTCTCCTTTCCTTCTAAGCCCTTCTGATTTATTTGTTTATACACCAGCCCCCCTGTTTTCAATGTTCGGAGGTGAATGTCACTGCTTAGATAGTCCAAACAGCATCACCCATTTCAGATAGTAGTGAGAATCTGTTAGCACGTCGCCCCCGTGCTCAAAGATCTGCCCTGTCCGCCAGTTCACTACCAGGCTGGTTTCAAGGTGGTGTTATTGCTATATAAAGCCCTTTGATGCCTGAGGTGTGCATTTTTTGGACTCACCCTATTTTTTGTGATACTGTGATTTTAAGTTGTTTTTCATTGTTTTAAATGATGTATTTTAAACTGATGTTGTCCACCCGGTCCATCAGGGTGAAGGGTAGGTGGTTTTGATTATTATTATTATCATTGGTGGGTTGTTGTTGTTAATAATAACAAATTAATAATAATAATAATGTTAATAATAATAAATGGCTTGGAACCAGTTTAATTAAGGCAGGTGTGGGAAATCTCTGGCCCTCCAGATGTTGCTGACGTTTGAAGACTTGTTTATTCTGACAGGTCTATGCACTTGTCTAAAAAAAACTTTTTCTAAAAAATGTTTTAGTATCAAAGTGGAAATGCAGGACTTAAAAGGAAGTCTACAGGTTGTTTCCATGCAAACCAACAAAACTAACAGGCACAGGGATGTTCGTACATCAGAGAAAAAGCGAGACAGTCTGTGGCATATCTGTTGAAAACGCCAAAAGCGTTATACGTACCTGAAATTCAGGGATAAAATTATGTTGCGCGCAGTGGCTCCATGTCACTGGGGCAGTGGAATCTGCTCCGGGTTTTCTTCTGAACTTTCAAGGAGCCGTTCAAGCTACCACTGGTTCCCTATAAATAAAAGAATGGGTTACAAATAATTCCAAATGGTCTACAATTTTCTTGAGTAGCCAGTTATTTTAATGATCCCTCTAACCTGCTTTTATTGGGTATTTTAATGTTTCTATGTTGCTGTACACTGCTGGGTTATTTTATGAGAGGGCAGTATATCAATACATTTAAAACTATCTCAGTAAGCAAGTCCCATTGAACAAAGCCGGATTAAAAACATTCCCAAGTAAAACATACATAGGATCGGCTTATTAACATTGCAAAATAGCTTGCACATTTATTTTATTTTTGTGCAAAGTTAAGTCCCACTTTAGTCCTCATGGAGGCACTACCAATGATATCAGGGCTAATGAAATACCAAGCTGTTGTGTGCCTTTTGTGTGCTGCTACTGCCATCTAGTGGCTGCTCCTCAGTGGCGCTTCTAGTGGCTCTTCAGTTTTCCTTTTGTGTTTCCAGGCCAGTTCTCCTTACCAGACCAATATGACTTACCTGCCTGGGCCAGCCTGTCAGGTGAGCCTATCACAGAGTCCATTTTTGTCTGTTGAGCCTCTCTCTCTCCTTAGGCCACCAAACTTCCAATTGCTGTCTTGGGCGGCGGTGAAGTTATTGGAGAAATTAAATCTGTTGGGAGAATGTTATGTTGGCCCGTCTGCACTATACATTTAAAGCAATATCATATCACTTTAAACAGTCAGGGCTTCTCCCAAGGAATCCTAGGAACTGCAGGGTGCTGGGAGTTGATAGGAGACCCCCGATTTCCCCCTCACAGAGCTACGATTCCCAGAGTTCCCTGGGAAAAGGGACGGTTTGTTAAATCTCTCTGGGAATTGTATCTCTGATGGGGAATAGAGGCCTCCTCTCAGTACTCCTAACAAACTAGTGTTTTTAAATTTGTATATATATTTTTTAATGTTTTTAATTGTTGTAAACTGACCATGGGGCAGGTATATAAATGTAATAAATAAATAAATAGAGGGCATTTTGCTGGGGGCACGGCCTTCAAACCTAAAGCTGGCCCCATTTCCAAGGGTAAATGGATTGCATGCCTTTTTTTTTGGTCAGTCTGTAGACATTTTCAAATATTTTATCTCTACCTCTTTTTTTCTCTTTGTAGCAAAATGCTGTTTTTCCACCTGGACCGTACTTTCAGACCCAAACTTACGTGAGTGTTCCATCCCGTGACAACAAGATGATGGTATTGGATGGATTTCTCACGTAGATGGGGGATATATTTGCAGGGGCCGAAAGGATTCTAAGCAGCAGCGATCACACACACAGATTTACAAATGGTACCCAAGAATAGCTATAGTGGTTTGAGCAGGGAACCTCAGTCCCAGGGGCTGAATGCGGCCCTCCAGTCCTCTCTGTCTGGCCCTGGGAACCCTGCCCTCCTGAAGTGCCTTTGGCTGGCTGTAATATGTACTTCGGATGTGAGGATTATCTGGCTGTGACATCTGACACCCCATTGATCGCAAGGGTTGATTTGGCTGATCTGGCTGGCTAGGCAGGTGTCCCCTTCCTCCCTTATCGCTCCATGTGCGTCCCTCCCGAAGCTCTGCGCTCAGTAGGACGGCCATCCCAGATAGGAGGGTACCGTTCTTCGGTCAAAGGTCTTGAATTCTTGCTTGTTGCCAGGTGTATCCTAATGTTTTTGTGTCCGTCTGTTCATCTGTTTTCTCTCTTTCTCCAGACTGTGCCTTATCGAGCTTCAATCTTTGGAGGCCTTTACCCATCCAGAAATATTGTACTGTCAGGAACTGTCTCTCCTGATGCTTGCAGGTAAAGCTCCAGTAACTGCCTGTGAGTCAGTTTTATATCTTAATTGTTTATATCAACAAGGAGGTGTCATTGCAAGTTGGCATTTCCTTGTCTGTCTCCTATGTTTACTCTTTTTTATATATATAAAATGTGCATTTCTGATTTCATTTTATATTATTATTTCATTTATTAAAATATTTTAAACCACCGTTTGTCCAGAAGACCGCTGAGATGATGTAGCTAAAAACAACGTAATTGACAAGAAATTTCAACAACAAAGCAATGTTAAGAACATAGCAATAAAGCCTCAAAAGGAGAAATTAAAAAACCAGCTATCAACCCCTTCTTATAAACCAAGGATTCCCATACTCTGCAAGCTTCATTCAGGTGGTCTGCGGCATGTCAACATTGAACAACCATGCCCATTTTTAATTGTATTTTGCCTCTGTTGTTTCTTATGTACAACAATTTAAAATCTATGAAGTTGCAGTAAAATACAGTGTAAGAAACAAAAGAAAACCTTGCAGCATCGAGCACAGCACATTGCAGTTGTGACAACAGGCAGAAAAATCATTAAGGGGTCCGCTGAGACCCTCAGCGATTTTCAAGGGGTACGTGGGGAATGTTTTTTGGGGGGAAACGACTTGTGGCAAGCCATCAAACGGTGAGCACGCAAGCGGCAAGGCTGAGATCCAACCATGACACCTGTAATATCAGGCTTTCAGGTTGGGATGTCGGACTGAAATTTAATGGAATTTGAAATATCAAAGTTCTTTTCTCCTCCCCCCTAAAAAAAAAAAGTTGCATGGAAATTGTGGGCTCATGAGGACTGTGAATAATGAGTTAGCAGTCCCAAATACCTTCTCAGAACTCTGAGCTCCCCTTGCATCCCTTTCCTTGGATGGAAGCCGTTATCGCTGGCCACGGTCACATGTAATGATAAGCCAGACTGGGAGAAAACCAGAGCAGGTTGGCTCCACCTCCCTTGACCCCCTCCCCAGTGGCCCTTTGGCTCCGCCTCCCACAAGCTGCCTTGCCCACTGCCTCACCAGCTGCCGCAGTTGCCAGCTACCGCGGCTTCTATTGTACCATCGGTTGTGCCTTTTCCTCCTGTACTTTTCTGCATTTCACCCACAGGAAATTAGACCCAGGGTCAGTTTATACTCAGGTATAAACGATGGTCTATGTTTCTCTCTGTGACCCTGTTTCCTGTGCCCTCCCCTACATCACTAGTTATAAATGACCTCTTTCCTGTGCTCCAGATTCCAGAGGGGTATTTCATTTGTATATCAACCACTGAAAGACTCACAGAGGTAGCATAGGTTTTCAGGAAATATGGAAATGGACTGCCTTCCAAGTCGATTCCGACTTATGGCGACTCTATGAAGAGGGTTTTCATGGTAAGTAGTATTCAGAGGGGGTTTACCATTGCTTCCCTCGGAGGCTGAGAGGCAGAGACTGGCCCAAGGTCACCCAGTGAGCTTCATGGCTGTGTGGGGATTCAAACCCCGGTCTCCCAGGTCGTAGTCCAACACCTTAACCACTATACCACACTAGATCCCAAATGATTTATTTGTGTGTTTGTTAAATTTCTATCTTGTACCTCCTCTCAAAGGAGTCCAGGGGAGCAAACAGCAAGATGTTGCAACAGTACAATTTAAAATCAAATACAAACATTTAAAAAAAATATCTGAAGACATTTGAAAGCAATCATTGAAAAATCATTTGAAAGCAATTTTCACGGTTGCCATGGCCAGTATTGCTCAGCTATCAGTTACTAGATGCATGCTCAGTTGGCTGCATGTGGGGATGGAAAGAGCTGTCAATTTTGGTTCTCTCTCGTTTTTATAACCTTCAGTTCTCCACATTTCTGCAGACATTTTCTTTTAAAAAATCCAGATGAAAGCTCTCCAGCATTTTAGAACGAAATTCTAAAAAACACATTATGTAGGCAGTTTTGACTAATGTACATTTTTGCAAGCAGTTTATCGGCACACAATGCATGCATGTTATTTCCACACATATATTCATTTTCCCCTAACATACACATTTTTGTAAACTATTTGGTTGGCGAACTACATGGCAAAATTTGAATAAATGCAAATTTCGAAGGATGGTTGTGTTTCGGTTCTCATTGTTTCAGAAAGTGCAAATTTGATAGATTCGGCTTGCAATGCAAACTTATTAGAAATTCTCAGCCATCCCTGGTGTTCATGCGCAGAGGTGCTGCAGGTGTGTGGGGGAATTGGGAACGCTGAGGACAAAATGCCAAGAAATGCAGGATGTACAGTCAAGTTGTCTTCAACTAACCCTATATTATCACGTTCATTAATTTAAGTGTGTCTACTTAGATTAAAACTTAGTTGACTACAACCCCAGGACATTATAGTGTAAAGTTCAAATGCATAGACTAGGGCATCCCAGCCAACATTTTCCCCCGGGGACCACTTGAAAGTTGCTGAGGGTGTTAGTGGACCACTTAATGATTTTTTTTCTCCTGCCGGTTGCTTAGTAATTGTAGTGCGCTGTGCTCAGTAGTGTAATGGCAAATTCAGAAGTGCAGGGTCCCTTCATGTGAATCACAGCCATGCCCCCTCCTTGTTTTTATTTTGTTGCTGTGATGTTGAGAATGAGATCCTTGATAGTGCCTAGGAACCAGTAAGTGTGAAAGAGGAGAATGTTAGCTGCTGAGAAGAGTCTTCTCAGTGGCTAACATACTCCCCTTTCATGCTGATTGGCTTGTAGGATGCTGGAGACATTGGGACCCTGCTCCCAAAAAGGTAAAGGGTCTAAGACCCCCTGAGACCCTGCACAACTAAAACCCCTGGCTGTGCTAGATGCTGTATGATTTTATTGTCTCTTGTGTTGCTTACATTCTACATTCCGTAGAATTCAGATTGTAATGCAATAAAATATAGCATAAGACATAAAGGAAGCAATAAAAATACCGTTAAAAATCAACACGAATATTTAATATGGACATGCGATGGGCTACCTGCATGAAGATCACAATTTGGGAACCCGTGGTGTAGAAGGTAAGTGGTGACTCTTCAGAACAGCAGACCTCTTTACCTTTCTAGTTTTGCAAGGCTAATTTAACACCTTTTGGTGGGGAGGGGGAGAGAGAGTGGGGTGGGGTGAGGTGAAATGTGACCTTAGACAGGCAATAATGCCTAGTATGGTATGGCCTGGAAAGTGAAAGTGAAACTGAAGCAAGGGCCGAAGCGCAAGTCAGGTCTGCATTAGTGAGTTTGAAAGGGGCTGCTGTGTAGTCACGTTTAGACGATAAAAAAGTTCCCGTTAGCTACTGCAGTCTGTGGCATTCGTTCAGCATAGTGTTCGCTGAGGCGTCTGAGAATGTACCTGAATCTCTGGGGCATTCATTAAACAGGAGCCAGAACCTCAGTCCTAAACAAGTAGGATCAAAGTTGCCGACAGGTTCTTGTTCAGCAGTTTTGCACTGTGCACTTAGAAACGCCTTCATTGAACAGCGATGGCTTTCAGATTGGTTGTAGATTGTCCCAGGAGATGGCAATATTCTCCAACTGGTTTCTTTTGTGCACGCATGCACACACGTATATATGTGTGTGTATACATATGTATGTATGTATGTTTCTATTGGTATGTAGGTTCCACATCAACCTGAAAACAAGCAGCAATATTGCTTTCCATTTAAACCCACGCTTCCACGAGAATGTGATTGTCCGAAACACAAACCAATATGGGCGCTGGGGATCGGAAGAGCGGGATCTGCCCTCGGGGATGCCTTTGTCCCGTGGCCAGAACTTCACAGTAAGTAGAAACTTTTAAAATTATATTTTTTTCGGCTGTTCCAAGTGCTTCACAGGCATTTTTTCACTCACTGTTTGTTCATTTGATCATTTAAAATTAAACTGTCTTTCCATCTAAATAAATGTTCTAGGGTGGGTTACGTAAAATATATATAATCGATACGAAATGACTAAAAACTCCAAATTGAGCCACCAGATAAGAACATAGGAAGCGGCCTTGTACTGAGTCAGACCCAATGGTCTGTCTAGCTCAATATTGTCTACACTGACTGGCAGCTGCTCTTCCAGGGTTTCACGTGGGGAGTCTCCTACCTGGAGATGCTGAGGATGGAACTGGGACCTTCTGCATGCAAAGCAGAGATTTGCGTCACTGAGCTGCAAAAATAAAACAAAGATTCTAGTCCTTATGGTTCCAAATTAAGGGCTGATTTAAATAGGCCTTGTCCTCCTCTGGGAGGAAGGACAGGCTATAAATTTAATAAATACTGGGTCAGACCATTGCTCTGTCTCGTTCAGTATTGTCTACACCGACTGGCAGCGGCTTCCCAGGATTTCAGACCAGGGGTGGTCTTTCTCAGGGAAGATGCCTGGAAACAGAAGCCAGAAAGTAGCAATTCAAGACAGAGATGGTCAAAACTAAGACACCACCTGGCTGTGGGTTCTGCAAGACCTGGTCCCTGCTTTCTGTCTAGCTCAGACTTTCCCAACCTTTGGGTCCCCACATGTTACTGGGCTACAGTTCCCATCATTCCTGACCATTTGCCCTGCTGACTGGGGATGATGGGATTTGTAGTCCAACAGTATCTGGGGACCAAAAGGTTGGGAAAGGCTGGTCTAGCTCATCTCCATCTGGCCTGGGTGGGTGGGGCCCTAATTGGCTCCACCTACAAAGGCTGCTCCTGATGATCAAGGTGCCTAGAGATCATGAGCTGGAGTTGCTGCTGGGGAGTTGAGTTTTGTAGAACATTTTGAAATACATACTTTCCTTTAGCATGAACATAGAAAGAGCCCTGCAGAATCAGGCCAAAGGCCCGTCTGGTCCAGCGTCCTGTTCTCACAGTGGAAGATTCAGGATGGACAAAAGAAAGGGCTGGGTCACACAGTGCGCCGTTAAGCTAGGGAATCCGCTCCCACGAGGGAGACAGCGACAGTCCCCAACTTGGAGAGCCTTTGAAAGAGGATGAGACAAATTCATGGAGGGGAAGGCTATCGATGGCTACCAGCCACGTTGGCTATGTTCTGCCTGCACTGTCGGAGGCAGGGTGCTTATGAACACTTTGCTGGGAATCGCAAATGACGAGGGCGCCCTTGTCCTCTGGTTCTCCTTGTGGGCACCTGGCTGGCCACTGTGAGAATAGGATGCTTGACTAGATGGGCCATTGGCCTGAGCCAGAATTATATCACGCACTGCAGTTTGTGTGTCTGCTTGTGCATGCGTGCCTCTGTTAAATGGAGCTCTGGGTGCAGGATATGGGGTTCCAATCCATCAAATCCAGGTTTACTTAGCGCCATCAAGGTGGCTGCATTATGCGTTTCCAGAGAGTTTCAATACAGCTCAGCAAAGGGAACCAGCAATTAATGGCTACTAGCCACAATGGCTATGTTCTGCCTCCACTGTTGAAAGCGATATGCTTCTGAATACCAGTTTCTAGAAACCTCAGGAGGGGAGAGTGCTCAGGTCCTATTTGCGGGCTTCTAATTGGGGCATCCGGTTGGCCACTGTGAGAAGATGATGCTGGACTTGATGGGCCCCCTTTGGCCTGACCTGATCTAGCAGGACTCATCTTCTGTTTTCCCTTGCCTTTCGGATTGGAAGCAGAATTGTTTTTAAATCATAGTAGCCACTCTGTGAGGAGCAACACTGAAGTGTGGGATAATAATCATAATAAAAATAATATAAAAAAATGCCGTCCAACCCCTGAATTTATAGGATCAGGATGATATCAAAAAGAGAAAGTCTCAATTTACCTACAGCCCCTTTTTCTCCCCTTTACAGATCTGGATTCTGTGTGAGCAGCAGTTCTTCAGGGTAGCTGTGAATGGCCAACATCTGTTTAATTACAACCATCGTGTTTCTAACCTGCAGCAGATAGATCAGCTCGAGGTGGAGGGTGATGTAACACTGAGCAAAGTCCAGGTTTAAAGCAGCAAACCTTTCTTGCGAAACTGTTTTGCATCAAAAAGTGAAGGGTTTTTTTTCCTATGCGTGTGTGCAATTTTTACAAAATACTCTGCACTCTTTTTTTTCCCTTCCAGAAATGTAACCAAAGTCTTAGTCAAAGTGCTTCTTTGTCAGTTTCATAAAAACCAGCTTTTTTGTGTGTACGTTTTTGTGTGTCTGCACGCTGTCTCTTAAGTAGGTCTAGTGCACCCTCATGAGCTGTTTTAACTGTCTTCTAGAGCAAATGGTTTGCTTAAAGTGACCTGATATGATTTCTGTCTATGTAGCGTGGTGGAAAAACCGCTGTCTTTCAGGGCAGCTGCTGGAAAGTACTGGAGTGAGGAGGCGCTATGGCTTGGAATGGCTATTTCAAAGTAGAGCAATGGACGTGTTCAGAAACAAAATGTTGACAGAACCCTGCTAGGACTGTACCACTTCAGAATGCAAGAGGGGAACAGGAAGCATGCATTTGGAATCTTGCCCTGCATTGAGTAAAGGGCTGGGGTACGATTAGCCTAGATGACTTCCAAGGCCCTGTCCAACTCTAAAATTCTGTGATTCCCCGCCTGTAGAAAGCAAGTGTCTGAGGGAGAAGTCTTATCCTGTGTCCTGCACTCTGGAATGATTGAGAAGAGATCCTGGCCCTCTGCTGTGTGGAAACCTTTCAAGTACTTGAAAAGTGCTATCATATCTCCCCTCAGTCTTCTCTTCTCAAGGCTAAACATACTCAGTTCTTTCAGTCTCTCCTCACAGGGCTTTGTTTCCAGTACCCTGATCATCCTTGTTGCTCTCCTCTGAACCCAGTTTGTCTGCATCCTTCTTAAAGTGCGGTGTCCTGAACTGAACACAGTACTCAAGATGGGCCTAACCAGTGTCAAATAGAGGGGAACCAATACTTCACGCGATTTGGAAACTATACTTCTGTTAATGCAGCTTAAAACAGCATTTGCCTTTTTTGCAGCCACATCACATTGCTGGCTCTTATTCAGCTTGTGATCAACAACAATCCCAAGATGTTTCTTGCATGTAGTATTGCTGAGCCAAGTATCCCCCATCTTATAACTCTGCACTTGGTCTGTTGTCTGTTAGCATCAAAGTATACTTTAAGCTGGAGGTTGCTTCAAGCGGAGACCATCTTCCCAGCTGCCACAGAAATTGTTCAATCTTGCTAAATCTTCCTGTCTGTACTGTTTTGAAAGTTCAGGAAGACCTCTAAACTGGGAAGTCCCTGTGGAGAGGATTAATCAAGATGCTGAGGAAAGTGGCTTCTCACCGTTTGACCTGTGCTTTAATTTTAAAAGCTGGTTTGCTGACCACGGGCTGCGTGTACATTTATCATTCAAGAGAATTTGCTAGCTGTTATTCCCTGAGGCGTTTGCTCACTGCAAACTCTCATAGGCAAGGCTGTTTAAAAAAAAAATAAGCAAGGTTTTTAACAGGTTAATCCCGTGGGCACACCAGGACCAAGTTCTAAAGTTTCACCAGAAACAAGCTTGTTTCCCCACATCCGTGTAAGGCTGTGAATAAACTAACCAAGTTCTATATGTACCACTGGATGTCTTTTGCCTTGCTGGACTTTTATGTGGACGGCATCCCTGTGTGTGAGTGGGTGGAGCTATGAATACAGGGGGAGGGGTGACGGGGGAAGTTTTGTGTGTGGCCGGCCCTCAGTGGTAGGGGCGTGGCCTAGTGGACAGTGATGGGGACCAACATAATCCAAACTCGGAAATATCCCACAAGAAGAAAGTGGGACCCAACGGTGCAGGCAGTTGACAAAAAAACTATCCATGGCAAGAAAATATACAGAATATACACCCATGTGTGCTATATTGCATTTTTACCATCTAAGGGATATTGGTCCCATTTTACAGTTGAGGAATGCTGAGACACATCAATAAGTTGCAAGAGCCAAGAACTGACGGCCAGAATTCCTATGCAGTCATAGCAGTTAAGTAGTGAGAAGAGTGCCTCTAAGCATACGCAAAGTGCTTCTCCCCTCACTACTGAGCCACTACAGCCACCTGGTAGATGGGGAACTGGTAGCCCTCCAGGTATTGCTGGCTGGGGGCTGATGGGAGTTGTAGTCCCAACAACAGCTGGAGGGCACAGGGTTGGTGAAGGCTGAGTTGTCATTAAAGGCAACATGCAACACTGTGAATTGAGCTGTGACAACCAGTGAGCGAGCACAGACTGGCGAATGCAATGCCCATTTTTCCTAAACAGTTAACCGCACATCAGCATTCTGCACCAGTCCCAGTTTCCTTAAAATGACTGCTGTCTGCGTCAGGTCACCTCCACATCATCCATAATGCCCCCAAAGAATCCTGGGAACTGTAGTTTGTGAAGGGTGCTGGGAATGGTTGTTCTGGAAGGGGTAAACTACAGTTCCCAGGATCCTTTGGGCAAGCCATGTGCTTTAAATGGATGGTGAAGTGACCTCCAACTCCTCAGTCCTGGTTCTGTCAAATTTCTTATGTATGACAAAGAGAGCCAGCTTGGCAAGTATGCTAGAGTTCACCAAACAGGACCAATGATTTATTTCTTTTATAAATTAAAAAACAACACAGCCAATTAACTAACAAGCATAAGCAACAAGTAAGCTACAACTGTTGGTGTCAGTTAACTGTTGCTAGTTGTATGACAATAGTTGCTATTGCTGCAAAAAGATTTTCTTGTTGCAGGGAATTCTGGTTTCCCCCTCCCCTCCCCCTACAAAGAGTGAGAGACAAATGTCTTCAAGCCAGCTAGCCCTGTGCTGGCTTCCCATTGGGGCATCTGGCTGGCCAGTGTGAGAACAGGATGCTGGACTAGATGGGCTGCTGGCCTGATTCTGCGAGGCTCCTCTTACATGCTTCAAATTCATTTTGCTCTTTTTACAATCTGTAGGCCCTGTGCCGAAAGAGACCAGCTCCTTCAGAGGCACATTTCATCCTCACAACACCACTGTGAGGTAGGCCAGGCTGAGCAAGAAAGTGACTGGGCCAAGGTCAGCTGTGAGTTTTGTGGCCGAGTGGGGGGGATTTGAACCAGGGATCCCCATGGCCCTATTCCCAACACACTAAAACCACCACAATCACACTGGCTTATGTTTTTGCTCTGGGGGTGTGTCAGGGAAGGGAAGATCATGTTAAGATGACAAGAAATGGCAGATGTGGTGATGCCACATTAGCTACGTGCACACTAGCTGCTTCAAAAGCGGTGAAACCATTTTGTCAGGCTGCGATTTGAACTGAATCTGCCTGTAGGGGTTGACATCTCCCAGCTGCACCGCTGATGTCAGACTTTTTAGGACCATCCACAGCAAAGAGGTAGGCCGTTCCCCTGTCCCTGTCTACCCTACAGCAAAGCATTTCCGTTGGACACAGCTTGGAGTGGCCGTGGGTTGATGACCAATCAGTTTTGATGTCGGCGTGAAGCTGGCTTCAAGGGGAAACACGCTCAATCTCACAAGCCCCAGCTTTTGGAGTAAGAGGGAGCAGAGCTTGACCCCAGAGGGTGCCCCCAGATTCATAAAACAGAGATGGGATGCACCGAAAGCAGTATAACAGCAACTGTCCCTCTGGCCAAAACTGAAAACCCAACAACGCTTAGATAAAAATTCCTTCCCAGCCTCATCAAAGCAGCAGCTAGCCTATGGCCATAGGTAAGTGATGAGTGCCAAAGGAGGTAGGAGGGAAGTTGGCAATGCCAACGCCTGGGGCAGGATCTCTGTTTATGAACCAGGAGCAGAGTAGAAGGAGAGGGTCTCTCTCTCTCTCTAGTCTGATTCAAGCCCTGCCCCGTCAGAATCCACTCCTAGGAGGAGCTGAGCTACAGTGCAGCTGGACAGGCAACCAGTAGGACCACCACCCAGCTGCACCAATAAGATTGCCCTTTGCCTCAACACTGCCCGCCCCAATGCACCTGGCACAATGGCCTGACCTTAGTCAAGTGGGAGCTAGTGATTGCTCATGATAATTTGAGTTTTCTAGATTGCTTTTTGTTCCTTTCCCTAAAAAGATCAGATACAGCATAAAATCAGATCACAAATACCTTTGTCCAAGAATATATATCCTTTTTTAAAAAAAAGCTGTTACTAAGCTTTCAATAAAATATACACAAATGTAAAAGTCATTTACAGAATAAACAGAATTAAATAAAATAGTATGTACTGTTTTTAAAAGATGGAGCTTTATGGGCCAAATCCTGCTAATCCCATCCATGTAGGCAGAATATAGGGAGAAAGCAAAATTCTGCCCCCCACCCGGCAGGATAAAGGCAGGACACCTGTGCAAATGTATGGCTAAAATTCTAGTTGGGGTTGAGATCTGCAGTTGCTGAGGTCTCTGCCAGGTTTCATTTCTTCCAAGTCTCTTTGGTTCTCATGGGAAAACACAGCCCCAAATATGTCCTCGTGGTATCGCTTCTGTCTCTGTAAAAGTGAACAAAACAAGAGGACTGAAAATCATTATTATTTGCTGCAACGTTTAAAATATGATTTGATTTAATTAAAATCAGGTACAAAAGCATTCCCAATTAATCAGAAGAAAGAGGGAATCAGTAAAAGGGAATCCTTTTTAATGCAAGAAGTTACGAAAACTAAGGTCATTTCCGGATGAGCTGTTTGAGCATTCACCTTGATTAGTTGTATCATCTGGACTATAAATTGAAAAGCGCGATGATGCCACTTTAAATAGTCATGGCTTCCTGCAAAGAATCCAGGGAATTGCTACGGGTGCTAAGAGTTGTTAGGAGACCCATATACCTCTGACAGAGCTACAATTCCCAGACTTCTCTGGGAAGAGGGATGGCGTGTTAAACCACTCTGGAAACTGCAGCCCTGAGTGAGGAATAGGGGGTCTCCTAACACCCCTCAGCACCCTTAACAAACTACAGTTCCCAGGGTTCTTTGGGAGACGCCATGGCTGTTTAAAATGGTGCTTTAAATGTATAGCGCAGATTGGACCAAAGTCTGCGGGAAGATTAGACGATGCTGGCTGTTTGTTGAGCTTTCACTCTGATTTGTTTGTGGGGAGGGTCAGACAACGTTTTGTCAAGCAGTTTTTAGCCCACACTTTCCAGAGTGTTTTCCCATCACTTTTTCTTACTGGGATGGGGCGGGGGGAAAGAGAGCGGGTTTGTTATGCAAGAGCACCAAATCCACTTCTGGAGCACATCAATTTGCTGGTATGCGTTGGAATCCCACCTGCAAAACCACAACAGTCTGGAAGTGACCTCTGTCACTCTCTGAGAAGAGGCCCCTTTGAACCATGGTTTAAGGTTAAGTGTGAATCAAACCAGGCCTGTGTGATCTCAGACCCTGTCTTGTGTTGACGGAATCCCACTTTTCCTATGTTTTCGACTGAACTCCAGCAGCAAATGCAAAGGCTCCTCTGGATAACCTGTCTTTATCCTGATTTGCTTGCGCAAAGCTTGTGTCAAGGTTAGACTATTTTGGATCATTCAGTTGTTTACACAACAGTGAGCATTCATCCTGATTATCTTCCCATTAATCATTCGTTTGTCCCACACTCTTCAGTGCGTTTTCCTAACTGCAAAATATCCACTGTTGTTCTTAAGTGGATTTGTTGCGGCAGAAGTGGGCTTTAATCTATTTTCGCCGCCCTGGGCTCCTACTGGGAAGAAGGGCGGGATATAAATCAAATAAATAAATAATATTTTAATTGCACAAGCCTACGTTTGGGGTCTGTGCTGCCTTGGAACCCTCCCACAAAAAATCCTGACTGGAGGGGAAACAAGCCAGACATTTTTAGCCTACCTTAAGCTGAAAGCAGTAATCTTCCGCCTGTTCCTCCGTCAAATCCAGCTGTTTGGCAAACATCTCCTTTAAGGTCTTAGCCACTTCCCTGGCCATCCGGACATCCCCGCAGACATACAGGTGGCCGTCCTCTTCATGTAAGAGACGGTGCACTTCCCATTCTAGCTCATTCCGAAGAAGGTCTTGGACGTAAACCTGGGAGGTGGGGTGGAGGAGAACAAACTCATGCGTTATTAATCAGATCATTGTGATTACATCATTTTAATGGGTTAAATGGCCATTTTAGGGCTGCAACATTTAATGCAACACTAAGAACCAGTACACCACCCTAGCTGTGGATAGGAAGGGTAGGTCAGACTATTTGTGCATCTAGGCCAATGTTGTTCTACTCTGGCTGGCAGCAGCTCTCCAGGATCTCAGGCACAGAGGAGACTTTCCCCATCGCCTGCAGCCAATTCTGGGGGGAGTCATGAACAAGGCAGAAAAATGGTTAGTTACTTAATTTATTACTAATGTCTGAGGCCAGGATTCCCAAGCTGTGGTCTGTGGACTGCCCGTGGTCCTTTCAGGTGGTCCGTGGTGTGTCTGTGGTTTTGTGGCTGAGGATGGGAACTGAGAGTCATCTTGATTTTTAATTGTATTTTTATTGCTTCTGTTCCCCCCTTGTATTGTATTTCATTGTACTACAATTTGAATTCTTGGGAAGGAAAGAAAAATCATTAAGTGGCCCGCCAAGCAATTTTCAAGTGGTCCATGGGAAAAACAAATTGGGAACCACTGACTGAAACCAGCCTTGCACCTAAAATCATAGAATTGTGGAGTTGGGAGGGACCGATAAGGCCATCGAGCTCAGCCCAACACCTCCCTTGGTCATTGGTTCCATTGTTGTACAGTTTCATCAATTAGGAAGTTTTCCCTGATATTCAGTCAAAATCTGGCTTCCTGAAAGTTGAGCCCATTATTCCGTGTCTTGCACTCTGGGACGATCGAGAAGAGATCCCGGCCCTCCTCTGTGTGACAACCTTTCAAGTACTTGAAGAGTGCTATCATATCTCCCCTCAGTCTTCTCTTCTCCAGGCTAAACATGCCCAGTTCTTTCAGTCTCTCCTCATAGGGCTTTCTCCTCTGAACCCATTCCAGTTTGTCTGCATCCTTCTTAAAATGTGGTATCCAGAACTGGACTCAGTACTCAAGATGAGGCCTAACCAGTGCCAAATAGAGGGGAACCAATACTTCACGCGATTTGGAAGCTATACTTCTGTTAATGCAGCCTAAAATAGCATTGGCCGTTTTGCAGCCACATCGCACTGTTGGCTCATATTCAGCTTGTGGTCAACAACAATCCCAAGATCCTTCTCGCAAGTATTGCTGAGCCAAATATCCTCCATCTTATACCTGTGCACTTGGTTCTACTTTTTCCTAGGTGTAGAACTTTGCACTTATCCCTGTTAAATTTCATTCTGTTGTTTTCAGCCCAATGCTCCAGCCTATCAAGGTCCCTTTGAATTTTTTCTCTGTCTTCCAAGGTATTAGCTATCCCTCCCAATTTTGTATCATCTGCAAATTTAATAAGCATTCCCTACACCTCCTCATCCAAGTCATTAATAAAAATCTTGAAGAGCACTGGGCCAAGGACCGAGCCCTGTGGTACCCCACTCGTTACTTCCCCCCAGTTTGAGAAGGAACCATTGATAAGCACTCTTTGAGTACAATTCTGGAGCCAACTGTGGATCCACCTGATAGTTGTTCCATCCAGCCCACATTTAGCTGGCTTGCTAATCTAAATATCATGCAGAATTTGTCAAAAGTGTAGCTAAAGTTGAGATGATGATGATAATGATGATTGGAGAGCCAGTGTGGTGCAGTGGCTAAGGTGTTGGACTACGACCTGGGAGACCAGGGTTCGAATCCCCACATAGCCATGAAGCTCACTGGGTGACCTGGGGCCAGTCACTGCCTCTCAGCCTCAGAGGAAGGCAATGGGAAACCCCCTCTGAATACCGCCTACCATGAAAACTCTATTCATAAGCCATAAGTCGGAACTGACTTGGAAGCAATCCATTTCATTTTATCATTATTATTATTATTATTTACATTACTATCCTGCCTTTCCTCTCAGGATCCCAGTGCAGCGAACAAAAACACCCTAAAACCGCATAAAACAGACTTTAAAATATATTAAAATAAAATGTCTTTAAAAACATGTTAAAACAAAGCATCTTTTTTAAAAAAAGCTTTAAAAACATCTTAAAAAACAATTCCAGCACAGACACAGACTGGGATAAGGTCTCCGCTTAAAAGGCTTATTGAAAGAGGAAGGTCTTCAGTAGGCGTTGAAAACATAACAGAGTTTGTGCCTGTCTAATATTTAAGGGGAGGGAACTCCAAAAGGGAGATGCCTCTACACTAAAGGTCTGCTTCCTATGTTGTGCGGAACGGACCTCCTGATAAGATGATATCTGCAGAAGGCCCTCACCTGCAGAGCGCAGTGATCAACTGGATATATTAGGTAAGATGATCTTTCAGGTATCCTGGTCCCAAGCTGTATAGGGTTTTGTACACCAAAACCAGAACCTTAAACGTAGCCCGATAGCTACTGTACACAGCATTTCCACAGTCTACCAGGGAGGTTACCCGATCAAAGAAAATGAGATAAATTTAGTCTGGCAGGATTTGTTCTTGACATATCCATGTTGGCTTCTAGTAATTACTGCCCTGTTTTCAAGGTGGTTACAGACTGGCTGGTTTATAATCTGCTCCAGAATTTTCCCAAGGATCGATGTCAGGCTGACTGGTCTGTAGTTCCCAGGTTTCTCCTTTTTGCCCTTTTTGCAAAGATAAAAGACAGCAGTTCCAACTGGTTTTCAGCCAGTTCCTTCAATAGTCTATTAGTCGATGCAGTTCGTCAAGCCCTGGAGATCTGAATTCATTCAAAGTGATTAGGTATTCCTTAACCATTTATCTATCAATCTCAAGCTGCAATCCTGCCCCTTCAACTTCACATTTGCAAAGAGGGTCTTAAAACCTCTTTTGGGAGAAGACTGAGCCGAAGTAGGAATTGAGCACTTCTGCCTTTTCTTTGTCATCTGTTACCATTTTGCCATCCTCTGAGTGGCTCAACCACTATTTTCTCTGCCTTTTACTATGGATGTACCTGAAGAAAGCTTTTTTGTTGGTTTTTAGTGTCCCTCACTAACCTCAGCTCATTCTCAGCTTTAGTCTTCCTGACGCCATCCCTGCAATTCCCTGATACCTGCCTGTACTCTTCCTTTGTGGCCTGGCCTTCTTTCCACTTCCTGCATGTGTCCTTTTTTGTTTTCAGGTCATCTCTAAGCTTTTTGTGAAGTCACATTGGCTTCTTCTGCTGTTTCCCCCCTTTTTTCCTTGTTGGAATTGTTTGCAATTGTACCTTCAGAATGTCCTTTTTTAGACACTCCCACCCATCTTGGACTCCTTTTCTCATTAGCATCACTTGCCACACAACCTTATTTACCATTGTTCTGAGTTTATTAAAATCGGCTTTCCTGAAGTCCAGGTTACGCGTATGGCTATTCTCAGCTCTCGCTTCCTTAAAATCAAGAACTCTAGTATAGCGCGGTCACTTTTCCCCAGAGTTCCTGTTAACTGCCACTTCATCCACCAAGTCATCTCTATTGGTTACAATCAAGTCCAGGATAGCTGATCCTCTGGTTGCTTCCTCCACTTTCTGTAGGAGAAAGTTATCTCCAACACAAGTCAGGAGTTTCTTGGAGGGGTAGTGTTTGGCAGAATTTGTCTCCCAACAGATATCGGGGGCATTGAAGTCCCCCATTACTACTACATCATGCCTCCTCGAAACATTGGCAATTTGCTTTTGAAAAGTTACATTCTCATCTTCTCCTTGATTGGGTGGTCAGTAGTAGACTCCAAGCACCACATTCCTTTTATTACTTGCCCCATTAATTTTAATCCAGATACTCTTGGTGAACCTACAAAGCTCGTTGTCCTGTATTTCTGTGCAGGGATATATATTTTTGACATATAGTGCGACTCCACCTCCCTTTTTTATTCCTTCTGTTCTTTTTGAACGTCATATCCTTCATTTACTGTATTCCAGTCATGAAAGTTGTCCCACCATGTTTCAGTTTTGCCTATCAAATATAACTCCTTGATTCTTGCCTGGTCTTGAACCCGGGACCTTCTGCACACAAACCCTGTGGTCTTCCACTGAGCTCCTCCTTAAAAGGCAAGATCAAACAAGACTTACTTTGGGATAGCCATGCTCTCTGGAGTAAGCTGTGTAGACCTCCTGAAGGATCCCTTTCCTCTTCATTGCCTCCATTTCGTCCTTGTAGAGGTGATCCAGGCTGGCGTTCCGGCAGCCGAATAACAGGATCATACTCCTCCCCTTGATCCCTAGAATCAGAAGCCCCCAAAATCAGGTTGCCTTCCTACGGTATTCAAGGGGGGACGAGCGGAAACAGTTATCCATTGGCCCCAATTTAATTTGTGCCTATTTCGTTCCCATGGAGGTGACTGGGCTGCAGCGCTTAAGACTGCTGGCAGCCGAGTGGGCTCTCATGACGGACCAGCCCATCGCACAAGTGATCAGGGATGAGGCCCTCCAGATGTTGCTAAACTACAACTCCCATCAGCCCCAGCAAGCACGACCAGTGGCCAGGGATGATGGGAGTTGTACTGCAGCAACACCTGGAAGGCTAAAGGCTCCCCAACCCTGCAGTGGAGAAATCCCTGCATATAGAAAACTAGCCTGTCCCATGCCCTGTTTAATCGCCTGCCCACTACCCCTTTCAATATCTGGTCCACCGGCGCCGTCAGGGCAAGTCTTTTGGTCAAATGTCAAATGTCCACGGCTCCACTCAGGGGCAGGGGGGTCCCCCCCAACATAGCAGGGCTGGCTAACCACATTTCAAAGCAAGTGAAGAGATATGGGTTAACCTCTAAAGAGCCCACCACTATGCCTTGTAAATCACATCCAGAGTCTAAAATTACCCAGGCTGCATACTCACCACACGTTTGAAGCACATGACCCCCCAAAGAATCCCGGGAACTGCAGTTTGTTACTGGTGCTGGGAGTTGTAGTTTACCCCTCACAGAGTTACCTCTCCCAGGATTCTTTAGGGAAAGACGTGTGCTTTCAACATATGGTGTGTGGTGTGTGCGCAGCCCTAACCTACACTGCTGATCTATGCTACTAATTTTCATGGCTAAGGAGCCGGTGACGTGATGCCATCTCTTACCTTTCGTTTCCAAGTTGTAGAGACGCTGTTGCCAGAAGCTTCTAAACGGCGCCATTCCTGTGCCCGGCCCAATCAGGACGCATGGTTTGCTTGGGTCTTTGGGGAGCCGGAATCCATCAGCGCTAGACAAAAGCAAGCACCACCAAGGAGCACGTTCCGTTATTCATCAGAAGTGGAGAACGGCAGCAGTTCAGTGGCAGAGCATGGTCTGAAATCCTGGGAAGCCACTGCCAGTCAGTGTAGACAATACTGAACTAGACAGAGCAATGGTCTGATCCAGTATTCCTTTATTAAATTTACAGCCTGTCCTTCCTCCCAAAGGAGGACAAGGCCTATTTAAATCAGTCCTTAATTCAGAGTCATGAGGACTAGAATCTTGTTTTAATTTTGAGGGATAGGCTGCAGCTCAGTGACACAAATCTCTGCTCTGGATGCTGAAGGTCCCAGGTTCGATCCCCGGCATCTCCGGGTAGGGCTGGGAAAGACTCCTGTTTGAAATCCCAGAGTGCTGCTGCCAGTCAGTGCAGGCAATACTGAGCAAGGTGGACCAGTGGGTCTGACCCAGTGTAAGGCAACTTCCCTTGTTCCTATGAGGGGAATGGCTAAATGAGCTCCTGGGTCAAACCAGGAAGCCCACAGTTCAACTCTGATCTCTCTCCTGAACTCACTAGGTGATCTTAGCTCAGCCTCAGGCTGCGTACACACCATACATTTAAAGCACGTAATTCCCCCAAAGAATCCTAGGAACTGTAATTTGCCTCCAATGGAGCTGCTATTCCCAGCACCCTCAACAAACTACAGTTCCCAGAATTCTTTGGGGAAAATAATGTGTTTTATACGCATGGTATGTAAACAGCCTCAGTCCCTCACATGTAACACGCACCCCCTTGTGCATATGGAGGCAATTTCTTTTTATACGTTGTGTGCATGCTTACAATTTATACAAATATTTGATATTTTAAAAAGCTGAGCTACCTTATCAGGGTGTTGTAAAGAAAAGGAACCTGCGGACCTCCAGATGTTGCTGGACTCCAACTCCCATCAGTCTCTCTTCCTCCCCCCCCCCACAAGTGTGGTTCTCATGGCCAGAGATGACAGGATTTCTAGCCCCCCAACAATTTCTGGAGGGCCAATGGTTCCTCTTCCCTGAAACAGAAGCTCCGCTTTGTAGAACTGGAAGGACGCAGGGGACTGGCAATAAGATGCTGCAAGATTCCACCCAATCCATTCCATTCCCACTCACTCCAGGTTTTCTGTCCCCCCAATCAATCAGCATTCCATGACCACGGAGCATGCCCAGCCCTAATTGGGAGTTCTTTCCTCCCCCCCTCCAGGTTCCTTCCCCTAGAGATTCGTTGTACTTTTGCAGGCTGGGGCTCCCCCAAGTCCCCTGATACCTCCCGGTTGAGAACATAAGGGGAGACCTGCTGGATCAGGCCAAAGGGGGCCCATCTCATCCAGCATCCTGTCCACACAGTGGCCAATCACATTCCTCCATGAAGCCCACAGGCAGGGCGCAAAAGCAACATCCCTCCCTCATTGTTACTCCTAGGAACATAAGAAGAGACCTGCGGTTGGATCAGGCCAAAGGGGGCCCATCTACTCCAGCATCTTCTTCTCGCTGTGGCCAGCCAGATGCCCCAATGGGAAGCCTGCCAGCAGGACCTGAGTGCAGCAGCACTCTCCCACCCCAGTTTCCAGTGCCTGGAATTCAGAGGTATATTGCCTCCAACAGTGGAGGCAGAATGGGAGTGGTGGAGCTGTTTTGGCTGCATAAGCAAAAGCACTTTGTAGCTTGAACTAAACACTTATAGAGATGGACTGGGGGTGAGTTGTAAAAGCTGTGGGAGGATTCAGTACCATCCACCACTTTGGCCCTTTACATTGCATGATTCAATGCTCGCCCTTTAAAAAAAAAATCCCCACATTTAGACAAGTAGCATGTCAGGGAGAAGGCTAAAGTCCTTAATCCTATTTTTCTGTGTGCATGTTATGATGTAGATTTTGTTGTTGTTCAGGGCGGCAAAAGCATAAAATCAAGTTCATGCGTCTTATGCATGATCAGGAAAGGCCTGCACAGAAAGACATGAGAATTCACCAAAATTTTCCTGTTATCCAGTTCTTGGCTACTTCATTACCTGCGTACAAAACACAGAATTGTCTTGCTTAAGTCGAGAGTGTTCAGCCAGGTGCTGCATACCCCATGATGTACTGGACCTTTTCCATCTGAAAGGAGGAAGGGAAAAAGACAACATCTATTTTGTCATGAGGTGCTAACATGAGATGAAGACAATATCAGGACTGGCGTCAAGTGTTGGCATTGTTGGGCATTTGCCAAGTCCCATACTCCAGCAGGGAGCCCCAAAAGTAGGTGAAGCCAGAGCCAATGGCAGGCAGTGCCAACTAATGCATAGAATCATAGAATAGTAGAGTTGGAAGGGGCCTATAAGGCCATCGAGTCCAACCCCCTGCTCAATGCAGGAATCCAAATTAAAGTATCCCCAACAGGTGGCTGTCCAGCTGCCTCTTAAAGGCCTCCAGTGTTGGAGAGCCCACCACCTCCCTAAGTAACTGGCTCTATGTCCCGCACTCTGGGACGATTGAGAAGAGATCCCAGCCCTCCTCTGTGTGGCAACCTTTCAAGTACTTGAAGAGCGCTATCATATCGCCCCTCAGTCTTCTCTTCTCAAGGCTAAACATGCCCAGTTCTTTCAGTCTGTCCTCATAGGGCTTTGTTTCCAGTCCCCTGATCATCCTCATTGCCCTCCTCTGAACCTGTTCCCGTTTGTCTGCATCTTTCTTAAAGTGCAGTGTTCAGAACTAGATTCAGCACTCAAGACGAGGCCTAACCAGTGCTGAATAGAGAGGACCTAGTACTTCACATGATTTGGAAACAATACTCCTGTTAATGCAGCCTAAAATAGCACTGGCCTTTTTTGCAGCCACATCGCCCTATTGGCTCATATTCAGCTTGTGATCAAGAACAATCCCAAGATCCTTCTTGCGTGTAGTATTTCTGAGCGAAGTATGCCCCATCTTGTAACTCTGCATTTGGTTTCTTTTTCCTAGGTGTAGAACTTTGCACTTATCCCTGTTAAAATTTCATTCTGTTGTTTGCAGGCCAATGCTCCAGCCTATCAAGATTCCCTTGACTTTTGTTTCTGTCCTCCAGGATATTAGCTGTCCCTCGCAATTTGTATCATCTGCAAAGTTAGGAGGCATAGCTAATACCCTGGAGGACAAATGTCCCCCCCCCCCATCCTCTTCCCTGCTGAGACCTACAAGGGCAATACTGAGACTATAGAGGAAGCTGACAACCAGAGCCACCCCCAGACTGATTTTGTAAGCAGGGAGGCAGGCAGATAGGTGAGGGCTGGCTGAAGGCCAGCTAACATTGGTGGGCAGTGCCCCAATGCCCCCTCCCCATGGACGAGCCTCCAATTGAGTTACTCCTGTGTGGCGTCTCGCTTCAGGATGCAGCTATTACCTCTGGTCCTGTAGGTGACCACAGCGACTGTCAGATGAAGTTCTCCAGGCTCCTGATCCTGCGAGGAACTAATGGAGTAATATCTGGGTTTCAACAAAGGCAGCTGGGACAGGAGGAAAGACGTTGAGACCTCAACAGACAGGAACTCCTCTAAGACCTCCAAGATGGTGGGGCTGTTGTGAAACTTCCATTTGTTGTATACCTCCAAGTTCTAAAATGCAAAACATACAGAGATGGGTGGACCGCTTAGCCTGGACGTCTTCCAGAAGCATCAGAGAATCTTCTCAAGTTCAGAACGGAGCCAGCCTCCTTCTCCTTTAATGAAGGACATCAGAAAATCCAGACTGGTGGTGGATCAAACCAAAGGCCCATCTAGTTCAGCACCCTGTTCTCGCAGTCAGGGCTGGCACCAGAAGGCGGCCAGGTTGGGCCCTGGCTGAGGGCCCCTCCTTAGGGAGGGTGGGTGGGTAACGCTCATTTCAGCAATCTGCGATGGCGTTGGCTCCTGACCCTGCCGCAGATTGCAGACAGGGAGCTCCCAGGCACCCACCCTACTTCTGCACAGGCCCACAATGCCCGCCTGCACACCCCACCTACCTTTCCCTTGAAATAAATGCTGGCTTTATCAGGGGCGCATGCCTGCCATCAACCAAGATGGCGGCCGAGGCTTCCCTAAGGGGCTGATGCAGGTGCTGCGGCCTGGGGCAGGCTGGTGCCCAAGGTCCCAAGCATGGCTAATGCCAGCTCTGCTCGCAGTGGCCAACCAAATGACCATGGAAAGCCTGGAAGCAGAATGGGAGTGCAACAGTGCTGGCATCTCCAGGTGAGACTGAGAATGTCTCCTGTCTGAAACCCTGGAGAGCCTCTGCCAGCCAGAGTAGATAATACTGAGCCAAATGGACCACCGGTTGACTCAGTATGAGGCTGCTTCCTATGTCACGCCCAAATAGGGCTCTTGTCTGACAGCAACTGTACCGTGATCCTGAATTTTGCCAATGTGGCCAGTCAGTGCTCCTTGATCAATCACAGCCCCCTTCTTAGTTTTGATTTTTAATCTATTAATCAATCAACTGGGGTTACACGTAGGGATGTTGGTGAATTCCGTCAGAAATGGAAATGAGAGTGGAAGTTCCCTCAATTCACTTGCTTATCAGAGTCATGGAACAGAAATCACAGAAGAGAATACAAGCGATATTTGCTATTAGGGGTTGTTTTAATCCGCGAATCTAATGTAAATAATTAAACTATAAACTGCATTGTTTGGGGCATTTCCCTTCCATCAAAATGGATTTAAATTAATGACATAATTAATGATGTACATTTTGGCCATAGTTTTAGCAGAAACCGAATGGAAACAGTGCTGATTGCAGTGAGCCCAGGACGAGACACAAATCCCTGCCTCCTTACATCTCCAGCCACAATGCAGTGGCAATGTTAGCAAATGAAAAACAAGCACCCTGCAGAAGCCTCCCCTACCCAGCAGGCAAATTTTAGGGATTCCCCTTTGATCATGCCAGAACTCACATGGCCTAAGAGGTCCAGCCTTTTGTTCTCTGTTTCTCCCTTTGCCAGCTGGGAAAGCGTTCTGAGCAACTGTTGGGAAGGGGGTGTAGTGACATCCAGGAAATGCATCAAGGCTTGGGAGAGGGTACAGGCTGGAAACTTCTTGTCTGCCGCCCAGTAGGGCCCTGGAATTGAAGAGGAAATGAGGGGGAAGAAACATCTTCAGATCTCCAGAAGAGGAAGTCAGCTGGGGAGGGGATTTCACATACAGATCGAGGCAGACCAAGAAATAGGTGTGATCGCTTTTCGGCCCTAAAGCTTTAGTTAGAGCTCAGCAGCCAACTCCAGTTAGTGGTACCGTTAGGGAAGAGCTTTGGGTCAGACTCAACTAGATGGAATAGGAAGGGCCTCCCGCATAAAGCAGGCTTACCACATTTCCAAGAATGTGCATAGATGTTCCATCTAAAGAGATAGTCCTCTGGAAGATTAATAAGGCCAGGATCTAAAATTACCTAATTGCACCACTAAGGGCTCATATACACAGTGGTTTAGTGTGTGTTTGGTGCTACTCACGTACCCCTTTAATTTGCATGGTTCACATGACGTTACTGGCAAACAAAAGCTATCACACAGTTCCCCCCCCATACATCCGTACTAACCCAATCCTCTGATAATATGAAAACAGATGGAAAAAACATCTTCACTCCATATCTCTAGTGCTTGCAGATGCTTTGCTCCAATGCTTTTAGGTGGGTGTGTCAATTGTTCCCCTCTCCATGCCCACTCCCTCCTCCTCCCTTCGTTCATTTCATTTCCTGTGGGCTGACAAACAACTTCCGGCTGCTCTCCCCCATTCTGCAAGCCTTTTTTATGTTGCTGCAAATGGCACCTTGTTTTTTTGCAAATGTATTTTGCAGCATGTTATTAACGCGATAATAGTGCATTAGCGGTGGATTTATACTGGAATGTCCGCACATCTATTCCACTTTATTAGCTGTTCTGCAATGCTTCCCCGAAGTTACTGCCTTATTGCTATCTGGAGGGGTGCTCTTGCTCTGTAGCACAACAACTCAGGACCAAAAAAACAACAATGGGACATTTGTGGTATGAAAATCACATGATTTCAGCAGGAAGCTGAACAGGACATTCACCAACTGAAAATTAAGCAATGTATGTCCACTCTGAAATGTTTGCCAGTACAAACACTATTGAAAGTGGGATTGCGTATAACCGCCCAGACACCATCGTGAGCACAAATCATCATAAATGCGCAATAAAAAGGATGTCTGCAGGTGCCCTTAGGGCAGTATTCAGCTAAATCCTAAGAGTAGACTGGGGATGGGGGAGAATTTTGATTCATTTTGCATTTCAAATTTTCACTTTCCAAAACAATTTGAGAACCGAAACACAGCCATCATTCTAAATTCACACTTACTCAAATTTTGCAATGCCGTTCGCCAACCGAACAATGTTTACAAAACTGCACGTAGGAGGGGAAAGCATGCATAAAAATGAATATATGAGTGAAAAACGCATATGACAAAAATGGTTTGCAAAACTGTGTCCATTAGTCAACACTGCCTACAAAAATGTGTTTATTAGGAGAAATTCGCACTAAAATGCTGGAGAATTTTCATGAGGATTTTTTCGGAGGGGGGGGATAGCAAATTGTTGCAGAAAAGAGGGGAACTGAATTTAAGATTAAAAAATGAGAAACTGATAGGTGAAACTGACAGATCTTTCCATCCCTATAGTAGACCCACTGACACTAACCAACCTAAGTTGGTCATGTCTGTCAGCTTCAGTGATGTACCCCTGGTCAGACTGACATTGGCTACAACATGTAGTTTTGTTTAGAGGGTACAACTTGAAGTTCTACAGCTCTTTTCGCCCCTTGTGATTTACTTGCAAATTGCAAATTGCTCCCCCATTACCTAGTTTTTAATGCTTTCCTGTCTAAGGTCCGTAACTTACGATCACGACGTGTTTCCAGCCTAATGATCTCGTCCGGCGGAGGCGCATCTGTGATACGGGCAATGATGCCATCTACAAGACTTTTATGGTTGGCAGGGAAGATCCCAAGATGATCTCCGGGTAGATACTTGACTTCCTGATTCGTCTCACAGGAAAGCTTAATGAGGATGGTAGCCCGACTGAAACGACAAAAAACAACAACACCAGACTGGTCTTAAGTCAACCGTCACAGGATTTCCTTGTTGACACCATGGGACAGGATACACTTCAAGTGCCTGGTGCGGAGAAGTATTGTCTCTTATTTCGATTCCCCTGAAAGCGTCTTGGCCATTTATGGGAAACAATGTCAAATCGCAGCACAAGGGGATTTTTCACTTGGCTGAAGGAGGATGAAAAACTGCAACTGGTGTAGGTAGCCTTCAGCCTATGGGCCAAATGCAGCCCAATGGGCCCCTCTGTCCAGTCCTCAGGTCTCCAGTCCACATGATCTCCAAAATCATATATATATATATTTTAAAAAGCAATGATGCTCAGCATCTGACTGCAATACCTGGACTTTGGACTTTGCAGATTCTGCCGAAATTTGAGCTTCGTTGGAATGACGTTTTTCCCATGGATGTCACCGAGTGCTGTGGAGGGGAAAAAAAGTTGCCGTTGCTAAATTGAATTCTAGAACATTCTGGATGATGCCCTTGCTCAGGAGATTGTTTACAGCAGGTATGGAGATCCTTTGGCCCTCCAGATTTTGCTAACCTACAACTCCCATCAGCCCCAGCCAATAGCCAAGGATGATGGGAATTGTAGGTTAGCAACATATGGAGGGCCAAAGGTTCCCCACACCTGGTTTCAGGCAGGGTGGAAGGAGATTGAATGAAATTTAACAGAGATAAGTGCAAAGTACTACACCTTGGAAAAATAAACCAAATGGACAGTTATAAGATAGGGGATACTTGAATATGAGCCAACAGTGCAATGTGCCTGCAAAAATGGCAAATGCTATTTTACACCTCATTATCAGAAGTATAGTTTCCAAATCACATGAAGTACTAGTTCCCCCCTATTCGGCACTGGTTAGGCATCATCTTGAGTACTGTGTCCAGTTCTGGACATCACACTGATGTAGACAAACTGGAACAGGTTCAGAGGAGGGCAATGAGGATGATCAGAGAACTGGAAACAAAGCCCTATGAGGAGAGACTGAAAGAACTGGGCATGTTTAGCCTTAAGATAAGACCGAGGGGAGATAGGATAGCACTCTTCAAATACTTGAAAGGTTGCCACACAGAGGAGGGCCAGGATCTCTTCTAGAACATCCCAGAGTGCAGGACACAAAATAATGGGCTCAACTTGCAGAAAGCCAGATTTCGGCTGAACATCAGAAAAAACTTCCTAGCTGTTAGAGCGATACAACAATGGAACCAATTACCCAGGGAGGTGGCAGGGTCTCCAACACTGGAGGCCTTCAAGAGGCAGATGGACAGCCACCTGAGTATGCTTTAATTTGGATTCCTGCATTGAGCAGGAGGGTGGACTCAATGGCCTTTCAGGCCCCTTCCAACTCAACAATTCTATGTTTCTGTGTTTATACCTTTGCCCAAATCCAGATGCTGAGAGTCATAAACAATCCTAAAATCCTTTGGGTCCCAGGTTTCTTTACATGTATAGGCCTTTGGAACCAGGATCCTGTTCTTTCCACGGATATCAAAAATTTCACAGGCAATCTTTGAAAATACAAAAAGAGGAGATAAGACTAAAATTATGGAGGGCTGTTTAGCGTGGACTGTAAGCAAATACATTCATTTCAATTGATTAATTTGAAACCTTTTTCAAAAAGATTCTTTCAATCTTACCTAGAGAGATAGTGGGCTCTCTGGCACTGGAGGCATTCAAGAGGCAGCTGGACAGCCATCTGTTGGGGATGCTTTGATCTGGATTCCTGCATTGAGCAGGAGGTTGGACTTGATGGCCTTATAGGCCCCTTCCAACTCTAACTGTTCTATGATTCAATCCAATGTAAATGCAAATGCAAAAGCATCACCTTCATTCTTCTGTAGGGCTAAGCCAAAAAGTAGCGGGGTGGGCAGGAATGTGGGGAAGGATTTCCAAGAACAACCTCATCAGCACTGAAATTTCAATGATTTCTTGTGGGATGACACAAAAGGGACAACGTTGTTTGCCTGTTCGGGAAGGATGGCCCTGAATAGGCTCGGCTCACCTATGTTCACACAGGGGAAGGGCCATAGCAGTAGAGCAACTGCTTTGCATGCAGAAGGCCCCAGATCTGGCATCTCTGGGTACAGCTGCGAGAGGCTTCCTGTTTTGAAACCCTGAAGTGCTCCTGCCAGTCAGTGTAGACAGTACTGAGCTAGATGGCATAAGGCAGCTTCCTCTGTTCCTATAGTTGTCAACATTTCACAGATAAACAAGAATGTTCTCGTGCATGAACAGGTGGGGCTATGGATGGAGTCTTGTGCGTGGTGGGTGCGCAGTGGCATGGCCACCTAATGGGCCACGGTGGGGCCACCCAAACTCAAAAACAAGCCACTAGTAGAAAGCGGGACCCAAAAGTACACATGACAACATGAAGGCAAGCCACATAGTACATGTGGCGCATTAAAATACATAACACACACATTACATGTGCACAATGTTGCATTTATACCATTTAGAGGATATTTGGTCACATTTTACAGTTGAGGAATGCTGAGGCACAGCAATAAATAACTAGTCCAGGAGCTGTCCGCCAATTCACAGCCAGAATTCCCAAGCAGACCTAACAGTTACTTAATTATAAGAGCATGTGCTTCAGTATATGCAGTTGCTCACCCTATCCCCGAGACTTTGTACCCTTCCCCAACTCCCTATGCTATGGCTTTCCAGATTTTTTTTTAACTACAACTCCCATCATCCCTGACTATTGGCCATGCTGGCTGGGGCTGATGGGAGGTGACAGTCCCACATCTGGGGGGGCACTAAGTGATGTCAAATCTCCCCTGATATTCCACACTGATTCTGCACTGATCTAGTTCCAGATGGATTCAACAATAAAGATTATCATTACTGTAGAAATTAGTAACTGAGACTGGGAGGTAATGAATTGATCAAAAGCCATCCAGTGGGTTCCATGGTTGAGTGGGGACGTAAACTTCTCTGTCCTACTATTAAGGCAAGGCTGGGACAATCAGATGCATCACGCATATCCAGACCTGGGTTCACCCCAAGCTTGATGGTCTGAGGAGGAATTGACACTGCAAATGCAGTAATACTCTGTTAAGTAAGCTTTTAGCGTTTCCAAGTGAGAACTGCAACAAAATGTTACAGCATACAATGCCAGCTAGCCAGATACTCCACAATACTCCATTCCATTTACCCTCTTCCCCCATATTTTCCAGAACTGCCACTCCTAGACACTCAGTATGCAGAGTATGCTCAGTCTTTATTGGCCTGTTTTGGGGTTCATCTCCCTCTTAATGTCCTCTCGCTGCTCCTGTGCATGGTTGGTGCCGTTTTGGATACATAAGGACCAACGCTTGGAGAATGAGTTTGCTAGGATGGCATACTGGGTCAATGCAAAGGCTTTTTATGGCTGGCTATTGTTCCAGATCTCTGAACTCCTAATTTCATCCCCCCCACCCGAATTCTTGGAACAAGGCTGGGGAAACACTTAACTACACACCTTCCCTGACATAGAGTGGCCGTTAATTCAGCCAGATAGGCGACTCACAAATAAAATTTTATTATTATTATTATTATTATTATTATTATTATTATTATTATTATTATTATTATTTCCACCACTCCAGCCCAACAATAGAACCCCCCCATCTCCCCCATGTACAATCCCCAGGAACTAGTTACTGTAGGTACCTTGAAAGTATTGACTGCCCACATTCGAAAAGCTTCTTCCTGCCCATTGAGTTCATCCCCTTCGCCCATCGGGGTGAGTGGAGACGCCCCCAGCTGCGTGAGCTTTTGGTATACAGCATGGGCAAAGGCACAGTACTCTGGATACATGCTGGAACCCAGGCCAAACACAGCGTATCTGTTGCAAGGAGAGAGGTGCATTAACAGTCTTCCTTGATACAATTAAAAAGACAGGGTGGTGTGTGGCGACTGGTGAGTGATTTAGAAACATCTAATACTGCACCTTTGCCTGTGTACAGTAGGCTAGTTTCTACACACACCACTCTCTGTCTTCCATCCAAACAAGCAAGAGATATTATCAGAGTTCAAGGACACAATCCAGCCAGGCCAAAACAGTCAGGGTGCAATGCTGGGGCGGTGAGTTCCAAGGGCCAGACAGAGAATCCGAGAGATTTGGTGCCCAGTCCTGAGGTTTTCTACCACTGGAATAACGAATAGTGTTTTAACCTTGTTAAAGAAACCTTCAGTTGATTAATCTTGTGTTTTAGTTGATTACTCAAATAATCAAATATGCATATGTGAAAAAAAGCAAAAGTTCTAAAACCAGACTTTGTTTTTAGATGATGGATACACATGTTAATAGTAGGTATCAGGACAGTTTGGGTTTAACACGGTTTAGTGTTAAAAGACATTTTTAACTTTTGGATTCATGCACTCCCTCCCTCCATCTCCTCCGGCAGTGTCCAAACCAAACAAACCATAGTTAACCTTGTGGCTTGTTGGGGGGGGGGGACAAGTTCAAGCTATGTGGTTTAAGAACAGGGATTGTTTTACCAAACCATAGTTAATCACCCACAGTTTAGGGTTTAGTGTTGCATGTGAGCAGGTCCAATATCTGAAAAGAGGCAT
The DNA here is from genome assembly GCF_030035675.1 of Rhineura floridana. Taxonomy (NCBI): domain Eukaryota; kingdom Metazoa; phylum Chordata; class Lepidosauria; order Squamata; family Rhineuridae; genus Rhineura; species Rhineura floridana. Next base: position 11,147,422 of record NC_084500.1, on the reverse strand, counting down.
CCTTTCTTGCATGTGAGTGAAGTCTATGCAATATAATTTTTAAAAAACCTGCTGCCTTATAAAATTGGAGACGTATTTTTGGTCAATCAAAATGCTTTCTTTTAAATGCAACTAACAGGTTTAATAAAAGTTGCAACCCTAATAATTGAAAACATTTATTTTAAAAAATCTCAGAGAACATGGTAACCCAAGAGGAAGCAGCAAAGAGAGTATAGCTCAGTGGCAGAGCAAATGCAGAAGGTCCCAGGTTCAATCCCTGGCATCTCCACGTAGGGCTGGGAGGGACCCCTGCCTGAAATCCTGGAGAGCCGCTGCCAGTCAGTGTCAACAATATTGAGCTAGATGGAACAATGGACTGACTTGGTATAAGGCAGCATCCTATGTTCCTAATAGGAACAGCAGGAAAAACCTGATCTCAGAACAGAAAGGTCAGATGATTAGAAACCTCACAATATGGTAGGTGAAAGACTGCTATTCCTCCCCCCCCAAAAAAAATCTAGTTACCTGAATTTGTTACTCAGTTGTTTCATAGACAGCAGGGAGTTCTGCAACATCTGTAACAAACAAACAAAAAAGGAGAAACACCATTTACATTGCGCTGACAATGTCACTAACAATGGAAATCCATTTTATTTTGTGTGTGTGAGAAAAGTTACTTTTCCATTGCTCGGCGAGTCGCCGTTTCCAAAAGTGCTGGTGACCACCAGGAGGAGAGTTTCCTTTTCAAGGTCCCTTAGATCGTAATCGTCCATACAGATAACCTACAAGGGGAAGGAGACTTTATAAGCCACTGGTAGACACGGGGGGGAAAAGGAGACCAGGTTTTGCTGGATAAAGTATATTGAGCCCTATGTCCATCTACCAGAGGACTGGGGAACCTTCTTCAGCGCAAAGACCATATTGCCTCTTCGGAACACAGGAAGGTGCTTTTTAATGAGTCAGACTGTTGGTCCAATTAGTTCAGTATCATCAACACTGACCGGCAGCAGCTGTCCAGAGTGCCACTGCTCCTTTGTATGTGGCTTCCCTGTGTGCAGAGATGCTGCTGGCGAGGGAGCAATGACTAGCAATGTGCCACCAACCTGCTCTCAAGGGGGGCCCCTCCCAACCATATTTTAAAACTTATTTTAACTTAATACAGGGTTTAAAAAACCCACAGCCCCACCCCCCCAATTACTTCCGGGGTGGATCTGGGGTGGGACAGGTAGTCCTCTGCTTGGGACAGGGCAGGTTGGCCCTCCTCAGGGCCCACAGATCAGGGCCATGGGCAGATCAGGAGGACTGCACACAGCCCTAGTTTTTAGACATGTTGTACTGTTTTAAGACTTACGTATGTGCCACCCCGGAAGGGTGGGATCTAAATTTAATAAATAAATCAAATAAATCATTTGTGTCCCCTGCAATGTGGGTGTGGAGGACACTCCACATTTTATTATCATTAGGAATGGGCAAATATGTCAGTTTTGGTTCCTCTCAGCTTCTTATTTTTCAAATATTAGGTTCTCCACATTTGCACATAATTTTGCAATTTTAGTCCTCATGAAAATGTATCAGCATTTTATATGCATATTTATACACATTACCAGGGGTGTAGTCGTTCGGGGTCATGGGAGGTTGTAGACCCCTTACTTTTTTGGGAGCAGGGTCCTAGCAGAGTCCCTACATACAAGCCAATCAGCATAAAAGGAGAGCATGTTAGCCACTGAGAAAAGTCTTCTCACTTGGCTAACAACACACTTCCTTTTCCTTTCATGCTGATTGGAGCCTATCAGAGTGAAAGGAGGTACATCAGTCATTGAGAAGATTCTTCTCAGTAATTAATACACACCTCCCCTTTCAGGCTGATTGGTTCTTAGGTCAGTGAGAAGTGAGCTTCATGGCAAAGTAGCTTGGTCTTCCAAACCCTAGTCCCACACTTGGCTTCATTTCATAATTCTTAAAATCAAAACTGTTCTGGCAATGTTTAGCCTCCAGAGAGAGATTGAGCAGGGGGAAACCTACGCACACCGCAGTTTTATTCTGGTTCTATAATTCTGTAATTGCAGAAAAGACCGTGAATCCGGGGGGCATGGCTGTGAAGGGACCCTGCACTTCTGCATTTGCGACTACACTACTGTGTTGGCTGAGGAACTGCAATGCAAAACTCAGATAAGTGTGAATTTTAAAGGCTGGCTGTGTTTTGGTTCACATATTATTTTGTTCAGTGTGAATTAGGTAGGTTCACCTCTAAAAGTGATGTGACTCAAACTTTACTCCAATCCTTAGTTACTCTTCTTTTCTCTCTCATGAAAAAATAAAATAAAGGTGAGCTTGAGACCTCTTACTTTGGTATTGAAGGCACAGTTGAACAGGTCACAAAGGTTCCGGGCCAGCGTTTCCGATTTTCCTGTTTCTGTGGCGTACAGGACGGTTGCCTTGACCCTCCCTGCTGTGGCCCTACGCATTAGTGACGACGCAAAAAGCACCGCCCTGAGAAATGAGGAACCATACACTACTTGTCAGTTGTGTAAACAAAAGCCAACAGCAAAATAGCAAGAAGAAAACCAATTATAAAAATACAGCTAATTAAAATATATAGTAAAACAGCTACATTAAAACATTCATAATTAAAATATATATAATAAACCCATTAAAAAAGTGAAAACAATCGAAGCAGGAGATTCAAGTCAGGAAGTCAGGGAAATGCTTGTCTTCATGAGCCGGCAGGATGCCAATACTGATGGGCCTCTGTATTGCAACAGAGGGGCATTCCACAACTCTGGTACCACCAGTGACAGCCTGCCTCCGTGTTATCATGACATAACAATAAAAATAGATGTGCAAAGGCTGCTAACTATCGATGGACAACCTCAAGATCCCTCCTGCTCTTTCGTTGTATGGTCCGTTACCTTGGGCTGGACAGCCCTTCCACAGAGGACATCTTCAAACAGAGGACTGTCCTCTGTAAGTAGGTCACACAGCCCTGCTATGAACACACAGATAGTGGGTGTGTTGGTTGAGAGCAAGGCTAACTCCTGTGACTCCCCTCACATGCTCTTTCAATACATGGGGGCATTTTCCGAAACCGCCCTTCTGTTGGCAGAATGGTCCCCCCTTTGGTCCCGGAAACATACTTGACCCAGATGCGGAATTTTATCTCTCTCTTCCTGGGCTTGCGTCCCTTGTCCTTCCAGACGTGCGTTTTCCATGCCTCCACCTTGAACAGGGAGAAAGTTGAATATTTTAAGAGAACAGTTGCCAGGATATATTTGTTAGGCTGATGATGGCAAGGAGGGCGCTATTTAATGGCAAGATTACAGTATTGGTGGGCTTGTAACATATTGTACATTTTTTCCCATCTGTTCAGGAAGCCAACCATTAAGACTGAACTGAAGATGCAGCTTTGTTAGAAAGATGCCTGCATGGACCACATAAGAACATCAGAAGGCCCATCTCATCCAACATCCTGTTTCCCACAGTGCCCAATCAAACAGCCCCAGGAAGCCCACAGGCAGGGCATGAAGGCATCAGCCCTCCCTCACTGTTACTCATAAGAACATAGGAACAGCCTGGCTGCTGGATCAAGCCAAAGGGACCCTTTTCTCACAGATGCACTCTCCCTACCCTCTTAAAACTTCAGCTTGTTTTGCTCACCTGGTAATAATAGAACGGGGAGAGGATGTAGTTCAACATCTCCTGGTGGAAGAGAGGGGTAATGCTGCCCGAGATGGGGGGGACAAGCCAAACCCAGTCAGCCGGACACCCCCCTCGAATCCGGTATTCATTCTGCATGTACTTCATGAATGACTCGGCAGCAGAATGATGGTCCATGATGGTGACGTTTCGTTTCTGGAAGAGACACAGAAGCTCTCAGTGGTCAATTCTAGATAGGGATGGCGGAGAAATCTGATGAAAATGGAAACAGGAGCACAAATGTTTGCTTATTCTTCCCATGTCCAGAATGGAAATCAATCCAGAGAATACAATCAGCATCAGCTGTTGTCATTGTTGCCTTCAGTTCGCAAACAATATATAATCAATTATGTTCCCCATTCCCTTTGCATTGTGTTTCCTTTGGACTGAATTAAATAGGGTGGAATAACATAATGACAATATAATTTAATATAAATTACATAAATTTTGTAATTTCACCACAGGGATGAGTAATATAGTTTTTGACAGAAGACGAGCTGCAGCAGAACGGAAACAGTGCAGCACACAACCAAAATGGAGCACGACTCTTACTTCCAGATGGCTGTTTATTGAGCACTGATTTATGTGCAAAAAGTTTGCAGGGAGCTGAGACAGCATTGGTTATTTCTTGAGAATCCATTCAGATTTCCCTGCAGGGAGAGGTTATGCAACCGGGATTTTAGTGTTGCGGCAGCTGCCCATTGGAATGCACACCCAGTAAATACCAAGCAGACACCTACAGTATTGGTGTTGCTGTTCAGGTGCCAGCCTAAAAACACATTTGTTCACCCAGGCTTCCTCTTTCCCTTAAGTTGATAATTCATTTTGTTAATCGATTTGCTATTCTCATTTGTTTTTATAGATAAAATTTTATTGAAGAATGTTCTGTGGCTCACACCACTTTGATATTTTTTAAACGTTTGGTGGTATAGAAATATTTGCTAATAACACAAACTAACAAGCAAACAAGTAAATAATCTAATTTAAATAGGAACTTGGGGACCAGGCTTATACCGAGTCAGACCCTGGGTCCATCTTGCTCATTTTGTCTACACTGACTGGCAGCGGCTCTCCAGGACTTCAGGCCAGAAAACATTCCTAGTCATGACTGGAAATGCTGGAGATTGAATCTGGAACCTTCTGCATGCAAAGTACATGCTTTACATCTGAGCTACATCTCTTCCTCTAAAAATAAAACAAGATTCTAGTCCTCATAATTTGGCTCAGTGTTACGTGCGAACTGAACCAGTGGAAGTTTCTGGACTTTGCAGAAGGAGACCAGCATAGGAACAGAGGAAGCTGCCTTGTACTGAGTCAGACCACTGGTTTCATCTAGCTCAATACTGTCTACACTGACTGGCAGTGATTCTCCGGGGTCTCAGCCCTACCTGTTTCCCAGCCCTACCTGGAGATGCTGGAGATTGAACCAGAGACCTTTTGCATGCAAAGCATGTACGCTGGGCCACTGCCCTTCCTTAAATAGGATTTGGTCAGGCCAGTTGTCCATGTAGCCTAGTACAGCCTGCTCTGACTGGCAACAGCTCCCCAGGGTCTCAGGCAGAGAGGGGTTCACCCCCATAGCTTTTTTAAACCAGAGGTGACGAGGACTGAACCCGGGAACTTCTGCACGGTGTGCATGTGCTCTACCCACTGAGCTACACTCCTTCGCCTCCCATTTCTTTTCCCACTCACCTGAAAGCTATGCAGCACTGCAACATTCACCTCTATCACAGCCTTGTCCTTCCACAGGGAGGAGAGCTTGTTTGTTTCCAGGCCCATCCTTCTCCCCACTTCCTGTGAAGGAGGGGGAGATGGAGAAAGCACAACATGTCATATTCTGGATCCCTTTTCAGCACCACAGAAATGGCCTTAACCATTGGCCTATCCCCAACCTGGTCCGCCCCCTGATGCTTTAGACTACAACTCCCACCATCCCAGATGATCGGCATACTAGCCAGGGCTGATGGGAGTTGGGAGTTCAACAGCATCTGAAGGGCACCAGGTTGGGAGAGGCTACTATAAGCCACCACCGTCCCATGTTACAGAAATGCTACAGACTATTCGCTAACATTCCAACTACTGAAGGGGAGGGATCACCCATTGCCCAAGTGCCAACCCAACCGTTGGAACAAGAAGAGTCGATTTTCCTAGAGGATGTACTCAGCAACATCAGTGCAGTAGAACTTAGGGTTGGGGCGCCAGTATATGCGATTGTCAGGAGCAGTTGGTAGTGGGGCATCCTGGGGATTCCATAGCCCAGTTGGCTTGACCAGACATGCACACAGCACTGCCCCACCGGCCTTAGTCTGCCCTCAGCCAGCCCTCACCTGCCTGCTTCTTACTTGCCATCACTCCTGGGGATGGCAGTGGCTATCAACTTCTTCCTTTCATTGCCCATTGGGACTGGTAGGGCAGAAGTCAGGGAGGCCCAAAGCAGGTGGCGCCAGAGCCAATGAGCGGCGGACCCAACTAATTATTGTTTTGTCCCCATCCTCCTCCCAGCTGACATCTACAAAGGCAGCACTGAGATGGAGAAGGAAGCTGACAGGCACTGCCACTCCCTGGCCTGGTTGTAAGCAGTAGCGTAGTGGCAAATTCAGAAGTGCAAGGTCCCTTCATGATAGTCATGCCACATCCTCTCACAGCCACGCCCTCTCACTCGCTTACTTGCTCTCTGTTGTCAACTCCACACTCCTCAGTCCTTCCCATGCATGTATTCTCTCACAACCACAGAAGTCCCTAAGAGCATGAAAAGGGGAACGTGTTAGCTACTGAGAAGAGTCTTCTCAGTGGCTGACTCGCCTCCTTTCATTCTGATTGGCTCCAATCAGCATGAAAGGACAAGGAAGCATGTTAGAAGGTCCTCCTCAGTGGCTAACACACTCCCAATTGGCTTGTAAGACGCTGGAGACAGAGAAATCTGGCTGGGACCCTACTTCCAAAAAAGTAAGGGGTCTAAGACCCCTGAGACTCTGAATGACTACAACCCTAGTTGTAAGTAAGAAGGCAGGCAGGTGGGGGCTGATTGAGCACAGACCGAAGTTCCATTCGCCGTAGGAGACCACCCACCACTGATCAGTGTACAGTGCACTTTACAGCATTTCGTTCCTAAACTGAAGGACATGGATCCCTGCACCCAAAGAGCTTCCAATTTTTAAAACAAAGGGCGAGAAGGAAGAGAGGCAGAATAGGGAAGGATGACTATGAGTCGGTCAAATTTCAGTTTTGCCTATGCTGCTGCTCAAGCAACCTTCAAAAATGCAAAAGTGTACCTGAAGAAGATTGTAGCGCTGTGCGTCACAGAAGTCCCGTACTCCGATCTCGGTCCCCACGTACCAGCCATTAAAAGGGCAAGCTGTGAATTCCAGGCCGCCAACCTCAAGGAGCATGTTTGAGACAGCAGGAACTGTATACCACTTCAGGTCCAGTTCTTTAAACCATTCATATCTGGCAAAAGGGAACCATACCGAATTCCGTCACTCCACTTCTGAGGTTCAGAGGTGAGTGCTGCACATTCAGCAGCCAACAGCACCGCCCACTGGGATGGTCCACAGCTCAGTGGGTAGAGCCTTGCATGCAGAAGGCCCCCAAGTTTAATCCCCAATGGCATCTCCAGGTAGAGCTGGTAGAGACCCGTGCCTGAAACCCTGGAGAGCCGCTGCCAACCAGTGTAGACAATGTTGACCTAGATGGATCGATGGTCTGACTCAGTATAAAGCAACTTCCTATGTTCCTATGGACCGATGTGCAAGAGAGTGACAACAACAATTGATTTGCAGAACCACAAAGTATCTTTAGGAGGAACGCCCCTAAACATCTCAATGTTGACCGACTTTTGGGAGGAAAAAACAGAAAACTAGGGGGGAGGGTGAAAAGGAGTCCCTTTCACAGGGGCATTTCACACTCCATCATTTTGTTCAGATCCCACTTGTTAGCTGTCCATCGCCCTTTTTCCCTGGACAGCCTGTCAGAGTTAGTTTTGACTGTAGAGTCACCCAGGCCCCTCAACAGTCGCTTCTCCTAATGCAGAATAGCTACCTCGTTGCAGAAAAAAAGTAAGCAGAATTTGAGGGTCTTTGGAGAATGCAACTATTACCAGAAGACTAAGTTGGTATGGAATGTAGAAGCAGATTTAAGAGAAATAGTTTCAGCCCTTGATTTCTAATATTTAAGACTCTTTACCATGCACCCAGATAAGATATATATAAAATGAAAATCAAACTTTCTCCTTAATAATATCTTGCCAGCCAAATTCTTTATTGCATGGCAAATAATCTTTTTTATTTTTTATTTTAAATTAAACCCTTTGAAATTAATGGACATAATTTAGGTTTACATATTTTAAAAGCAGCAAAAAAGGGGGTATTGATTCCAGTTTAAAGTTAACAGATGAAGAAAGATGCTAGCTAGCTAGCTTGGGCAAAGCCATGCATATCATATGTTAGCAAATACCAAGGATGGCTGTGTTGTTGCCCTTAAGAGCCATGCAATGAAAGACCCATGAAAGTCAAGGAGATAACAGTATGAATGTGGCACAGATTGCCACCTTTGTAGGAGAAGATCAGAAAGCTAAAACCGCAGGAGCTGCCAACAATAAGCCACATTCATGCCTCATTTTTAGGAAACACCACACATGCTTTTTTAAAGTCGAGGTAAACGTGGAACACGTAGGGTTTTTTTTGTCACAGATTAAATTACTAGCTGCTCTTTATTTAGAGTTACAGGAGACATTACCTGATAGTAAAACAGGCCTCAGTGCAGTGTTGCTCAGGCCTTAGAGTCAAATTCACACGTGTAATCCACACAACGTTCAAGTGAATATTTGCAGCTGAACATGGCAAGTGGGTCACATGAAAGCTTGGGGGTTCTTGCTTGGGATTGATTTATGGTCATAAATTTTCTACCACACCCTGAAGAGGCAAGTTGCTTTTCAATATCAGTGCTAAAATGTAACCTGAAAAATAGCTGGCCTCTTCAGCTTTGTTTTGCTGCCACTGTCTGCATTTTATCCCAAGACTAAAGGCACTCCCTGTCATCCTGTTTGTTGAGCAGGGAGGTTCAATGACGTTGCGTCAAAGTAAGGGTTACCCCACATTTTCATTTTTCCATCACCTTCCTTTTTGCAAAAACTCGGATCTTTTGGGAAAGGTGGTTTGTCGTGCAAGACCTCCCATTCCACTGTAAGTGTGCAACCAGAATTTGCCAGTATGTGATCGAATCCTGCCCTAAAACAGCAACGGTCTGGAAGCACCCTAATTCAATGTAATTTCACCCTAGAGGCCCAGAGAAATGACCTCGCTTCAACAATGGCTGGCCTGCTAGTCAAAAACAGGCGCAGGATGCTGTCATCTAAAGCCAAGGCACTTACGTGGGATGCTCCATCGGCACTTCAAGGATGAGCTCTGGCGGCAGTTCAAATAGTTCTGGGTCTTGACCGTCAGCTTGGAGGATCAGTGGAACCACATCAAAGCAGCCGTATTTGGGCTTCCAACCAAGCTGCATGCATAGCTGGGAGAAGTGAAAGACATGAGGTGGGCTGGGGTTTTTCCCCTCTGTATCGAGGCAAAAAGAGACTTAACTCCCTTGATGCTCCCTAAGGGCCAGTGGTGACTGGTGCACATTGGGACTGGTGGGGCGGAAGGCAGGGAGCCCAACAGATGGTGGAGCCAGAGCCAATGACAGGCAGAGCCAAGTGACATCAGTTCTGTCTAGGTTTGGGTGAGAATTTCAATTCAGGTCACACCTCAAGCAGAATTTATCAAATTTGCAATTTCTGAAACCATACGAGACCTGAAACGCAGCCATCCTTTGAAATTCACATTTATTAGAATTTGGGGATGCAGTTCGCCAACTAAACAACATTTACAAAAATGCATATATTTGGGTGTGCATAAAAATGAATACTTGAGTGGAAATAAAAAATACATGAGTGCAAAAAAGGGATGATGTGATGAGAAATGGCTTGCAAAAATGTGTGCCTTTGTCAAAACTGCCTACAAAAATGTGTTTATTTGGAGAAATTTGCACTAAAATGGTGGAGAATTTTCATGAGGATTTTTTTTAAAAAATTGCAGATTGCTGTAGAAATGTAAATGTACTGCCTTGAAGTCGATTCCGACTTATGGCGACCCTATGAATAGGGTTTTTATGAGGCTGAGAGGCAGTGACTGGCCCAAGGTCACCCAGTGAGCTTCATGGCTATGTGGGGATTCGAACCCTGGTCTCCCAGGTCGTAGTCCAACGAGAACTGAATTTAACATTGGAAAAATGAGAAACTGAGAAAACCAACACAGACAGGTCTTTCCTTCCCTACTTCTGTCCCTTTCCTCTTCTCTACTGAGATCTGCAAGGACGTCACTGAGACAAAGCAGAATGAGGAAGCTGGCAGGCAGTTTCACCCTGGATTAGTTGAAGTAAGAAGGCCGGCCGGTGGGGGCTAGCTGAGGTTGGTGGGGCAGTGCCTCATGCACCCTAACGGACCACTTCTACGACCAACTTTGTGCAGGTGCTTTCTTCAGGGACTGATGCACTCCTGACCTGCAGTCAGCCTCCGTAGTCCACAGCCAGTGGAGGGAATCAGATCATGCCACTCACATTGCCTGCCCCCTTCCCCCTCCAGACTGGAAAGTGTGTCACCATCCGATCTGGTATTTATTCATTTCGTACATTTCTATAACTAAGAACTGTAACTGCAATAATACAGGGGAGGGCCATAGCTCAGTGGCAGAGCATCCGCTTTGCACACAGAAGATCCCAGGTTCAATCCCCAGCATCTCTAGAAAGGGCTGGGAGAAACCTCTGCCTGAATCCCTGGAAAGTCGCCACCAGTCAGTGTGGGAAGCACTGAGCTAAATGGGCCAGTGGCTGAGCTTCCTAAGTTCCTCCTGAGAGAAATCTTTTACTGGGGAGGGGCCGCAGCTCAGAGATAAGAGTATCTGCATTTCCAAATAGGGCTGACAAACGACTACTAATCTAATCTCCCACCTGCCCTTTTCAACTTTTTTTTTCATTTTTGTAGCACTCCCCCAGGATTGGAAAAAGTTCAGACGTAGGAAGGGGGTTGGCTGTTGCAAGTTGCCCTCTGGGAGTGCAGCCAGCTTGATCAAAAGACCACGAATACGCCAGTTCTGTTTACATTGATTTTTGGCACTCCCTGGCTTTCACGCCTACCTGTGTGAACTCCACATTGGCTGGGTCGCCCACCACAGAACCGTCCGGCATTTGGTAACCGGCGTATCGGATGAGTTGGCTGTTCCATATTCGGAAGTCGTGCTTCCCATCAGTCCTCTGGGGAAAGACAGTGATGGCAGATCTGTTCCAAGAGACGGAGCGAATGTCAACCCGTTCCCTGCCTTCTAAGGAGCCCAAGGAGGGTGGAGGAAAAGAGCTCATACCGTATATTTCCTTCATTGGTGGAATACTCCAAGTGTCGACAGAGGTGCTCAAACATTTCCTTGGCTGTAGTACAACTACGGGCATCAAATACCTGGAAGCAGCAACAAAAACAACGTAATTACCTTTCCCACACAACCCAGAAGGCAGCAAAGGGGTGACAGTGGCAACCTTAGATGACACCTACCCCAAATCCGCACCATACATTTAAGCACTATGATACCGCTTCAAAGAGTCATGACTTCTCCCTCAAGGAATCCTGGGAATTGTAGTTTGTGAAGGGTGCTGAGAGCTGTTAGGAGACGCCCCCGCCATCTTCTCACAGAGCTACAACCCCCAGAGTTCCCTGGGAAGAGGGATGGACTGTCAAGAGTCAGAAGTGGTTAGAACATTGGGCTGGGACCTGGGAGACCAGGGTTCAAATCCCCACTCAGTCATGAAGCTCACTGGGTGACCTTGGGCAAGTCACTGCCTCTCAGCCTAACCTACTTCACAGGGTTGTTGTGAGGATAAAATGCAGAAGGGAAAACACTGTACACAACTTTGAGCTCCTTGGAGGAAATATGGTATATAAATGTTAATCATAATCATAACCATCATCATCATCATCATAACAACCACCACCACCACCACCACCACCACCATAATAATAATAATAATAATAATAATAATAATAAAAAATAAAAATAAAAATAAAACAACCACTCTGAAAACTGTAGCTCTGGGAGAGGGACTGAGATTGGGGCTCTTTCTTTGCTTTTTGAAGGTCTTTTGGGTGGCTGCGTGGGCAAAACTCAAATTTGACTGACTCATATTCACCTGTCATGCCACCTCTTCCTCCCTAACCTCTGTTGTCTGCCCTTTTTTAAAAAAAATTGGAAGCTCCTTGGGTACTTCATCTGAGAAATGAAATGCTGTAAAGTGCATGTACACTGACCAATGGAGGGTGGTCTATTAGGGCGAATGGGACAGTGCCCTACCAACTTCAGCCTGTGTTTAGCCAGCCCCCACCAGCCTGCCTTCTTACTTACAACCAGTCCAGGGGGTGGTGGTGCCTGTCTGCTTCCACTTCCTTAGTCTCAGTGTCGCTCCTTGCAGAGCTCAGCAGAGAAGGGGGTGGAGACAAAACAAGAACTGGTTGGCTCTCATTGGCTCTGGCTCCACCTGTTGTTCGGGCTCCCTGCCGTCCGCCCCACCAGTCCCAACAGGCACAAGTCACCATTTTGAAACAAACCAGTCACCTGTAAATTGGACCACTGGATTCTCCCAATGCATCTCGGAGCATTTCTCCAGGCCTGTTTTGTTGCAAAGATGAGTTCCTCCGTGGTCAACTGATAAGTTCCTGTTGTTTCAATCTCTTCGGCCACAGCTTCCAGACGCGCCAGGTGCTCTTCTATTTTTGGCCTGGGGTTTTTTTGGGAGGTAGAAGGAAACAGTAAACAATGAGTAGCACCACTTTGAGCTAACACCGTTCAAAGAGGAGAGTACAAAAATATCCCTTCAGCCATATCTTTTGGATCAAGGAGACACACAGATGGGATTGCCGATGCACAATAAATTACCCAGCAAAGGTCCCACTAGGGAATGACATTTTGCTGCCCAACGCAAAGGGCAAGAGGGACCCTTCTCTTATTCCATGTACAGAAGCCAACCAGGTTTGGCAGCTCAATCTTAGGTTGCCGTTTCTCAGTTCTCAACAGAACATCAGGAAAAACCTCCTAATTGTTGGAGCGGTATGAGAATGAACCCATGACCTAGGGAGGTGGTGGGCTCTACAACACTGGAGGCATTCAAGAGGCAGCTTCATGGACAGCCACCTGTCGGGGATGCTTTAATTTGGATTCCTGCATTGAGCAGGGGGGTGGACTGGATAGTCTTATAGACCCCTTCCAACTCTACGATTCTATGACTTCTGCCCATTATCAGGAATTAGGAAGTGGGCTTTCTGGAAAAGCTTAAGCTCAGAAACCCTCTTTTTCTGGAAAAGCAATTCTTCACGTGTGCTTCTGCATGTCCTTCCTGAGAAGACAGAGGTGCTCCAAACTCCCCCAGATTCCTGGTGGAGGGGCAAGGATGCGATGAATTGCCAGACCTGTCTGACATTTAGCGCTGTGACATTTTCAAAATGGGAAATGAACCAAGGGCGCTGAGATTTCATGGTGTTTTGATGGCTGCCAATTAGCTACGGATGTATTACGCTACAAGCCTCCATGAAAGCAGAAGCTTGTTAGCTCTAATTTAAAAGAATTGACTCAAAAGCAATCAGCAGGGCAGGAGAACAATCTTGGATATTAGAAACTGCTTTCATAAAAATTAATTGGCAGATGGGGGATAGTCAATTTAAAATAAACCACATTTTCAAATGTGTGTTGTTTTTTAAAAGACATCTGGATCATTTATGAAGCTAATTTGGAACTGGAGAGATGATTAAAACCCCAGCCTGGGAACTAGGAGGAAATTGCAGGTACCTTCTCATCCAGCTTTGATGAACTATCAGTCATGACAATATTCCTCAAACACAAAATAGATCAGGGGTTCAGCAGAGAGGCACTAAGGACCCCTCCAGACACCCTTTTTTATTGTACATTCATGATGATTTGTGCTCCTGATGGTATCGGGGCAGTTATACACGATCCCACTTTGAATTGTGTTCACCTCAGCAAAAGTTTTGGAGGCAGACATACTGCTTTGTTTCCAATCAGTGCATGTCAGATAGAATCATCATAAGACCAAACAAGCACTCACTCTTTAAATGCATTGTAGAATAGATTGACAAACTCTATTGCTTGGGGTAATAATTCATCTCTCAGGATGGGGCCATCTCGGGGACCTCTGACCAAACCTTTGGGGTTCATGACAGATCCCTGGCACACTTTGGTCCTGCAGTGAAGAACCTGAAGTAAAAATAGCAAAAAAGAGAGAGAGAGAGAGAAACAGGTGGATAAAATCCATGGCTGGCATGAGCAGTGGGCAGAGTCGGGGTGAAGATATCAGCTGCAATGTCATCATCTGATGCACCCCTTCTTCACTTGCAACATCACAACTTCCCTTTTTGAAAAACAAGTGGCACACACTGCAACAAAATGTCGCAGCGTGGAGTACTCCTGTTCAGGGTTCCAGCCAGCCATGTCCTTTCCAAAGAGATGCCATTCCATTCCCCCTCCAAGTTTCCAATCTTTCCTCCCAGACACTCAACATTCTGTGGCCACCACGCATGTTAAATCCTCATGGAGCTGTTGGCGGGGGTAGGATTTCCACTCCCGACGGAAAGAAGGGGCAGAGTTCTTGCCCATTTTATTGGCTATTAATATTTTACTGGGAGACCAGGGTTCGAATCCCCACACAGCCATGAAGCTCACTGGGTGACCTTGGGCCAGTCACTGCCTCTCAGCCTCATGAAAACCCTATTCATAGGGTCGCCATAAGTCAGAAACGACTTGAAGGCAGTACATTTACATTTTTATTCAAGAGTCTAAGGAAAGCGTTTTTTAAATGTTGATGAGGGAGCGAGAGGCTATCAATGAGCCTGATCAGGAGGGTTAATGTTTACTGCTGGAGCCCCCACTGACGTTAGGAGGTAGAGTTCTCTACCTATTTTTCACAAGAGTGGCAAAACCTTTCCGTTCCAGCTACTGTTCGGATTCACCAGTGGCAGCTGGTGCCTGTTGGGACTGGCGGGGCGGAAGGCAGGATGCCCGACAGTAGGCGGAGCCAGAGCCAATCACAGGCAGAGCCAACGAATTCTAGCCTTGCCCTCATTCTTCTCTGTGCTGTGTTTTAAAAGGGTCAACACTGAGATTACAGAGGAGGAAGTTGACAGCCAGTGCCCCTCGCCCGGCCTGGCCGTAAGTAAGATGTCAGGGAGGTTGGGGCTGGCTGAGGGCAGACTGAAGTTGTTGGGGCAGCATCCCATGCGCCCGAAAGGACCAGCCTCCACTGGGGTCCATTACCAACTCAAAGTGATCCCAAACTATGCTCTGCCACTTGCTCCCACTACTAGTATTGGCAGCATTTGCTGCATATAACAATGAAGTGGCCTCCTAGATGTCTGAGAGCCAAAGTAGAGAGTGGCTCTGGGCTGCTCTCCTCGCTTTGGGCACCAGCCTTGCCCACTGCTGGCACACACACCCCCAACACCTTACCTCTTTGGCCTGATGGTGCAACACGTCTTGAAGGCTTGTCCCGGTTTCCCAGTTTTTAATTTTTACATGCCTTGGACACCCAGACCTTTGCTTGGTACCATTCTGGAGAAGCCTCTGGGCAGGAAAGGAAGGAAAAAATACACACGATTCAATCATTTTAAAGAAAGCAGCTGGAGTCAAAGATGAGGCAACAGGGCAGAGAGCTAAATGAAGCTCCAGAAGAGTTTAGGGTGTCTAATGCTATGAATCTCCACCTATGTTCAACTAGTATTGTTGTTGTTATGTGTCTTCAAGTTGAGTTCAGGTCTGTGGCGTCCTTTATGGAATCAATCCATCTCTTGTTTGGCCTTCCTCTTCTTCTACTCCCTTCTGTTTTTCCTAGCATTATTGTCTTTTCTAGGGAATCATGTCTTCTCATTATGTGTCCACAGTGTGATAACCTCAGTTTCATCATTTTAGCTTCTAGTGATACTTCTGGTTTAATTTGTTCCAACACCCAATTATTGGTCTTTTTCACGGTCCACGGTATTTGCAAAGCTCTCATCCAACACATAAACTATATATCACAAAATGTTGTTAAGTCTCCAGTGAGCTTTTTCCAAAGGAAATAGAATCTAGATACATGCTGCCACTCAGACAATTGGAGCCTTGTAAAAATAGGAAGTTGCCTTATACTAAACAAGACCATTAGTTCATCCAGCTCAATATTGTCTACACAGACTGGCAGTGACACGACAGGGTTTCAGGCAAAGGCCCTTCCCAATCATACCTAGAGATGCCAGAGATTGATAAATAATTATTATAAATAATAAATAAAAAATTGAACCCAAGGCTATATGCTCTACCCCCAAAGCTAGTATACATAGCTTACATAGCTCACATACCTACCATTTTATACTCACAACAGTCATTTGAGGTAGGTTAGCTAAAAGAAAGTGGCTATTCTAAGGTGTGCTTCATCGCCAAGTGGAGATTAGAACCTGGGCCTCCCAAATCCTAGCCTGACACTCTACCCACTACACCACACTGTCTCCCAAATCACTGCACTTGCAAGGCTTTGGCCTCTTATGCTCCTTTGGAATAAGGGCATGCCAGATTTAGACTCACCTCTTTCTCTGCTACAGTGGGCATGATCACACCAGGTTTCTTGCTTAGATGGTTTAAGATAGCAACTTCTTGTTTCGCCAGGCTATAACAACAAGGATAAAACTGGTTTTACAAAACTCAAGCAAAATGTCTTCTTTAAAGTCAGTCTTCGCCATCTTGGCACCTTCTAGATGTTGTGGACTACAGCTCCCATCAGCCCCACCCAGCTATCCTGGCTGGGGCTGATGGGAGTTGTAGTCCAAAACATCTGGAGTCTTCCACGGTAACAGATCCTCCATGAATGCTTGTGGTGGGCCAGGAAACCAATGGCTCCATTCATGCTCAAATGGGGAGAATCAAATTTCTTCATAAGCTCTAATTCAGCCATTTCCCTTATAAGTTTTGAATATTTATCACTCTACTCTGCTTGTTTATTGGTGAAAAGAAAACACTAAATAAGAATGTCACAAGAGTCATCTGAAGGAAACCTAACCTAGCTATGGTACAGCCTGTAAAACACACGGCTGGGCCTGGGCCTGAAGTTGTTGTTCCAACTTCACCTGCAAGCTGTGGCAGGTGCAGAATGCAGCCACTGGGTTGCTGACTAGGGTATCCTATCGACACCACATCAAACCTCTGCTGAGGAATATAGGTCCATGTTGTTCAGTACTGTTGACACTGACTGGCAGCAGCACTCTTGGGTTTCAAGCAGGGAGACGCTCTGCTACTGAGGTATGGCCCTTCTCCTGAGGGAACTGCTACCAGGCACAGTTCATGGTTGCACTTTTATTTATTTATTATTTATTTATTGCTTGAATTTATATGCCACTTTTCCATACAAATATGCTCAAAGTGGCTTACAAAAATGCAAATGATGACATCAGTAGCAATCAATTCAATCAATTTAGCATTTAAAGCCCAAACAACTTTGGACCAGGTTACCCAAGGGACCGCCTTGCCCCATATATTCCTACAGGGCAGCTGTGCTCCTCAGGTGGGGCACTGCTAAGAGTACCCCGTGCCCCAGAGCAGAGGTGTGCTTACTCTGAACTAATCACCGGACTTTTCGTGTGGCAGCTCCAGCCCTCTGGAATCAGCTGCCCGCTGAAATTAGACAAGCACCCAACGTCAGGACGCTTAGGCACCTACCACCTACTGAAGGGGGCTTTGTCCAAGAAGGCTTTCCCTAGGGTGTGAGCCGGTCATTCATCAAGTATTAATTGCACATCTGTAGGAATGGTGATTGTTTTTTGGGATGTGTAGGAGTGGTATTGTTTTTAGAATTTAGGAACATGGGAAACTGCCGTATACAGAGTCAGACCATTGGTCCGTCTAGTTCAGTATTGTCTACACTGACTGGCAGTGGGCCAGGGTTTCAAGCAGGAGTTTCTCCCAGCCCTACCTGGAGATGTCAGGGACTGAACCTCAGATCTTCTATAAGCAAAGCATCAGAACTACAGTCCCTTCCCACAATTGTGCATTTTAACTTCATCGAATCATAGAGTTGTAGAGTTGGGAGGGGCCTGTAAGGCCATCAAGTCCAACCCCCTGCTCAATGCAGGAATCCAAATTAAAGCAGATCCAACAGGTGGCTGTCTAGCTGCCTCTTGCCATTGTTGGAGAGCCCACCACCTCGCTAGGTCATTGGTTCCACTGTCGTATCGCACTAACAGGACGTTTTTCCTGATGTTCAGCTGAAATCTGGCTTCCTGTAACTTGAGCCCATTATCCTGTGTCCTGCACTCTGGGATGACTGAGAAGTGATCCCGGCCCTCCTCTGTGTGACAACCTTTTGAAGTACTTGAAGAATGCTGTCATATCTCCCCTCAGTCAGCTCTCCTCTGATTTTTGTCTTGCTACTTGCACTGCTTTGGTGGCTTCAGGCTGTGAAGCAGTTTATAAATTTGCAAAATATTCATTCAAAGGAACTATTATTGTGGCTGTTGGCAGCAGCTCTAATGTCTGTCGTTCAAAAATGGAAAACATTACACAATTTACAATTGCCTTTGTGGTCTAATAATGTCTGGAATCTGGCAATATCTGAGAAAATAAAACACAATTCAAAAGTGTTGAAAGGATCTGAAAACCCGGAAGACTTCTATGTCATTTGGTGGGAATTTGTCACTTATGCTACAGCAAATTATCTGCACAGTTTGTTACCTGCACCAATGTACGAAATTTGGAACTCATAAATATGATTTATAAAAAATGGTTTGCCTCTGTTGATCTCATTTAACCGTGAATACCAGAAGAGTGGCTCTCCAATGTGATAGTGAAAATGTTGATACTTTCATGTATATCCCTTAAATTATTATTATTATTATTAGAGACCCAGTGTGGTATAGTAGTTAAGGTGCTGGACAACCACCTGGGAGACCAGGGTTCAAATCCCCACACAGCCATGAAGCTGACTGGGTGACCTGGGGCCAGTCCCTGCCTCTCAGCCTCAGAGGGAGGCAATGGTAAACCACCTCTGAATACCACTTACCATGAAAACCCTATAAAAGTTGGAATTGACTTGAAGGCAGTCCATTATTATTATTATTATTATTATTGGAGAGCCAGTGTGGTGCAGTGGCTAAGGAGTTAGAGTACGCCCTGGGAGACTAGGGTTCGAATCCCCACGCAGCCATGAAGCTCACTGGGTGACCTTGGGCCAGTCACTGCCTCAGCCTGTCAGAGGAAGGCAATGGTAAACCACCTCTGCATACCGCTTACCACGAAAACTCTATCCATAGGGTTGCCGTAAGTCGGAATTGACTTGAAGGCAGTCCATTTCATATTATTATTGTTGTTGTTGTTGTTGTTATAAATACATTTGTAAAATAAATAAGGAAACATAGGGAGAGCACCAGGTTGGCAAAGGCTACACCACTTTTAGTAAACAGAGAAAGTTCCCAAGCTTGGGTTAAATCAGGAAGATTAAGTGGGAGATCCCAGGGGGGTTGCTGGTTGTGATCAGGTTGATGCAGGGAGTGAGACTGGGAGAACACCCACGGACCCAGACAAAGGAGCCACGTCAAGCGCCTTCAAATATAAACTGGTAGCAAGCTAGTCATAGCAACGAAACAAAGGCAGGGAAAGTGCTTGACAGAACCGATTGCTCTGGGGAATTCACTGGGTGGACATTTCAAAGAGCCTCAGACCAACAGCTGGTGAAGAAAATAGCCCGCGAGTTTCCTGCCTAGAATTGGTTTCCTGTATAATAATGCCTTCTGAACTCGTCTCCCTTCCTTTCCATTGGGATGCTGGCTGGGCTTCAGGAGACTATTTACGGAAGAGCCGCCCACAGCTCAGGGCCGCACATCTGCTTGGCATGCAGAAGGCCTCAGGTTCAATCCCCAACGGCATCTCCAGGGAGGGCCGGGAGGAGGATCTCCTGCTCGAAATGCCCACGGAAACACCAGCAAACGTTGGCGAGTCCCAACCAGAGAGGGCAGCCTGGAGAACTGAACGTCAGCTTGGAAAAAGGTGAGAAACGGAGAGGAATCAAAACTGACAGATTTGTCCACCACTACTCTCAACCATGTAGGCCGCTCAACCATGTAGGCCGCTCTTCCACCTCAGGTCCCCATATGTTCTGGGACTACAACTCCCA
Organism: Rhineura floridana; assembly: GCF_030035675.1. Taxonomy (NCBI): domain Eukaryota; kingdom Metazoa; phylum Chordata; class Lepidosauria; order Squamata; family Rhineuridae; genus Rhineura; species Rhineura floridana. The sequence goes on along the minus strand of NC_084500.1, from coordinate 11,127,532 downwards.
CCATCCCCTGCGGTCAAGGGATCATGGGAGTTGCAGTCCGAAAACATCTGGGGACCCAGATGCAGGACACTGACGTAGGCAAGGGTTGGTGTGGGTGATTCCATGTAACTGTGAAGGAGAGAGAGATCCATTTGGTGAGTGCGTTAGCTGACAAATTCCAGAGGGACAGCTGTGGTAATCTATTACTGAGGACACACACACGGAGATATAAAGGCTGACCGCTTTATCGTGGAGCACACTTTTGAGCCCTCTCTTGTCAGTTGCCTCAGGTATGATGCGTTTTGCTGATGTCGCTGCTGTGCCGAAGCAAAAAGATAAGGAGTCCCCATCAGCCCAGTGTGATCCAAAGGAACAACTGGTCTTCCCAAGGTTTACTGGGAAGTTCTGCTTGGGGATAGCCTCACTCCTGCCTTTCCTGAGCTTGTCTAGTCCTGCTTCCTCCTTCCCATGGTGGCCAATCAGATGCTTCAAGAAAACCCGCAGGCAGGCAGGCAGGCAGGCAGGCAGGTTGCATCGCCTGATATTCAGGGGTACACTGCCTCTGAACCTGGAGGTTCCGTTTCATCCTTACGGCTAACAGCCATTGATTGTGAAGGGCCAGCATATCATGTATACCAGGGGGAGGTAAGCTGGCAGCAGCGAGATGTTGCTGGACTCCAACCTCCATCCTTCCTGACCATTGGCCATGCTGGCTGGGGTTGATGGGAGCTGGACTCTAGCAAACGCTGGACGTCGCCATGTTGGCCACATCTGATCTAAAGCAATAGCGAATTCAGTTTTCTGGAGCGCCAATCCTTATGTAGCACAGTCTGCCCACAAGAACGAAGCATTAAGAGGCTTGCTGGAACTAAAAATTCATTTTTATGCACACGTTCCCCTAACACATGCATTTTTACAAATATTGTTTAGTTGGCGAACTGCATCCCAAAATTCTAATAAATGTGAATTTCGAAGGAATGCTGTGTTTCGGAAAGTGCGAATTTGATAAATTCTGTTTGAAATGCCAACTGAATCGAAATTCTCACTCATCCCTGGCTGCAGACCTCACTTGGGAAGGCGTCTAGTCCCCTTTGAAAGAATCGAAGCCAGAGGCCATAAATATATTTCATTCCGATAAAATCCATATATTCAATGTGTACGGCATGAAGTGACATCTTTTTTATCTCTGTTGCCAGTCAGGTCTTGTGGACGTGAGCCAAGGAGAAAAGGAAGCGAGAGCTCTCACCTGCGAATGTCCCCAGCTGCTTTGTCCATGTTATTATTGACGTCCTTTCTTGGTTGAGACTCGTTCTTCACAGTTGGAGGCGTAAAAAGGCAGGGGCACATCATTTTTTGCATATTAGGGAGGGGGTTGCGCAACAGCTCTCAAATCCTGCTCTCAGCAAGGTGGACAGACACCCATCCACAAAGGGAATGGATGCAAGTGAGGTGGAGAGGAATGAAGAACACCTAAAAAAAAAAATAAGAAAAACAATTATAAAAAGAATCATAGAATAGTAGAGCTTGATGGGAGCTGGAGTCCAGCAATATTTGGAGGGCACCACTTTGAGGGAGGCTGCTCTAAAATTAGCTCAGACCTTTCCATTTTGGAACTTCTGATGCCGAGTCCCTCAACTTTAGCAACTCTAGGGAAGACTTAGTTCGGAGGCGGGGGCGGGTTTACCGTTTTCGGCTCCAGGGCCGCATTCCCTTCTAGATAACCTTCTGAGAAGCTGCATGCCAGTGGTGAGCAGAGCCATAGGCAAAAGTAGGCAGGGCAACAAATATAAACTTTACCTTTGTACCATGGCCTAGTTTCTACAGTGATGCCCCTCTCCAACCTCCATCGCGACAAACAAGAGGCATTATCCAAGATCTAAGACCCCTTCCGGCCAAACAAAGACACTCTGAGTGCAAAGCAGGACAAGTGAAGGGAGTTGCCTGGGGAGAGTTCCAAGGGCCACATAGAAAGGCCTAGAGGGCCACATTTGGCCCCCAGGCCCGATATTCCCAACTCCGGCTTTGCAAACACATTTCCAAAGAAGAAAACACCGTTGAACACAGAGGGGCTTACTTCTGAGTAGATATGCATAGGATTGCACAGTCTAGCACGCTGTTCTTCCACGTTGGGGCCCCAGATGTCGTCAGACAACAACTCCCATCATTCTTGGCCATTGGCTAAGCTGGCTGGGGTCGATGGGGATTGTAGTCCAACAACATCTGTGGACCCAAGGCTGAAGAACAGTGGTCTAGCAGACACCCAAACATTTGTAAACATAATTTAAATGCATCAAAAATAAAGATTTCTCTCATCTTCAAACCAATCAATCACTAAATTTCCCATTCTTGTTGCTACAACAGAACAGGCTCCACTCATTGCAGTTATATGATTCTGATTAAGCAATGGGCTCAAACTCTTTAACAGAATGCACAAAAATCAGTGAAAGTTATAAAGGCTTCAGGCACAGTCCTCAGCGTGTCTTTTACGCAGAAGTCAGCCTCACTGAATTCAGTGGAGTTTACTGCAAAGTGGAAACTGGTTGCAGCCTTATTTTGGGCGGGATTGGGCCCATAGCTCTCTTTTTAAAAACCACAAGCGATAAGAGCATGCCACGCGATACTCTGTTTCTACGATTTACAAAGAAGGAAAGGAAGAACCCACCATTTCAGTTGGTTACGTTTCAGGTTCAAGGCGATTGCTTTCGACAGAAGCAACAAACCAACCAACAGGAGGGGGCATGAAGAAATTAAAAGGGACATAGGAATCTACTGTATACTCAGTTGGACCATTGGTCCATCTAGCTCCATACTGTTTGCACTGGCTGGCAGCAGCTCTCCAGGATTTCAGGCAAGGTCCTCTCTCCCAGCCCTATCTGGAGATGCTGGGGATTGGACCGGGACCGTCTGCGTGCAAGGCAGAATCTCAACCACTGATTTAATCTCGGCATACCTTCCCCAGATTTATCTTGGTTTTAAAAATATTTTTAAAATACCTCATTCTTTTCAGAGCAGATGAGGAATCAAGTGCTGTGTTTAAACCCCACACCATCAGTTTCCATCTACAATCCATAGTCACTGAAATCTCATTTAAAAAAAATCTAGCTATATCAGCCATCGAGCATGCAGTCATGCACTCATGTCGTCCCCCACCCCCGATTCCACTGGCTACACACAGTTCTTGGACAAGATCCAATCCAAATTTCACACTTTTGTAAGTTTGGGGTTTTTTTAAGCAGGAGAGGTCAGTGCTTGCTTCAGTCTCTGCTGCTGAAATAATTACTTAGTTTGGTCGGATCATGGCCTTTTTACGTTCAATCCCCGCAGAATACCTGTGGATCAGTGTCCGATGACAGGAGGCATCTGTCTCTCGAGCAGCTGGAATTCCTAGCTCCTTCTGCAGTTCTACCCCCACTGCAACCCGACCAGAGAGGCTGCTGGTTTTAGCATGCTCCGTTCATCTCTTATTTTCTCCCCAGTGCTCATCCGAATAAAGAAAACTTTGGTTTCTTGAAGCTCAGATTCTTGATTCATGCCAAATCCTCAGCAGACCAGACTGTGGCAAAGTTTCCACAGAAACCCAGCAAGGGAGGACAGATCCAGCTATTTCTCACTACTGGAATGAAAGAGTCCTTTTGCCCCAGTTGGAATAATTGCTGAACTGTCAGCACAAAGGAATTGTCTTACCTTGAGTGATTTTGTTGTTGTTACAAAACTGGGCCTCGGGGAGAAGGTCTTTGCAATCAAAGAGTCTTGTCTTTTTGTCTTCGGCCACACTGAAGTTAAACTCTGAAGTTCGGGCAACTTGCAAAGCAAAAGGCATTTTATACTTTTTTGTATGCAAATAAAACATGAAGATGGCAACACCACCAAAAAATTAAATTAAATGGGGAAATCCCATTTGGTTACAAGTGCCAATAAAGTAATGCGTCCTGTTTGCTTGAGCACATCCACGGCCACCCCACCCACCCAACCTGTGAGTGATCCCCCCCCCCGCACATCAACTTCCCAGGGAAATAAGGAAATTCTGTCACTCTGGTGCTATTTTTGGAACAGGTCTCAGTTGAACTTCTGACAAATGAAGAGTACTGGAGGGCCAGTCTGTGGGATTGTAAAAAGCCTGCTGGGATATTCTCAACAGCAGGTCCAAGAAGCTCTGTCTTGGTTAGTTTGTCCCCTGGACAAATCATCCTTCCCTACTTTCCAAATGGAAACAAATATGCACAAGCAGTGTTGGAAGGACCTGTCCATTTTAGTTCTCTCTCTCATTTTTCCAATCTTAAATTCAGTTCTCTACATTTCCACATCAGATTGCAATTTTCTTTCAAAAAAGTCCTCATGAAAATGTATCAGCATTTTAATGCGACCTTCTCCTAAGGCACAATCTTCACTAAATGCACATTTTTGTAAAGCATATTTACACTTTGCACAATATAATGCATTTGTGTCTGTTATTTTCACCAGTATACACACGTTTATGCCCACTTTACCTTCATGTTTGCATTTGTGTACACTCTTCCAAAGGATGGCTGCATTTCAATCTGCATACTGTTTCAGAAAGTGCAAATTTGGTAGATTCGCTTTTAAATGCAAACTGAACCAAATGTTTCCCCTGTTCCTAGCTGGAGTTGTTCTCTCAGCAAGCACCTAGAAGAGGCTGCAAGGCTTGCTATATTTTATTTATTTTAATAACATATATACTGCAGTTTCTGGTGTACAATAGGGATAAAATCTGTGAAAATTAACTGTGCAATCAGAAAAACGTACTTAAAATCCCTGTTGAGTTAAAGAAGTCTTCACCAAGCACCGAAAGGTTCCTGCTAGATTTCAGCCAGGAGAGACTGCCATAGAATTAGGCCCGCGAATGTGCGACTCCTGGTGGAAAGGAATTGTGCATCTGAGTAATCAGTTATTCTCCCAAAGACTGCAGAGATTTGGCAGGGAGAGAACGCATCAAGCCATCCTTAAGGTATCCTGGACCCAAGTGATTTGGCAGGGATACAAGGCATCAAGCACTCCTTATAGAATATCCCGGATCCATGCTGTTAAGGGACTTGTGCATTAATACAGGAATCTTGAACTTGGCCCAGTAGCGTATGAGAACGTAAAGAGAGACAGTTGGATCAGGCCAATGGCGCATCTGGCCCAACATCCTGTTCTCACAGTGGCCAACTAGATGGGGCCATAGGAAGCACCCTTATACGGAGTCAGGCCCATCGGTCCATTCTCTTCAACAGTGTCCATGCTGGCAGCAGCTTCTCCAGGTTTCAGGAAGGGTTCTCTCCCAGCCCTGGTACCTGGAGATGCCAGGGATTGAACTAGGGGCCTTTCATAGAATCATAGAGTAGCAGAGTTGGAAGGGGCCTACAAGGCCATCAAGTCCAACCCCCTGCTCAATGCAGGAATCCAAATCAAAGTGTTCCCAACAGATGGCTGTCCAGCTGCCTCTTGAAGGCCAACAGTGTCGGAGAGCCCACTACCTCCCTAGGTAATTGGTTCCATTGTCGCATGGCTCTAACAGGAAGATTTTCCTGACGTTCAGCCGAAATCTGGCTTCCTGCAACTTGAGCCCATTATTCCATGTCCTGCACTCTGGGACGATTGAGAAGAGATCCCGGGCCTCTTCTATGTGACAACATTTCATGTACTTGAAGAGTGCTATCATATCTCCCCTCAGTCTTCTCTTCTCCAGGCTAAACATGCCCAATTCTTTCAGTCTCTCCTCACAGGACTTTGTTGCCAGTCCCCTGATCATAAGAACATAAGAACATAAGAACATAGGAAGAGCCTGCTGGATCAGGCCAGTGGCCCATCTAGTCCGGCATCCTGTTCTCACAGTGGCCAACCAGGTGCCTTGTTGCCCTCCTCTGAACCTGTTCCAGTTGGTCTGCATCCACTGAGCAACGGCCCACCCCCTGCAGGAAGCTCACAAGCTCAACAGCACTCTCCCCTCTTGTAATTTCCAACCAGTACTGAGAAGCATACAACCTCCAACAGCATGGCGGTATGAGCGTATATGAGGATATTATATCCACACTGCCAGCCTCTACCCTTCCTGCTCAAACGTAGGATCAGTTTCGGTTTCTCATTTTCCAATCTTAAATTCAGTTCTCTCCATTTCCACATCAATTTGAGATATATATTTTTTAAAAGTCCTCATGAAACCTTATCAGCATTTTAATGTGGATTTCTCCTAATGGACGCATGCTTGTATGCAGTTTTGCCTAGCACATTTTTGCAAAGCAGTGTTCCCTAATAGAACGCATTTATGTGCACACTTTCCCCATGTATACGCATCTTTGAATGCGTCACTTGGCTGGAGAGCTGCATTGCAAAAGCTACAGAAGTGCACAGTTTGAAGGATAGCTGCCTTTCAGCTCACGTATTGTTTTAGAAATTGCAAACTAGGTAAGTTCACCTTTAAACAGAAACTGAATCTTATTTCTACCCATCCCAAGCCCTTCTCCTGGGTAGACCTTTCAGACCGACACCCCCCCCTCATACAGACAGTCACAGAGCGCGTGCGGACACACACATACACACACTTACTTCTCAGCTAACCCTTTCGGTTTGCTTTCCTCAGTCCGCTTCTTTTTGGGATCCCATCGGGGCTGTTTTGTGCTGCAATCTCTCTTCCCAGGGGTAGCTGCACTGATTTGCACAGAAGCTCTGTTGGACTGGTAACAATCCAGGCTGTCTGACGAGGCATTCCGCAATAAGATCATTGGCAGAAGGGCCAGTAGACTTAAAACAAGAACAAAACAAAATCAGTTACTAAAGTTAGAAGCAGATCCACAAGTTTAGAAGGTCAGATCTGGGTTGAAGAAGGAAAAACCACTCTTCACGGTGTTAACTCAATTCCTTTCTTTCCATTGTCTGGCTTGCAAATCAATAGCTCCAAGCCTCAACTGGTCACCTGTGGTTAGAGATGGGAAGAAATTAGATTCAGTTCACAGGTAAAGGTGAATCTATCCAATCTGCAGTTTCGGAAACAATATGTGGACATGAAACACAACCATCTGTGGAAATTTGCACTTATCTGAATTTTGCAATGCAGTTCCCCAGCCAAGTATTGTGTACAGAAGCGCATGGACTAGGGTCAATGTGCATATGTGTGCATACATGTGGCAAAATTGCATAACTGCAACATATGTACATTGAGAGAAATTGGTACTAAAATGCTGGTGAATTTTCATAGGGACCTTTTTTTTTTTTAAATGGCAGTTATATGAAAATGTGGAGAGCTGATTTTAAGATGGGGAGAACGAGAAACAGAGAGAAACCAAATCAGTGGACAGAATTGCTCATTCCCACCTGTGGCAATGAAGGATTACTGCAGGAGAGTAGGGGGATGCTTTCTTTTTTTCCTGTCCAGACATCATTATTTAACACAAGCAAACAAGTACAAAAAATAAAACCGCCATGGGCTAGAAACTTAGGCAATTTGCAAGGCTGCTTTATAGAATGGTCTGGATTTTGCCACCATGCAGAATCTTTGCCCTGCTCTGTTCAGGATGCAGAGTTTAACCTACATGCTGTCACACTGGTGAAGGAAGGCTTTGCAAATTGACCATGAAGCTATAGGAGACCCACAGAAAAGGGAGAGGGGAGTTTGGCACTCTTCCAGGCCCTGGTGAGACACTTGTATACGACACCAACAAACCCAGAATGCATGAAATTGCAATAGATGGCAATTCTCCGCTGCTGCCAGCTTGAAAAATTATTTGCATTCTTTGTGAATAAATATCACCCAAAGACAAAGCAAAGGGAGAGCTATACACAGTATTGAAAATAATCTATGCTGGGTTAGCCTGTTGAGCGGACAACCTTGAGATAACACCCAGTCAATGTGGTGAGCCTTCTAGGGTATGTCATCTACAGATCAGCATTTCAAAGGCAGAATTAGGGGTACACTCATAACACCCATTTGTCACGCCAAAATGGTTGGACACTTTTGTTGTTGTTGGTGCTACAGCTGTCTCTCTCTTCCTTTAAATTTATCCTCAAACCCTCAATCTTCTCGCAGCGGTAAATCTTTTGAAGCAGGCAAGACAGATCAATAGCTGTAAACTGCAAAAGAAATGTTTCCCTCTTACCTTTTGATATTTCATACATATGGAATTGGAGAGAGCCTGGAACCCCAGAAAATGCTCTGTGATGAGACCTTGGAATATATTGGATGAAACACCAGCTTGAGGAAAGGTCATTGAAGGGCACTGATTTAGGATGCTGAAATAGCCAAGAAGCCCGACAGCAGGAAAAGAGACAGCTGAGGAGAGATGATAGCTAAGGGCAGAGGAGATTAGTTTGATAGGAATAGATGTTAAGGAGTAAACATGTCATGAAAAGTGTATATTTTGTGGGAAATGCTGCAAGTGAAAAACAAGCGAGGTCATTGGTTATACAAGTTAAGGGACACAGATGGGATGATCATGAGATGCTACACACAAGGTGGCCAGGATAAGGTACAAATACCCAAAGAACACCCAAGGGAATGCCTGAGGTGGAGTAGGTGTAGCGAGTCCAGGTGTAATAATGGAGACACATAACACCACAACTCAGCAGAGCAGGGGCTGCATCATGACTGCCCAATGTCAACCTCTGCGTTTGGCAAGAACCCCTCCATCTTGCTAGCCTGATCAACTAGCTAGAACGATAGCGCTGTGAATCTGCTATCTGCTTTATATTAGATATAAGGTTGTGTTTCAATATAGAGTCTCCATTGGAGCTGGCAACTGTCAAAGGCTCCAGGGTATCATTAATATCCAAGGTATGTGGACACCACACTTTAAGAAGGATGCAGACCAACTGGAACAGGTTCAGAGGAGGGCAACAAGGATGATCAGGGGACTGGAAACAAAGCCCTATGAGGAGAGACTGAAAGAACTGGGCATGTTTAGCCTGGAGAAGAGAAGACTGAGGGGAGATAGGATAGCACTCTTCAAGTACATGAAAGGTTGTCACATAGAGGAGGGCCGGGATCTCTTCTCGATCGTCCCAAAGTGCAGGACACCGAATGATGGGTTCAAGTTGCAGGAAGCCAGATTTTGGCTGAACATCAGGAAAAAATTCCTAACTGTTAGAGCAGTACAACAACAAAGCCAAGGACCTAGGGAGGTGGCGGGCTCTCCAACACTGGAGGCCTTCAAGAGGCAGATGGACAGCCACTTGTTGGGGATGCTTTAATTTGGATTCCTGCATTGAGCAGGGGATTGAACTCGATGGTCTTATAGGCCCCTCCCAACTCTATGATTGTACAATTTAACAGACCAATTGGCAGAGGGTTATAAATCCACCATTTATTCGGAGGGCTTTAAAAGGATACAGGACATCACTTGTATTGCCAAAGTTAACTTAGGCCCCCTTCAGATGACCTGATTTGTTTGTGCAACGCTTGTGCGGAGGCAGGAAGGGGCAAATCTGGCCATTTTGGTTTCAGTTTCCCATGTTTCCAATCTAAGGTTCAGTTCACCACATTTGCATATCACTTTGCTTAAAAAAAAAAGGCCTTGTCATCATTTTAGTACAAATTTCTCCTAACACACACATTTTTGTATGCAGTTTTGCCTAATACACACATTTTATCCCTAATATAATGCAGTTTTGTATGTTATTTTCACTCATATATGCATTTTTATGCACACTTTACCCAAGTATGTGCATTTTTGTATGCATTGCTTGGCTGGAGAACTGCGCTGCAAAATCCAGAGAATGGTGAATTTTGAATGATAGCTTTGTTTCGGTTTGTGTAAATTAGGTAGGCTTGCCTTTAAGTGGAAATTGAATTGAATTTCTACCTCATCCCAATGTGGAGGCCTACAACTTATCTTTATTGAGCATTTGTCCTGATTTGCTTGAAGGGTGTCTATGCATCTTCCCATTAGTCATTTGTTCATCCTGCACTTTTAATGCATTTCCTTGTCACTTTTCAAACGGCAAAAAGTCCAGTTCTTTTTCAAAAAGTGGATTTGTTGCGCTAGGGCCACAGAGCCCATTCATCTACTTTAACCTAAAGCTGTATGCGCTCGTGTCCCTCCGGCAAATATCTCAGAAACAAAACAGAAAATTTGTTGAACACAAAACAAGGACACAAGTTCCGCAAGTAATGATATACTCGGTCTCACAAGGCCACGGCGATCACAAGGCAAGCTTGGAGCCCTGGTTTTCAGAGCAACTTTGGAGGTCCAGTTCAGCCGATGGGAAATTCTGGACAAATTTCCTTCCCCTAAAACTGGTTGCACTGGGTAACAAGTTCCACTTGGTCTCAGATCAATAGCAGTGATGGGACTGAGAAGCACTAGGCATGGGCACTGCAAACAGAATCCTTAGAGAGGTTGCTCTAGGGCCGGGACGATGAACCTGTGGCCCTTCAGATATTGTCAGCCTCCAGCTCGCATCAGTCCTTGCTAGCAAGGCCCAAGAGTGAGGGAGCATGGGGGCTGTAGTCCAGCAATATCTGGAGAGCGACAGGTTGACTACCCCTCTTCTAGGACAATGCCATCTTGGATAATATAAAAATGTAAGGTGAGCCCTGACAGATCCAACCAATGGTACATGTGGTCCACCAGCACTGTGGCTAGTCAGATATTATTATTTATTATCAATTTTTACCCTGATCTACCTCCTGAAGTGTCCAGGGCTGCAAACACTAAATAATAATAATAATAATAATAATAATAATAATAATTTTTAAAAACATTCTTGAAATACCTCAAAACAGTGATCTCAGGGTTGTGCGGAATAGTATCTTTCAGCCATCAAATGCCTAAGTAAGCAGGAATGTTTTAAAATGCTCCTGAAAGTCAGGAATGAGCAGTAGTGTAGTGGCAAATTCAGAAGCGCAGGGTCCCTTCCTGAGAGTCACATCCATTCTCCCCCTTTTTGCTGTGGGGCAGAGAATGAGATCCTTGTGAATGCCTTCTCCCACAATAGACATCCCTAGCAGCCAATCAGCATGAAAGAGGAGAGTGTTAGCTGCTGAGAAGACTCTTCTTCTCAGTGGCTGATTCACCTCCTTTCATTCTGATTGGCTGCAATCAGCAGGAAAGGACAAGAAAGCATGTTAGAAGACTCTTCTCAGTGGCTAACATGCTCCCCTTTCATGCTGATTGTCTCATAGGATGCTGGAGACAAAGGGACCCCACTGGGACCCTGCCCCCCAAAAGTAAAGGTTCTAAGACCCCCCCGAGACCCTGGACGACTACATCCCTGGGCAAAAGTAGAATTAGTTAGCTCTGCCTGTCATTGGCTGTGGCGTCCAACTACTGCAGGGCACCCTTCCTTCCGCCCTACTAGTCCCTGTGGGCATCAGCCACTGCTGACTTAAAGGGTGAAGGAGCAGCTTCATGTTGTATGTGGGGCTCACTTTGCTACACAGTCCCTCAAATGCCTTTTGCACATGTTGCTGGCAAAGGCCGGCCCTGTTGTCATCACAAGTGATAAATTATTAGCTCGGGCTGAAATGCTGAGTGGTGCCCTGGCTGCTGGCACGTATGCCAGGGGAAATGAGTGGGTGAAGATGCACGCAGGGTCTGAGAAGATTCCAAAATTCCAGAAGCCTTTCCAGAAATCCAGCTTTCGCTTTGCTTTTCAGGTGCTTTGACAAGGCTTGCTCAGAAGTCACGCGGCAGACCTCCCAGTTGTCCAGAATGTCATCATAGGTGGAGATGAGTTGGTACATTTTTTTTCCTGCAAAAAAAGAAAAGCAAGAGGTACCCACACCACACGTCTTAGGGAGGAAGCTTCCAGTGATGGCTTGACGGATTATCGTGACCCATTTCAGTCTGGTTTCAGGCCCAGCTATGGGACAGAGACGGCTTTGGTCGCCTTGGTGGATGACTTACTCAGAGAGCTGGACAGGGGGAGTGTGTCCCTGTTGGTTCTACTGGACCTCTCAGCGGCTTTCGATACCATCGACCAAGGTATCCTTCTGGGCCGCCTTGCCGGGATCGGAGTTGGGGGCACTGTGTTGCGGTGGCTCGGCTCCTTCCTGGAGGGACGAACCCAGAAGGTGGTGCTGGGGATTCCTGTTTGACTCCTTGGCCGTTGACATATGGGGTCCCTCAGGGCTCAGTTTTGTCCCCCATGTTATTTAACATCTACATGAAACCACTGGGTAAGGTTGTCCGGGGGTTTGGAGTTCGGTGTCCTCAGTATGCGGATGACACCCAACTCTATTTCTCCTTTCCATCTAAAGCCAAAGAAGCTGTCCTGGTCCTGAACCAGTGCCTGGCATCAGTGATGGACTGGATGAGGGCGAACAAATTGAAATTAAATCCAGACAAGACAGAGGTGCTCCTAGTTAGTCGAAAGGCAAATCACGGAATAGGGACTGAGCCTGTGCTGGATGGGGTTACACTCCCCCTGAAGACACAGGTTTGCAGTTTGGGTGTGCTCCTAGACTCAGCTTTGAACTTGGAGGCTCAGGTCTCTGCAGTGGCCAGGAGTGCTTTTGCCCAGCTAAGACTGGTGCGCCAGCTGCGCCCGTTCCCGGAGACGCCTGATTTGACTACAGTGATGCATGCCTTAGTTACATCCTGTTTAGATTACTGTAATGTGCTCTATGTGGGGCTGCCTTTGAAGACTGTTTGGAAAGTTAAACTGGTACAAAGAGCTGCAGCCAGAGTGCTAACTGGGGCTGGTTACAAGGACTATACAACCCCCTTGTTACGACAGCTCCACTGGCTGCCAGTTTGTTTCCGGTCACAATTCAAAGTGCTGGATTTGACCTATAAAGCTCTATACGCCCCAGGTCCAGGCTATTTGTCAGACCGTATCTCCCCATATGAGCCTGCCCGGGCATTGAGATCCTCAGGAGAGGCCCTTCTCTGAGTCCCAACACCTTCACAAGCGCGATTGGTGGGGACGCGAGATAGGGCCTTCTTGGTGGCTGCCCCCAGGTTCTGGAACTCTCTTCCTAGGAAAGCACGAATGGCCCCTTCCTTGCTATCCTTCGGTCGACAGGCAAAGACTTTTTTATTCCGACAGGCTTTTGGACTAGAAGATGTTTAAGATAGGGCCTCATAAGGTCTGTTGTATTGTTCTATGGTCCTATTCTTAATGTTTTAAATTGTCTTAGTATCTTAAGTGTATGTTTCATGGTTTTAATGTCACGAATAGTTTAATTCTATTTTAATTGTATATTTTTGTATGTTTTTTACCTTGTGTAGTTTTTATTTGTAAGCCGCCCTGAGTTCCAGTTTTGGGAAAAGGGCAGGGTAAAAATAAAGATTCAAAATAAAGATTCATTCATTGATGTAAGACTTGGGAGAGGAAAACAGAAGAGAAAGCGAAGCCTGGAAACGACTGTTTTCAGAGCAAACTTATGGGAAGGGCTGTAACTCAGTGACAGAGTAGTTGCTTTGCATGCAGAAGGGCCCAGTTGCAACCCCTGACATCCCCTGGACCGATCTGTCAATTTCAGCTCACTTCCTTTCTCATTTTTCCAACTTTAAATTCAGCTCTCCACATTTCTGCAGCAATTTGTCATTTTTTTTAAAATCCTCATGAAAATTCTTCAGCATTTTAGTGCGAATTTGTCCTGACACACATTTTTGTATGCGGTTTTGACCAACATACACTTTTTGCAAACAATCCCTCTCCAAATAATGCATTCCTGTATGTTGTTTTCATTAATATATTTATTTTTATGCACATTTCCCATACAATATGCATTTTGTCAACATTATTTGGTTGGAGAAATGCATCACAAAATTTGGAGATGCGTGCATTTCGAAGGAGAGCTGTGTTTCAGTTCTCATGTGGCTTTGGAAAGTGCGAATTTGAGAGATTTGGGTTTAAGAGCATACTGAATCAAATTTCCCTCCTCCAGGTGGGATTGGGAGAGACGCCTTTCTGGAACCTGGAGAGCTGCTGCCAGCCTATGCAGATAACACTGTATTAGGTAGACCAATGGATTGATTCTGTTTATGGCTGCTTCCTATGTTCCTATTAAATCACCCTTTAATTCAGAACCTTGAGGACTGGAATCTTGTTCTATTTTTAAGGAAAGGGCCGTAGCTCAGTGGCAAAGCACCTGCTTTGCATGCAGAAGGTTCCAGTTTCAATCCCCAGCATCTCCAGTTGCAGCTGGAAAAAAACTTGCTCGAAATCTTAGAGAGCCACTGCCAGTCAGTGTAGACAGTACTGAGCTAGATAAGCAAATGGTCTGACTCACAATAGGGCAGCTTCCTACGTTCCTGAATTGGATCGCAATCTTACACACGGGCGTAAGTCATGTGGTTCATGTTAGGGGGTGGGGGCAGCATGCAGCCATTAAAACTATTAGGGAGGGATTCTTCAAGAATTGCATCCTTGCAAATTCCAGTACAAACTGATCTGATCCACACCACGTGTGCTAATGTGCAGATTAGAACTCAGTTAACCCACTGGCTTTCCACTTTTCCCAAATTTTCTGACTCAGTTCTCAGATTAAAAAAAATGTTTCAAAGCATTTGTTATTATTTTTTTACTAACTAAATGTATATAACCAACCCACAACACACATTCTCTACACCGCACGCCAGATGAAGGCACCAGTTAAAATATAAAACAATTTAAAAATGTTACATTTAAAAAAGTGTATCTCGGTGTGTGTGTCCCAAAAAAGTCCTAGAATGACCATTACAAATTCTTTTGGGGTGTGTGTGTGTTTTAATTGCAAATCAGTGGTGGCTGGTGCCCATTGGGACCATATAGCAAAGCAAGCCCTACATGCAACACAAAGTTTAAACTAGTAGTGGCTGGTGCCCTTCGGGACTGGTGGGGCGGAAGGCAGGGAGCCCAACAGTAGGTGGAGCCAGAGCCAATCACAAGCAGAGCCAACTAATGCTAGCTTTGGTTCCCATCTTCCTCCCCACTGAGTCCTGCAAGGGGCAACACTGAGACGAAGGAGGAGGAAGCTGACAGGCAGAGCTGGCCCCTGGGCTGGCTGGAAGCAGAAAGGCAAGCAGGTGGGGGCTGTCTAAAGTGGGGCAGTGTCCCATTCGCCCAAATCTGGCTCCACCTCCTCTTGACCTCCCTGGCTTCTGCCCCACCAGTCCCGAAGGGCACCAACCCACCGCTAGAATCTGAAGTTGTCAAAAGCCCCCACAGTCCACATCTCTTGGCATCAAAGCTCCATCTACTTCTTGACCCAGTTTCATCATATCTGGCCAATCACCAGTTGCTCCGGTCTGGAACACAGAGGCAAAATTATCTTTGGCTGCGAGACGGCGTAGACTCAGATTGTCTGTCAGCTGCCTGTCAGTCACCACGTCTTTTTTTGTAGTTTCTTGGCACAGGGCCATTCCAGATGTCCTTTGTATTCAGCATTCATGAAGATCTGTGCTCGTGATCCTACTCTCAATGCTGTTTGCTCCTGTAGAAGTTTTAGGGTGAATATTCCCAATTTTGTGGCAGAAATCCTGTAGCTGTTCATACCACACATTGACCGGGGGGGGGATTGTCCCACTTTTGTTGTGCACACGAATGCCCTTCCAGATGACCAGGGCTGTCGCCAGGCATGACTGGGCCCTTGGGCAGCAGCCTGCTCTGGGCCCACGGTGCCGTACCTCAACAGTCTCCCGATACAGGTGGTGCAGGGCAACTAAGCCCGCCTGTGCACCCCACCTACCTCTCGGGTCGTGTGAATGCGTGCACATGCCTGCCATCAACCAAGATGGCGGCAGAGACAACAGCCCCTTAGAGAATCCCCTGCCGCCATCTTCAGTGATGGCAGACATGCGCGCACAGCACACACGGCATTCACACTGAACGGGAGAGGTAGGTGCGGCATGCAGGCAGGCTTATTGAAGCCCACGCTGCCTGTATTGGGAGGGTGCCTGGGAGATCCCTCTCCACAATCTGCAGCAGGGACGGGTTGCAGGACCCGATGCTGCTGCGGATCACGGAATGGGAACACCACTCTCCCACCCTAAGGAGAGGCACTTCAGAGGCCCCTCTAGGCCGCAGGGGCCCTCAGCCAGGGCCCAACCAGGTCGCCCTCTGGTGCCAGCCCTGCAGATGGCAATAGTGCTGGGGAAGCATTGCAGAAGTAATATAGTGGAATGATGCTCTAGTATAAATCCATCAGCAATGCATTATCATCACATCAATGGCATGTTGCAGAATGCACCTGCAAAAACACACCAGTCTGGACGGGCCTACACTCAGCATTGTCTTCTTCTTCTTCTTCTTCCCACATATCCTTCACCATGAGGTCCCAGGGCACATTACAACAATTTAATTGAAAGGACCAAACTCCACCATGGTTGGCCCCTACAAGAATCTGATGCTGGCCTAGACTGCCCTTTGGCCTGATCCAGCGGGGCTCTTCTTACGTCCCTGTCAACTATGTCCAAGCCTCTTTCTCTTATCAAGACAAAAACCTTACATAAAAACAAAGTCAGAAAAAGTCAGAAAACAACAACAGACAGTACGGTGGAGGCTGTCCCAGTAGGGTGCATGGGGCGCTGTCCCACCAGGCTCAAGTTTGCCCTCAGCCAGCCATCTCCTGCCTTCCTTCTTGCTTCGACCTTTCCAGGGGGTGGCCCTGCCTGTCAGCTTCCCCCTCAGTCTCAACGTTGCCCCTTGTAGAACTCAGCAGGGAGGAGGGTGGGGACAAAACCAGAATCACTTGGCTCCGCCTCCCATTGGCTGTGGCTCCACCTACCGTTGGGCACCCTGCTCTTCCGCCCTACCAGTCCAAATGGGGACCAGCCCACCACTGGTCCTGTAGTCCCTTAAAGACAAACGAATCGCAGCGACTGGTATTAACTTTCATGGACCAGAGTCCATCAGATACATGGTGCAATCCTCAGTTGCAAAGAAGGCCGGTGGCGTGGAAAACAAATTCTCTGGGGAAAGGCCTGGAGAAGTTTCGCTTGGAGAAGAGGCGAGGGAAGCTATAAATACTGCTGTTCCCTCTCCTGAAATTCCTAGTTCTTTCTTCACAGATTTCTTCACATAGGAAGCTGCTTGATACCGAGTCAGACCAATGAACCCTCTAGCTTTGTATCATCTACACCGAGGCTTTAAACCCACATGTCACCAGATCAAAGTGTTTCCGTTAGCCGCACCTGATGGGGGTTGACCTGTTGCTCAGTTGTAAAATCTCTTTGAAGCTGAAATGTTAAAAAATGCACTCGAGCTGCTCCCGCCAGGTTTTGCAGTAAAAAAAAAAGGGTGAGGTTTGACTAGGGTCGTGTGCCCCTGTTTTCAGCGGAGAGAGGTGGAGATGCACTGGGACCGGCAGAACAGGGAGTGTGTTGCTGCTACCCTGACTGTCACCGTCTCTGCAGGGTTGCAGGCAAGGTTTTCTTCCAGGGATTGCATCTGGGACCTTCTGCGTGAAAGGCAGATGCTCTAACCACTGAACTACCTCATTGTAGATGCTGGCAGGCCCTGGAGGAGAAAAGCCTCTGAATTGAAATCAAGCTCTGAGGAGGCTTGTGTCGCGTGGGATGCGATTCCTGAAAGATTCCAGTGTCAAAGTGGTTTACACTCCTCTCTGCTTCCTGCGTCAGCACGGCAATCTCCAAGCTGCTTCTTATCTGATTATAGACGTGCTAAAAAAAATTGAGGAAGGTTCTTTCATGTGACCAGGCCCGGCTCGATCTGTCTGTGTCAAAGTTAAGCTTGCCTCACAAGTGCTTTGTCTGCAAACTGGGTGTGTGTTGGCTGCTACTTGAGAGGACCGACTTCTTCAGACGGTCAAGTCATCTGCTCACCTCTTCACCTTTGACTCCACTTTCCTCCCTGGAGACTCTCTGCACATGCCCAGAGGCAAGCAAAAGCTGCTCACTGACAATTTGGGCTTTCACCCTGCAAAAGGGTGGTGGAGGAAAAGATGCCGTTGTTTTTTGGGGATCCCAAGGTTTTCGGAAATTGGGACAACACCTGCTGGATGATTCCAACTTCTCAATTACACAGAATATGAGATCTTTTGGCACAAAGCTTTCAAGTGTGGCGCAGTTGTTAAGGAGCTGCCATATCAGACCCTGTCAGACCCTTCATCCATCTTGCCAAGTATCGCCGCCCTGGGCTCCTACTGGGAGAAAGGGCGGGATATAAATCTAATAAATAAATAAATATTGTCTACTGTGACTTGGGCAATGGAGGGCAGCCATGGGGAACCTTGGGCCCTCCTGATATCGCTGAGCTACACTACCTGTCAGCCTTAGCCGTGCTTGCTGGGGCTGATGGGAGTTTGAACTACAAACATCTGGAGGGCCAAAGGTGCCTGGCTCGGGGGAAGGACTCTAGGTCACAACTGAACACCCAACACCACGCAGGTGAGCCTGAAGCTCTGCACCAGCCTTCTCCAACCACTGGCCAACCAATGCTCAGGTTGAGGGGCGTTTGTTATAGTACAACATCTGCAGGGCACCACATTGAAGACGCTTGTTCTCCACTCGTTCACCTCCCTTGGAAAACAAACTCATCTCAAAAAAAGAACCACCCTTGAATCAAATGACGCGAGGGATAAGAACCCACTGATTCGATTTCACAGCTGATGGAAGCGGAAATATTTGCAAATTCTCAGCTGGGAATAGCGGGATTGTCAAACTGGCTCCCCAGGTAAGGTGGTTCGGGAGCAATGAACCGTTTGAGCAGAAGATTTGAAAAGAGAAACGTGCAGCTTGCTCTAGAGATCTTTCAGGGGTGGGAAAGCTTTTTTGACCCCGAGGGCTGCATTCTCTCTGGAGCAACCTTCAGGAGGGGGTCGCATGCGGGTGGTGGTGATGATGGAGGGAGAGCCAGATGTGGATGGGGTCAGAAAAAAGTGTGTGGAGCAATGGAAATGACTGTCACGATTCCACAGTAGGCTACATACCAGCCACACAAAAAGTCAGAGGTTTCTACACACCCTCCCAAGCAAGACGGATTCTCATAAGAGCATCAGAGGGGCATTCCGGATCAGGCCAAGGGCCCATCAGTCCAGCCCAGCATCAGGCCAACCAGATGGGAAGCCCATGCAGAGGGATGGGAAGCCCAATGGGAAGCCCACGCAGAGCTTGGGAAAGTTACTTTTTTGAACTACAACTGCCATCAGCCCCACCCAGCATGGCTACTGGATTGGGCTGATGGGAGTTGTAGTTCAAAAAAAGTAACTTTCCCAAGCTCTGTGCGAGCATAACTGCACACTCGCTCTTCCCACTGGTGATTCCCAGCAATGGGAATTCACTGCCTCCGACAGCGGAGGTTAGAACACAGCCATCGAGGCAAGGCTAGTTGCCGTTGATAGTGAGAAAGCAACGGCCGCTGATCAGAAATCATCGCTGAAGGACCTGCTGCGGACAAGAAAAGCATTCAAGGAAGGTACAGAGCAGGGCCAGTGGGGGCCTATCTCTTTTATTCAATTTGTATGCCGCTTTTCTGCACAAATGTGCTCAAAGTGGCTGGGAACACCGTAAGAAAAAATGCATATCAATATAACATCATAATAACTGTCCAGTGCCCACTCAACCACAGTATCACAATCCAAACAAAGAATTCATTTCAATCGTATACATTTCAAATACATGAGAAGTTTTCCACTGCATCAGAGGAAAGATCAATCTAGTTCAGTGCTGACTAGCCTGATGCCTCTGCTAAGCCCACAAGCAGGCAAGGAAAGGAACGACCCTCCTCTCCCGCCCCCCCCCTCCTCCGGTTCTGGTATTCACTGTGCTACCCTGCCCCTTGAACATGGAGGTTCCATCATGACTAGTAGCCATCGACCAACAACCTCCATTAACTTGTCTAGAGTCACTAGATGGAGCTCTGGCAATCCTGCCCGTTCACCATCCGCCATGCAACTTGTTGGCAGTGGAATCATTGCCTTTTGTGATAGACAGAGGGTTGTATCTAGGCTCTACTCAGAGTTGACCCATTTTTTCCAATCTTAAGTTTGGCTCTCCACGTTTGCAGGTTAGTTTGCAATTTTTGCTCAGTCGTCATGAAAATTCATCATCATCTTAGTGCAAATTTCTCCTAACCTTTTAAATGCATTTTTTCTAATATACACATTTTTGCAACGTTCCCTAATATTTTTGTATGTTATTTGCACTAATATGTGCATTCTTAAGCCCATTTTAACCCTCGCATATGCATTTTTGTAAACATTCCATGGCTGGAGAATTGCCTTGCAAAATTCAGAGAAGTATGAATTTTGAAGGACAGCTGTGTGTTCTTTCAGAAATTGCAAATTAAGTAGGTCTACCTTTAAATGCAAAGTAAATCTAATCTCTCCCCCATCCTTAGTTTGGAGGAAAAAAATAATATTCCAAATGCACAGCGATTTATCACCAGAAATAATATTATTGGACATCAGCTGGCTAACAGAATTTTATTTATTTATTTATTTGTTGAATTTCTATACCGCCCGACTAGCATAGCTCTCTGGGCGGTGTACAACAGAGGAATATAAATATACACAATAAAATCCAATAATTCGGTGCAAGGAACATGTATGTAGGCATCCACAAATCTAAAATCAGTTAAACATATTTAAAAGACTAAAATAGACTAAAATGCCTGAGAAAAGAGGAAGGTTTTAACTTGGCGCCAAAAAGATAACAACGTCGGCGCCAAGCACACCTCATAAGAAGCTGCTTATTCCTCTAGCCATCTCCTGTTTTAACCAGAGGTGTAGCCATCTGGGGTCTCAGGGGGTCTTAGACCCCTTACTTTTTTGGGAGCAGGGTCCCAGCAGGGATGCCATGTCTCCAGCATTCTTTTCTCCCAGGCATTTTGGCATGTGTTTTTTAAATTGTTTTAAATTTTTTAAACTGTGTTTTAAATTGTTTTTAAGAGATGTGTTTTAAATTTGTATGTTTGTTTTTGATGTTTTTAGTTGCTGTAAACCGCCCAGAGAGCTTCGGCTATGGGGCGGTTTACAAATACAATCAATACATATATACATAAATAAATAAATAAATATAAGCCAATCAGCATGAAAAGGGAGTGTGTTAGCTACTGACAAGAATCTTCTAACACACTTCCTTGTCCTTTCCTGCTGATTGGAGCCAATCAGAGTGAAAGAAGGTGAGTCAGCCACTGAGAAGACTCTTATCAGTAGCTAACCCTCTCCCCTTTCATGCCTATTGGCTCCTAGGGATGTCTGTCATCGCGGGAGAAGGCATTAACAATGATCTCATTGTTAATCTCAGCAGCAAAAAAGAGGGCGGGGCATGGCTGTGGCTAACATGAAGGGACCCTGCACTTCTGGATTTGCCACTACACCTCTGGTTTTAACCACAGCAATTTGCCTCATGTCTTCTAAGTCTAGGCTTCCTTCTGGGACTACAAAAGGGTATTTCCAAGTATGCACGAACAAGAATCCCTTTATTTATAAGATTTAAGTCAGCCTCAAAGTCAACATTGACTCTGGGAGGAAAAACAAAACTCACCTTCTTTGCAACGTCTTTGGCAGTACCAAGAAAGGGTTTCATAATCCTCACTGATGGAGGCGTCGGCTTGATGGCAACATTGACCATCATGTTGACTCAGCATGGAAAACCCATCTCAAGCTCCGTCTGCACGTCCAGGATGGGGAGGGACCATAAACCTCAGCAGCTGATGACATGGTCTGCATGCCAAAGGGCGCAGTTGAAGTCCTGTATAGAACAGAGGTGGGGAACATTTGGCCCTCCCAAGGTTGCTGAACTGCAGCTCTTGCCAGCCCCAGCTAGCATGGCCAGGGATGACGGGATTTGTAGTTTAGCAACATCTATACACCTGGTATTAAGATCCTCCGTGGCGCAGAGTGGTAAGCAGTGGTAACGCAGCCGAAAACTCTGCTCACAGCCAGAGTTCGATTCCAACGGAAGGAGGAAGTCGAATCTCCGGTAAAAGGGGTCGAGGTCCACTCAGCCTTCCATCCATCCGTGGTCGGTAAAATGAGTACCCGGCATATGCTGGGGGGTAAAGAAAGGCTGGGGAAGGAACTGGCAATCCCACTCCATATATACGGTCTGCCTTGTAAACGTCGCAAGACGTCACCCTAAGAGTCGGAAACGACTCGCACTACAAGTGCGGGGACACCTTTACCTTTATACACCTGGTATAGAGGATCAGGGAGGAACTGATGGAAAAGGCCCTTCTCAAGGAGAGCTGTACCCTACAAAGTGACTGGCTCCCGTTGAACCCTGGAGAGCCACTGCCAGTCAGAGCAGGCAATACAGGCTGTATGAGCAAATGGCCTAATCTAAGATAAAGCAGCTTCCTACGTTCCTAAAACTGTCATGACCCTGGGATCGGACTCCTCATCTTCAGGGAAGGAGGGCGAGGACTCTGAAGCAGCAGAGAAGGGCATGATGGACCAGCCCCTGAAGCTCTCTTACATGAGCCTGCAGAGGCCGTGGTATACCCCCCACCCAAGGATGTGGTACTGCTGTCCTCTGACGCAGAAGACTCCACTTCAGGAGACCCAGGAATACCTGAGGCTCTCCTGCACTGTTGCAGAAGGAGAGGCCTGGAGTGGTCTGGGCCCCTTTAAGCAGACAAACATCTTGCAGCGCAGGTGGTGTTAACAACTAGGCTGCACCTGGTGCTGGTGCTGCTGCCGCTACTATATAAGGGCTCGGTTTCAGCTTGCTCCTTGTAGGAGCAATGTTTAGAGGGTTCTGTTTTGCTGTCCAACAAAAACCAGCTCTGTGCAGGGGTGTTGTGTGTCCTATACAGTAGGGCCCTGCTCATACGGCGGGTTCTGTTCCGGACCCCCGCTGTAAAGCGGAAATTGCCGTAAAGCGAAAGCCATTGACGATAATGGGACGCATCGCGCAAAAATGACGTCAAAACGGCGCACGACGGAAAAAAAAGTCGTAAAAACGGAACAAGCGCCTTAATGCAGGGACTTTCCCTAATTGAAAGCCACCTCATTAGCGATTCGCTGTAAAGCGAAGCACTGTAAAGTGTTGGAATGTATGAGGTTCAACTCCAGCTTGGTGGGTTGAGGCTGCATGGGGTTATTAAGGGTAGCTAGAGAGAGCTAGACCTCTTGCTGGTTAAGGCTATACCCATAATCCCAGTTCCTTCCCGCCTCTCTCAGTTTTCTCTCGAGAGAGAGAGGGAGCAGACATCTTCTCTTTGTCTCGTCTCTCAACCAGGATGAGGGTGAGTACTGGGACCAGTGCTCGTTTCTCCAGCATAGACCAGTTAAGCTAGATATAGGACTCTATCAAGCATGTACTTCCAGAATAAAGTAGTTGTTTCTTATTTTAAAGCTTAAAGTCTCTGTCTGACTAATTTGCAGGGAAGGTAGAATCTTAGCAAAGATTCATACACACACACTAAGCTCGCTCAATACTCTCCGTTCCACAGCGCATACGCAACTTTGCTACGCATCTCAATAGAGAGCAAAATTCCGACATACAGCAGGGCCCTACTGTAGATGACAATCCTCTGAAGGCATTCTCTACCTAAAGCCCAGTTTAAAGATGCTGCCCTGGACTCCTGCTGGGAGGAAGGGTGGGATATAAATAAAATAAGAAATAAAATAAAGATAAGAAACTGTAAGAAGTGAGAGCAGGAGGGACCTTGAGATTACCCAGTAACAGTTGGTACCTACAAAGACAGGAGAATTAGCTGGCCCACAGGTCACCTGGCCACTAGATGTGGGAGAGCAATTCAGTTCCATTCACATATTCACCCCATCCAAGACAATACGTGAACCAAAACACTGCTGCCCTTTGCAAGTTGCACTTCTCCGAATGTTGCAGTGTAGTTCTCCAGCCAAGTAATGTATACAGAAATGCACATAATGAGGACAATGAAAATAACACAAAAAATGCATGGTATTAGGGGAAATGGCTTTGTAAAAAAGGAATCTATTTGGGGAAAACTGCATGTAAAAATACATCTGTCAGGAGACATTTACACTAAGATGTTGATGAATGTTGATGAGGACTTCGAAAAAAAATTGCAAACTGATGTGGGAATGTGGAGAGCTGAATTTAGGAATGGAAAAATGAGAAGAGACCAAAATTGACACACTCACCGGTCACTAGCTACAAGATAAATACATAAATAGAGGTAAATACCTCCCATCGCCTGCAGGAATAGAAACTGACATGAAGGGCTAATATGTTGTTCAAGATAAATCTCACAGTTATGGTCAACAAGAAGCAATAAAAGTAGCGGAAGCTTCCAGAAGTAAGCTTTTAATTAACAAAGCAAGGGGCCTTGGGGAAATGGGACTTATCTGCGGTAGTGTGGTGGCAAATTTAGAAGTGTAGGGTCCCTTCATGAGTCATGCCATGCCCTTTGCAGTAATACCAGCACACAGCTACGATCCCTTGCAGCCCCCCATCACTCACACTCACACACACACACTCTACTTGAACAATCCCCCCTTCATTCAGTAAGCACACCTGCACTAGTGATAGGATGCAGAGCTGCTGAATATTCGCCACCAATTTGCTACCACTCCTGCCACCACAGAGAAGGAGGAGGCAGGAGAGAAGGGCCCCTCTGGACCAAACGATAGAGCGGAGGCCTCAGCAACAGCCTTCCCAGCAGGACCAGACTGCGTCGGAGTAAGAGGAAGCACCACACTGTGGGGCAAGAGACAGGCTGTAGGCTGGGGTGGGTGAATATCTGCTTAATTCCATTCCCTCCCCATGCCTCTTGCTGTTCCTCTACCTCCTCTGTGAGTCTCTCTGTCTCCTCCCATGCCGTGTTTCACTGCTTTGTTCCTTCCAGACCATTGGATGATGAGAGAGTCAAAGGTGTGCTGAAGGAGGATAAGGAGGTGAAAGAGAAGCTGAATGAATTCTTTGCATCTGCTTTTACAGCAGCAGATATAGGGAACTCCTGTGCCTGAACTAACTTTCACAGGACGGGAGTCCGAGGCAAATATTGGTGACGAGATATGAACTTCTAGGCCTTATAGACAAAATAGAGCTGACACATTTTCGGGTTTGCGTGGCATCCACCCAAGAGTTCTTAAAGAACTCAAATGTGGAATTGCTGATCTTCTAACAAAAATATGTAACTGACTGGAAAGTGGCCAATGTAACACCAATTTTTAAAAAAGTGGTCCAGGGCAGATCCTGGAAATTACAGACCAGTTAGCTTAATGGCTGATCTGGGGAAACTGCTGGAAAGTATTGTTAAAGATAAATTACCGAGCATATAGAAGAATAAGTCTTGCTGAAGCAGAACTAGCATGGTTTCTCCAAGGGTAAATCTTGTCTCATTAACCTATTAGAGTTCTTTGAGAACATACAGATAGAGGAGATCCAAAGCTTTTGACAAAATGCTTCGCCAAAGACTCCTGAGTAAGCTTCGTAGTCATGGAATAGGAGAAGAGGCACTCTTGTGGGTCAGGAATTGGTTATGTAGCAAGAAGCAGAGAGTAGGAATAAATTGACAGTTATCCCAAGAGAAGGACGTAGAAAGTGGAGTCCCCCAGGGACTGGTATTGGGACCTGTGCTTGTTCATAAATGATATAGAGAAAGAAGACAATGGAAGAAATGTTTATAGTGCTATTGGTTATGGAAGATGGGGTTAGGTGGGGAGAAGCACAATGGGACATTGGAGAATATGTTGTAGATATTGTTATTGCTGTTTGGTTTGTTTGTTTTATTCTGTTATTATGTTATGTATATTGTTGAGATTTATTGTTTACTTATGTTTATTTAAAATGTGATGTATTGTTTTTCCTTTTAATTGTACCAAATATGAATTGTATATTTTATATTGTATATTGATTTTTATGTTGTAAACCGTACAGAGAGCTTCGGCTATGGGTCGGTATAGGAATTTAATAAATAATAATACTAATAATAATAATACTACTAATAATAAAAATAGAGACAGAGATGGGCAGTGAGGTAGCCAAATTGTTCAGGCTGCTTAAAACAAAAAGGGATTGTGACGAGCTCCAGAAGGATGTCTCCAAACTGAGTGAATGGGTACTAAAAATGGGAAATGCAATTCGATGCAAACATGACTGAGAGAGTCATGCAAAGTAGCCCAATGTCTATAATACCTATTTTGCCAAAGTGAGGGGGGAGGTAGTTTGTGACAACCTTGAAACGTATTGCAAATTGTATTGTTTTTTATGTTTTATTGATACATTACTGATGTTCTATTGATGTATTATTGATGTTTTATTGGTTTGTCTTTATATTGGTGCTCTTTTGTCAGCCACCTTGACGGCCTTTTGGCCGAAAGGCGGGGTAGAAATATTAAAATCAAATCAAAACAAGTGTAAAGTTATGAATGATATGGGCAAAAAAATCTTAATTTCATATATATGCTCATGGAGTCTGAAGCAACAGTGACTGACCAGGAACAAGACCTCGGGGTTGTAGTGGATAGCTCAATTAAGATTTGACCCAGTGTGCGGCAGCCATAAAAAGGTAAATTCCTTGAAAATTAAACTGCCAATATTGTTGAAAATAAAACTACCAATATCATAGTGCCGTCATACAAATCTGTGGTGTGACTGCACTTGGAATACTGTGTACGGTTCTGTTTGCCTCGCCTCAAAAAAGATACTGTATATTGTAGAGTTAGAAAAGGCTCAGAAACTGGCAGCCACAATGATCAAGGGGCTGAAGTGACTCCCCTATGAGGACAGGTTGCAGCATTTGGGGCTTTTTAGTTTAGAGAAAAGGCAAGTAAGAGGAGATATGATAGAGGTGGATAAAATATGCATGGCATAGAGAAAGTGGATAGAGAGAAGTTTTTCTCCCTCTCTCTTAACACTAGAACTTGTGGACATCAAATGAAGCTGAATGTTGGAAGATTCAGGACAGACGAAAGAAAAGACGTCTTCACACACTGCATAGTTAAATTGTGGAATTCACTCATACAAGAGGCCGTGATGGCCACCAACTTGGAGGGCTTTAAAAGATTCATGGAGGGCAAGGCTATCAGTGGCTCCTAGTCATGATGGTCATGTTCTACCTTCACTATGCAAGGCAGTGCATCTCTGAATACCAGTTGCTGGGAATCACAGCTGGGGAGAATGCTGTTGCACTCAGGCCCTGCTGTTGGGCTTCCCATAGGCATCTGGTTGGCCACTGGGAGAAAGAAGATGCTGGACTCCTCTTCTGGCCAATTGGCCTGATCCAGTAGGCTCATCTCATGTGGTTATTTGTGTTCTGGAGGGGGGGGGAGTCATGATTCTGAAGAGCCTTCCAGTTCCAAGCCACAGATGTAATGTTATATAAAAATTACAAATCAAAACATTGCCTGATGGAAAAGTAGCTCATCTGACCCAGGAGGAGTCACCTTCTCCTTAAAAAGGTTAATTGCCTTCTGGGTGGATATCTGGGAGGAATTTCCAGAGTTTCGCTAGCACACGCTGACCTACAACTCAGCGGCCATCTGGCACGCCTTGAGCATCACTTGCAGTCCCGGATTTAGACTTGGTGAGGCCCTAAGCTATATAAAGCTTGGAGGCCCTTTGTTAAAAAATTACACCAGATATATATATATATATATATATTCAGTACACATAAAATTTTAAAAGCCCCCCCCAAAAATTCTGAATTTTTTTGAGGCCCCTGCGGATTGTGAGGCCCTAAGCTGTAACTTGTTTAGCTTATGCCTAAATCCGGCACTGATCACTTGTCAAAAGTTTCACAACGTGGCTCTTCCACAGAGCTTGGAAAAGTTACTTTTTAAAACTACAACTCCCATCCGCCCCAGCCAGCATGGCCACTAGATTGGGCTGATGGGAGTTATAGTTTAAAAAAGTAACTTTCCCAAGTTCTGCTGTTCCACTCAAAAGTGAAAGTAACATTGGTGCTAGGGCCGGCCCTGCTGCTCCTACAAACCAACATTTTTGTACGCAGTTTTCTAGCATGTAATGCATTTTGTATGCCATTTTCAACACCACGTGCATTTTTATGCACACTTGCCCCTCATATACACATTTTCATACACGCTATTTGGGGGGAGGATTGCTGACTTGGAAGGATAGGTGTGTTTTGGTTTGTGCGTTGTTTCAGGACGTGTGAATGAGGGAGTTTCGTATTAAAATATGAACCAAACTGAATTACCCCTAGCCCCACTCAAAACCATTGGCCTTTGGTGACATCAGCCGTTGGGCCTCCACCGCTCCTGCCTAATTTGCCTGCTCAGAGTCAATTGGCTAGAACTGCTGGCACAGGTGTCAAAGGGTTGTCATTCGCAGGCAAATTCAAAAAAAGAACATTCTGCGACACGTATCCACCGTGTGACCCTTTTGCCTCTGCAACAGGCTGTTGGGCAGCATTAGCCACAAAACAGCCTGTTCCACCTGCACACAACAGAGGCCTCCATCGTTTACGGGTCTTTTTCGGTATTTATCAGCCAGCCTTTCAGCTTTCTTATTATTGGGTTACATTTTTTTTTAATCTTCCTGTCCATCGCACAAGCTTTTTAATGAAACGGCGTTAACTGATGTGCACCTGAGTCATCAAAAGCTCCCGTGAGCTGGCATCTCATCAACACAGACCAAAATATCAGCTCCAAAAAACATGGACACACCGATTTTTCCACTCTTCCTTGCACTTTGAAATAACACGGGCTTCTTTTTTCATCGTTAAGTGTCCCCCCCACCCCGTTTTACCCAAGATGCCGGAGGTGAAAAAAATGCAAATGGAATTTCTGCCTCCCATCAGCCAACCAGCAGAAAGCACCATCCACTGTCATTACAATTGGGCTCGAACTGGAAAAGTATGCCATACCTTGTACCCCAACAGCCAGATCTGTCTGTCTTCCCCTGTGCTCTCCTTACAGTGCAACCCCGTGCACCTCTGCTCAGTGGGCATTCGTACTGAGTTCAGTGGCGTTTACTCCCAGGTAAAGATGGTGGAGCAATTCAATTCAGTTCGCTTCTAAAGGTAAACCTACCTGATTCACACTTTCCGGAATGACATAAATGAACTGAAACAGCCATCCTTTGAAATCTGCACTTCTCTGAATTGTGCAATGCAATTCTCCAACCGAGTAATGTTATAAAAATGCATATACTAGAAAAAAAGGGTGCATACAGGTGCAGTATATTGGGGAAAATAACCTACAGAAATGCATTATATTAGGGGAAATTGCTTTGCAGAAATGTGTGCGTTAAGCCAAACTGCATGCAAGCATATATATTTGGAGAAATTCACACTAAGATGCTGATGAATTTTTTTGTGACAGTATTTGTTGTTGTTACTCTCGGTATATAAAGCCCTTAACAGATTGGGACCAGTTTGCTTGCGGGATTGCCTTATCTATAGGTGCCCATTCGACTGCTCTGCAGAACTGGCACTGTTACAGGTGCCACATAATACTCATGGAAAAAATGGAAATGGACTGCCTTCAAGTCGATCCCGACTTATGGCGACCCTATGAATTGAGTTTTCATGGTAAGCGGTATTCAGAGAGGGTTTACCATTGCCTTCCTCTGAGGCTGAGAGGCAGTGACTGGCCCAAGGCCACCCAGTGAGCTTCACGGCTGTGTAGGGATTCGAACCCTGGTCTCCCAGATTGTAGTCTAGCACTATAACTGCTACGCCACACTGGCTCTCTATACCAGTCTCTCTTTTTTTTCCTGCCCATGCCAGCTGGCACCCTTGGTACTTTTATCAAGGTATGAGAATCAAAAAAAGCACTGTACATATCTAAAAATCGCAAGCTGGTGTTAAAAAGTGGAGAACTGAACTTAAGACTAGAAAATGTGAAATGGAGAGAAACCAAAACTAATAGATTCATGCATCCTTAATGAAAAATCTATAAAACTCTATAAAAGAGGGAAGCAGTCAATGCAAGAAAATTGCTAGTGTGTGTAATGTGGAAAGATGGCTTGGGAAATCCCCAGGTTGGCAGAGGGCGCAGCACTCCAAAGGCTTAGTAAAATAACGTGTGGCAGACAAGAAATCAGTTTTGTTGCTGGTTCCAGTATTTTATGCTCAAAACATCTTGCAACTTTGGAGTTTCATTTTGCCAGTATGGAAGATCCCTTAGTCTCCAAGCCCTGCCGAGGGCTCTTTAAGTCACTTTTAATTTCCCTTTGCAAGCAATCCAGTTGATGATTAGAGATGATAGAGATGATCCCCAGTTAGTCCATCTGGATTCTTTGGGGGCGGACAGCAAGGATTCCTTTGTCAGAATATCTGCTGAGAGACGGGCCAAAACTCTATTCAGAGCTAGCCTCCTTCTAGTCCCTAATTCTTTCAAATAATAGTAAGTATACTCTTGCATACTTATTTATTAACCACCACCACCACTACTAGTAGTACTAGTAGTTGCTATCAGTATATAAAGCCCTTAACAGATTGGGACCAGTTTACTTGTGGGATCTCTTTACCCCATATGTACCCAGTCAGATGCTTTGGTCTGCAGAACTGGCACTGTTCCAGGTGCCACATAATACTCATCTCCTGCACTTATAAGAAATCAGTATTTTAGTGCGCCAGCTTTGGAACTCCCTGCCTCCTGACGTCGGACAGGTGTCTTGGCTGTACTCTTTTTGGCGCCTGCTTAAAACATTTCTGTTTAGGCAAGCCTATCTAGACACATAGACAATGACGTGTTTTAATGTCTTTTTAATTTACTGTCATTTTAATTGTCTTTTTAGTGGTTTTAATTACTTGTTTTTAACTGTTTTATTGATAATTTTAATGTTTCTTGTTTCAGATAGCACAGAGGGTTTTTTTTTAACAATCAAGCGGCATATAAATTTTGTTAAATACATTTTGTTAAATAAGTAATATCATTTATACTGGCTTTCGTTTCAAGCAGAAATACCAAGGAGGCTCGCAAATAAAAGCCAAAACCAAAACAACAAGAATAGAACCAATTATAAAAACACGGCTGCCCATCATCAAATCACAACTGCATTAAACCATCCATAATACATAACATATGCAATAAACAAGCCCATTAAAACACTATCACAGTGAAAGCCAGAGATTCAAGTCAGGAAATCAAGGAAATGCTGGTCTAAACAGCTGTGTCCCTAGTTTTAATGCTATGTGAACCAATATTATCGCTGTTATTTGCTTATTTATTGCAGGTTCATAGTAAAAAAGAGAGCCTCCAACTTGTCACAGCAGTATATCCCCATATTCTAAACAGGCGTGTTTCTGATGATCTTTCTAGCTGGCCAGTCAAGTTGTCCTCCAAGGATACTCTATTCTACAACATTTTCCTTTTCCCATCTGACACACAGCATTCCACAGCTACTGAGTACGCTCAGTCTTCATGGAACTGTTTTTTCTTTGTTTTCAGCCTATTTAAATTATATGCAAACTTCAGGTTTCTCCTAGACAGCTTTAGGCACTCTCCACCTGCA
The DNA here is from genome assembly GCF_030035675.1 of Rhineura floridana. Lineage (NCBI taxonomy): Eukaryota > Metazoa > Chordata > Lepidosauria > Squamata > Rhineuridae > Rhineura > Rhineura floridana. The sequence goes on along the minus strand of NC_084500.1, from coordinate 11,096,315 downwards.
TTCGCTGTTAGGAGGGGAGTGATGGCTTTGAAAACCCACAAAGGATAGCAGAAACTCAGTTTACCAAGTGGCATGGAGAATTTGGCCGCACATCAGCTGCCAACGCGGTAGAACAGCCAGATGAGTGGGCTTCATGACTGGCCCAGTGATGTGGAATCCAACACTGGCTTGTTGGTGGCTCTAATTCAGATTGTTGTTGCTGTTATATGCCTTCAAGCTGATTACGACTTATGGCGACCCTATGAATCTTTTTTTTGGATATATTCATAGGGTTTTCATGGTAAGAGATATTCAGAGGTGGTTTACTATTGCCTTCCTCTAAGCCTACAGCACCCGGTATTCCCAGGCGGTCTCCCATCCAAGTACTAGCCAGGCCTGACCATGCATAGCTTCTGAGATCGGATCAGATTGGGCGTGATCAGGGTAGTATGGCCGTTCTAATTCAGACAGCAATCCCATAATTTGCGTTTTTACCCCCTTTTTAGTGGGTTCCCTCATTCATGCACCAATGACTTCACAACGCATCCAAATGTAGTTCAAAACCGAGATTTCAAAGTCTGTATTTCAAAACTCTGTTTCTCCTGAGTTGTCATGTCCAAGCTCTTCAGGTGGCTAAGTGACCTATGTTTGAAGATAGATATGATAGCACTCTTCAAGTACTTGAAAGGTTGTCACACAGAGGAGGGCCGGGATCTCTTCTCGATCGTCCCAGAGTGCAGGACACAGAATAATGGGCTCAAGTTGCAGGAAGCCAGAGTTTGACTGAATATGAGGAAAAACTTCCTGTTAGAGCCATATGACAATGGAACCAATGACCTAGAGAGGTAGTGGGCTCTCCGACACTGGAGGCATTCAAGAGGCACCTGGACAGCCACCTGTCAGGAATGCTTTGATTTGGATTCCTGCATTGAGCAGGGGGTTGGACTTGATGGCCTTATAGGCCCCTTCCAACTCTACAATCCTATGATTCTGTGAAAGAGGGAATTTCCACAAATGTTGGAGCCTCCTGCTCCTGTTCAAGATGCCACCATGACCTTGCCCATGACCTCATGCAATCTCCCCTTTGCGTGCTACGAGCATCAAGGGTGTCAGGGTTTGAAACCTGATGATCAACAAGCTTTCCATTGAGCTCAATGAATCTACACATGCTGAGTTTTAATCTAGCCTGCACATTTCCCCTTGGGTAGGCAGAACGAGACAAATCGTACCTAAGCTGCTTAATTAAATTAAACAGGGACAATGGAGGGGGCAGGGCAAATCCACAGGATTATTGGGGTGCAACTGATGCCCAGAGGCATTGCCTCGACACAGATGACAACTCATTCTTCAATATGTACAATGTCGTTATTGCAATTAGGACCCCTGGATTCATTCCCATCAGGCATTGTATTGAGTCTGTACTCTGCTATAAAGAATTCTTGCTTTATAGAATATCTACAAAACATGTGTGAAATTGTAGCAGCAACTAATTTATTACAGTCAGCTGACCATTCACGTATAATAGCAGAGTTCCTTTGGACAATAGATGGTGCCCCTGTAAATCACATGAAGATGGAAATTGTTGTTGTTATGTGCCTTCACGTCGATTATGACTTATGGCGACCCTATGAATCAGCAACCTCCAATAGCATCTGTTATAAACCACCCTGTTCAGATCTTGTAAGTTCAGGTCTGTGGCTTCCTTTGTGGAATCGAGGCATCTCTTGTTTGGCCTTCCTCTTCTTCTACTCCCTTCTGTTTTCCCCAGCATTGTTATCTTTTCTAAACCTGGAGCGGATTCCACTGCCTCACTGACATGGAGCCACCACTGCCATGGTGGCTACCGCTGGTCTATCCCCTCATGAGGCTATATCCAGGCCCTCGTTAAGTATTTTTCTTTAAAAAATTCCAAATGTTCTTATATCTCTCTGATTATGAGTTTTAGTTCTTAGTTTGTCATCCTTTATAACATCAGTTTTACTGGGACTATGATTTTGTATTATTATCATGTTGTTGTGCATATTAAATGATATACTGGCCATCAGCTACCTGCGACCTTCTCTAAGCCCATGTCTACTCTGAAGACAAGTCCAACGAGTTCAATAGGCCTTACTCCCAGGTAAGGATGTAGAAGAATCCAGCCTGGGCTGATGATTAGGGCCACATCCGCATCGCACATTTAAAGCACTATGGTATCATTTTAAACAGTAATAGCTTCCCCCCAAAGAATCCTGGGAACTGTTATTTGTTAAAAGTGCTAAATTCTTAGGCAACCCCTATTCCTCTCACAGAGCTACAATTCCTACAACCCATCCCTCTTCCCAAGGAAATTTGGGAACAGTAGCTCTGTGAGGGGAATAGGCGGTCTTCCAACAAATCTCAGCACCCTTAACAATTGCAGATTTAGGGTGGGTAAAAAGGGTATCACTTAAATGTCCCCTTAGGGGCAACTGGTCTGAAAATTGCAGACATGACCGATGCCCCAGCGTAAAAAAACCTGCCAAATTGCAATCGAAAGAGGCCCCAGGGCTCTTGCACTAGGCACCTTTAAAGCAGATTTTGGACAGGGAAAAAAGTAAAGGCAAATCTGTTTGCAAGCTGGACCTGTCAGTCACAACAGAGCAGAGCTTGGAAAAGTTACTTTTTTGAACTACAACTCCCATCAGCCCAATCCAGTGGCCATGCTGGCTGGGGCTGATGGGAGTTGTAGTTCAAAAAAGTAACTTTTCCAAGCTCTGCACAGAGCTCTCATTCCACCCTCTCCTCATCCTGGTGTTTGCTCTTCCAGCCAAGGAAGCAAACTTAAAAAAAAAAAAAAGACAGCAAAGATGGAGAAATACAGGGAAAAAAACCCATCAGAAATTGGGAGAGATGCTACACTGAAGGCGCCAATGGCTTGCTGTGCTGCCCTCTATACGTACACAAGACTTATTCTTGTTGAACGTTGCAGGACACTCTTGATCCTTACCAGGGTGGATGATGTAGAGCTCTCCAGACTCCTGAAGGCTCAATGGATTTGGGAGACGGGGGCAGGGGGGACATTCAGTAAGCGGCTGCAAGTTTTAATTGGCAACTTTAATCTCCAAATGCATCAGGTGATGAATGAACTTAAGTCTATTTCTGGAAGCCATTTGGGGGGTGAAGTTTTATTCTGAGAGGGAAAGGGGATAAAAGATTTTAAGAGCGTATTTTTCTTCTAAGAATGGGTGTCTTCCTCTACACACAATCATGTAGGCGGCAACTGATTGTAAGGCCTCCTAAATATTTTGTAGAAAGCAGCGTAAAAACCTATCTAATCCCAAGGCAAACCAGTGGTCTGTCTAGCTACTGATTGGCAGCAGCTCTCAGGGTTTGGGGCAGGAGTATTTCCCAGCCCAGCCTAGAGATGCTGGGGACTGAACGCCTTCTGCAAGCAAAGCAGGTTCTCTACCATAGAGTTATGTCCCTTCACCCAAAACCACTCCTCCTAACAGTAAACCCAGATGGTCAGTGCCAACAGAAATGGTGTCAAAACAGGGACACTGAGGAACATCCTCGGGGGGATCCTGAGGTTTGCAGGATTACAAAAAAACCACACTTATTTAAAAAAAATCTTAGCAGCAACCCCCAAATCCCACAAAATAACCCAATAAGGACTAAGCACACTAAGTCGCCCCCAAATTTTGAGTCCGTTGCAAAAGGAATGGAAAACTAGAGAGCGGTCTTTTGAATGCCTTGCTCGAGCTGCTTTATGTGTCAGGGTCTGGGAACCTTTGACCCTCCAGATGCTGTTGAATGGCAACTCTCATCTTGCCTGGCCATTGGCCACGGCAGCTGGGGTGGATGGGAGTTGTAGTTCAGCAACATCTGGAGGGCCACAGGTTCCCCACATATGCACTATGCCACCTAACCATGTCAGCTACCATCAAGACATGACGTTGATGTTAAATGTCTGTTTACCCAGGCAGTGAGATCACGTTTTTAACTGTAGCTACTTTTAGAATGTTTTCAACTCTTTAGAACGTTTTTGTTGTCGTTAAATTGTTTTGTTGATGTACTTGTCACCCTGGGCTCCTTCAGGAGGAAGGGCGGGATATAAATTCTAATAAAATAACAATAACAATAAAATAACAATATAGTAGTTTCCCATCTTCTCCCAGGCCAGGTTCAAGGTTCCTGTCCTAGTATACAAAGCCCTGAACAACTTAGGCCCAGAATACCTTAAAGACCACCGTACCCCGTTATGTCCCAGGTCGGTCACTGGGATCATCTGGGAGGAAGCACTTTTAGTGGGCCAAAGTCCATGGAACCCCCTCCCATTAGAAATCAGGCAGGCACCACCCCTGCTCAGTTGCAGGCAGCCGGTGAAAGTGATTTTATTTCAGGAGACCTTTGCATGATGAATGCCATGCTACTGTTTTATCCATCAACATTTCCATATAAGTTTTAGATTTTTGTAAGCCACTTTGAAGCCCAGATGTGGTAAAAATGAGGTATAAATTTTTAAAATAAAAAGAAACAATTCCTTGCTTTTTTGGATACAAAAAAAAAAAAGGCAATCTAATGGAATAGGACACGCGTTTTTTAAAACTGGATTAAACAGCACATAACTTTATTTTGTATACACCCTGTGGAGGTTTTAATTTAAACCAGCAATGGATCCTTGAATCTTCAGCATGTAAACTCCAGCTAATTTATTGATTGTAAGCAGCATTGTGGCTATTAATGCACTGGGTTTGAATAAAGACTTCAGATTAAATAGTGGCCTCCAATCCCAATCATCTGAATTTCGGCAACACAAAGTGATGTTCTTTATTCAGGCTGCAGACCATTTTCTCTGGCTGCATTTTGAAATTACTCTGCCCACAGCTGGACATGTCTCCCTTCCCCGCTGCTGATTAGGACCGTCCACCGCAAAGGGCTGGGCCAATCACTGTGTCTGCCTGACCCTACAGTGAAACGTTTTCATTGGATACACCTGCAGCAGCAACGGGATTGATGGCCAATCAGTTCTGAAGACTGTGTGAAGCCGACTTCAAGGCAAAACTCGCTCAAGCTGCAACTTCCCAGGCTTTGGAGTAAAAGGGGGCAGAGTTTCACCAGTGTTGCGTGTCCCCACATTCAGAGAATGGAAGTGGAGACGCAGTGAAGCCAGCACAACCTTAGTCTTAAGCAGAGTCCTGCCGATACAACTTGAGAAGCTGCGATCGCAAATGCCTCCTTTTCCAGGATTTGAACATTCCCCTAATTTCAGCTAAAAATCTCAACTCCATCAGTAAGGGAGTTCCACATTTAAATCTGAAATTGAAATCTGATTGCTCGCAATAACGTACCATTTGTCCATCCATGGATGATCAATGAAGGCAAAGAAGTTTGAAAAGCACAGCCTAGAGAGGTCGAGGTAGAGGAGCATCATTGTGCCAGTGGCAAAAGGCCTTGGCCTCACGTGACCCGGCCGCAGTTCCAAACTGGTCTTCTCAACCCAATCAGTCCAAGAAGTGAGTTGTCTTCTCCCCATTCGTGCCTCCCAACCTAATTTTGCTTCTTATACTAAAAGGGAGGGGGAAAAAACAGGACATGAACAAAATTGTATGCAACTCACAGCAAACTCATCCTCCAAACCTGGGTCTTTATGGCGCCGCACTAGCAGGCTTGGAGGAAATCTGCAAGCTCAAGCTTTGTAGAAGTACAAAAAGCTTTAGGGGGGGTGGAATTAAGGGGCAACCCCTCCCCCCCAGAACAGTCCAATGAGAACTGAACATGTTCAGCAGGCACACAAAGCAACCTAACTGTTGGAGGAGGAAAGTGAAAAGCAAGAGCGGGAGAGAGTGGCGTGTGGAATGGAGTATTCTGCAGAAGGGCAGGAGACAGCGGAGTATGGAATGGAGTATTCTGGAAAGGGGCATGACTGGCTGGAATCTTGAGCATGAACCCTCCACCCTGCAAGTCTTTGTTGCAGGCCCCCCTCATAATTTAGGGAACAATCACATGCCGACTTTATACTCACGTGCACACACACCCTTGCAGAACAGGAATAGAAGTGTCTGGAAAACAGGCCCATGGGGGCTAAGCAATTAAACCCTTCTGCTGCCTGAGGTGAAATGCTGTAATATCCCACTCTGGAGGGTGGGGTGAGGGGCCGTCTGGAGCGCTTGGCTTGGTCACCAAGTGAGAGAGGGGAAGCAGCTCAGAGACTGAGCACCTGCTTGCCACGCAGAAGGCCCCGGGTCCAATTCCTGGGCACTGCCAGTTACAAGGGCCAAGTAAACGGGTGATGGCCCAAGACCCTGGACAGCTGCTGCCACTCAGAGCAGGCAATACTGGGTTAGAGCAGGGGACAGAGCTTAGAAAAGTTACTTTTTTGAACTACAACTCCCATCAGCCCCAGCCAGCATGGCCACTGGATTGGGCTGATGGGAGTTGTAGTTCAAAAAAGTAACTTTTCCAAGCTCTGGCAGGGGGTGGGGAACCTCAGGCCTGGGGGCCAAATATGGCCCTCCAGCCCTCTCTATCCGGCCCTCAGAACTCTCCCCAGGCCACACCCCTCACAGGCCCTTCTCTGAACGCTCCTTGAGTGTTTGTCCCTGGGTGGAATGAGTCCTTGAACTCTGATTCAAGGCAGAGGGAGGGCAGAGAGAGGGGTGTGGCAGTGAATGTAGAAACTAGCCTAGTGTGCAAAGGTAATATTATTATTGTATTTTGTTGGATGAGCATTTTGGGAATTTTATGGTACCTAATTTATTAATTTGGCTTTTAACTGATTTTCATCTGCCTGTATTTTATTTTTGTTGTGAAGTCACTTTGAGACATTTTTGTATAAAGCAACTAACAAATGAAATATTACTATTATTATTAACAATAATGATAATTGTTGTTGTTGTTCATTCCTCTGCCCACTTTTGCATGTGGCCCTTGGACTGAACAAGTCTTCCCACCCTGGGGAGTGCTGGAATTCTTCACCAGCAGGAGAAGGCTATGAGGCTAAGATGGAATAGGGCTCTAGAAGTCAAGAATGGTCCAGGGATCATTTGGCAGGGGAAGAGTGCAGATACTTCTTCACTCCATTAGGGGCACTGTTTATGTTGCAGCTGCCTACAGAGCAAGCTCCTTATCCCTTTGTGGGCCATACAGGTTATAGGCAGTAGTATAGTGGCAAATTCAGAAGTGCAGAGTCCCTTCATATTAGTCACAGCCATGCCCCCCCATTTGTTTGCTGCTGAGTTGAGAACGAGATCATTGTTAATGTCTTCTCCCACAACAGCAGATATCCCTAGGAGCCAATAAGCATGAAAGGGGAGAGTGTTAGCTACTGAGAAGAGTCTTCTCAATGGCTGACTCACTTCCTTTCACTTTGATTGGCTCCAATCAGCAGGAACGGACAAGGAAGCATGTCAGAAGACCTTTCTCAGTGGTTCAAAACTTCCCTTTCTTGCTGATTGTCTCGTAGGATGATGGAGATATAGGGACCCTGCTCCCAAAAAAGTAAAGGGTCTAAGATCCCCCGAGACCCTGGACGACTACACCCCTGATTGTAGGGCTAAGCTGTGACATTAGAAGTGTTCTAGCCAAGTCCTCTGGCCAAAATTACATCAATAAAACAAAATCCTGAATGTTGCCTTCGGTTGTAATTGAAGAAGAAACTCCGAGCGAGGATGCCTTTTGTCAATGTTATGTGCACTTTGTGTGATCCAGCCCTCAGAACCAGAAGAGCATAGGGCAGTGGTCCCCAAACGTTTTTCCCCATGGACCACCTGAAAATTGCAGAGGGTCTTCAGAGACCACTTAATGATTTTTCCCGTTGTAGCAATTGCAATACTCTGCGCTGTGCTAGGTGCTGTCTGATTTTTAATTGTATTTTTACAGACATTTATTTATTTTAATTATTATTTGATTTATATGCTGCCCTTCCTCCCAGCAGGAGCCCAGACATGCTGCGGACCACCTGAATGAAGCTTGTGGATCACTGGCGGTCCACGGACCACAGTCTGGGGACCCCTGGCGTAGGGAGAACTCACTTTTTCCATTACCCAATCAGCGTCTTCAATGGCCCTCTTGATGATCTGCTGAATCCGCTCAGGATTGTCTTCATCCGCATGGACTTTGAAGCTCTGCAATACAATTGGCCAAAAAAATACGATCAGTCAATGGCAACAGCTTATTCAATCCAGAGGATATTTACTGAGAAGCAAGTCCTGCTTAAATTAGTGGCCTAGGTTTGACATAACAATCTTAGTTCAACATACTGGGGTTGATGGGTAGGTGTGTAGCCACAACTATTTAAATAGCCACAACTATTTAAAGTGGTATGATAACTGCTTTAAATGTAGCCTCAGTGTAGCACATACACAAATAAAGAAGCATCCAACGATGTGAACAAAAAGAGAGCAAAGTATTTCAGAAACGCTGGAAAGGATGAATTTTTATTATTAGGTTTGTCTGACATGTTTCGGCTCATGTGAGCCCTTCTTTGGGGGCTCATCTCACTGTTTTCTTTATTTCTTACTCATTCTGGATGTTTTTTGCATGAAAATGAAATAATTTTTGTTTGCCAGAATTTTACTTGTCAAGTGGGAACCAGGGCTGTGGAGTCGGAGTCGTGGAGTCGGAGTCTGAAGCAATTTTGGGTGGAGCCAGTAGAAGTGTTCCGACTCCGGCTTCAGAATAAATTTTGATTGACAGATTTTTTAAAATATAAATTAAAAATGTCAAAGAAGCTTCCCATGAAGTCAGCTGTAGTTGAGCATTTCACCATAACTCAAGATGGAAAACATTTTGTGTGTCAGTGTATGACACAGGACCCAGATGAAGACAAATGCTGTGATGCCAAGATCAGCGCATATTCAGGCAGCGATAAAAATGCTCCTATGAGAGTTTCCAATTTAAAAAGACATTTACAGCCCTTTCCAGGGCTGTGGAGTTGGAAGCAATTTTGGGTGGAGTCGGACAGTAGAAAAATAGAGGAGTCGGAGTCGAAGGTTTGGCGTACCAACTCCACAGCCCTGGTGGGAACTCAAATTGGAAGGGGTTTTTTTTGGGGGGGAAGCTAATTTGGGAAGAGTCATTATTTTAATAATGGCCATAATAGTAAATGGAGTCTTACTCTACCTCTTCATCTCTTTTAAGATCTTTCTCCAAATAGGGCCATAATTTTCTATAAAGAGTTATTAAAATTGCAAGTTATGCTTATATCGCATTCTGGTATGACACAACTTGAAATTCAATTGCTCTGAAAATAACTTCTGCACTTTCGGGGGAATGTTGAAACACATTGCCTCAGATTTGCTAAAGTTAATTCCCAGGCCAACTTTCCTCCTTTCCAGCATCTCGGAGATAGAGCTTCTCCCTGCCCCATTTTTTTTCCAGTTTCCAACGTTTCTAGTTGATACAGTCCTTTGTCCCAAGGCATGAGGACTAGAATCTTAGAATTGTATCAATCTAAGTTTTACTCAGTAGACCCACTAAAATTAATGGACCCAAGATATGTCAATTATTTTCAATGGGTCTCCTCTGAGTAGGGCTAATATTGGATACAACTCTTACTTTGTTTTCCGGTAAGGACAAGAGGGTTGGAAACATTCCCTTCCTGAAACCCTGGAAAGCTGCTGCCACTCAGTGTAGGTAATACTAAGCGAGGCTCAGTCCAAGGCAAGCTTCTGGTGTTCGGCTTCCTCAGGACATTGGAGGCAAGCCAGCCTCTCCGTACCTGCCGGATTGTGTGCCTGTAGTGCTCACGGACATTCTTTCCCGGTAGCTCCTTGCAGCAACGGAGCAGATAGCGGTACAACTGCAAAGGCCTCTTCACTAGTTCCGCCCCTGGGAGGGGACCCATCGCCTAACATCAACTCCCCAAAGAAACAAAGAAAACACGATAAAGTGCAGAAACGTGCATGGCCAGCCAGCCCCAAAAGTCCCCGGAACAGCAAAACTTGTATCTCTGAACTGAAGCAATGGACAATTCAGTGGGTTCATTCAACTGGCAATTCAATCATTCATACATTTACCACCAACTCTGGCATCGCCAGGCAGGGCTAGGAATGTCCCCTGTTGAAAAAGCCTCCAGGGCTGCTGCCAGTCAGAGTAGGCAATATTGAGCGAGATGGATCAAGAGTCTGACTCAGCATAGGCAGCTTCTTGTGCTCCTAAGGTGTGGAAATGGCCAGGAAGCTGACAGTGGAAGAGGCAGCCCTGGGAGGTGGCGGACTCTTCTTTGCTGGAAATATTGAAGAGATGGATGGCCACCCATCAGGAATGCTGTATTGAGCAGGTGGGGGGGGGCTTATGTTTATTCATTTATATAAAAAAAGTATCTATACACCACCCTCTCCTAAAATATCAGGGCAGTGTCCAGCAATATAAAAACATTAAAAAGCAGTAGACTGGTGTAATACAGATGGAATGCTATCACCTTGTTGAACTCACTTATTACTTAAGAGAGAAAAAATGGTCAGATAAACAAACATATAGAGAATTGGTCAATCTTTATTACGATGTGGAATCAGAGATACCAGGAGAGTAAGTACCCACATATAAATTATATCCATTACCTTCACAAATGTATTTATTTTTTATTTTTGACGTACCATTTTCTATTTAATTACCCTAGTCTTTTCTTCTCCTAATAAAAAGAAATAAAAAACATTTAAAAATCACAGTGTATCAGCTTCAACTAGATCCACTGGTTATCCTTTCTGGATATGTCAAGGACCACAGACTGGAGGTCGCCGATTCATAGGGACGCCATAAGTCATAACTGACTGACTGCAGTAGCCGCAATCCAGTAGACAAGGAGCCACATTCTGACTATGTCAGCATGTGCCCCCCCATGTCCCTCACACCACAAACAGACTTTGTTAAAAGGAGCTTTGTTCTTGGAGGATTTGTTAGCTGAGGTATTGCTGTACGTGAAAAAATTAAGAAGAAAAAGTATGCGTGTGTATACGTACCACTAAAAGCATTACAAACCAAAATGGCTACTCAAGTAACTTTTCAACAACTGCATAGGCCTGTCGGCACAGATGGACTAGGCCTGTTGGACTAGATGACCCTCCAAAATACCTTCCAACTCTAAAATTCTATGAGTCTATGAATTCTGGAAAACAATCATTCTGAAATTGCAATTTGAAAACAAACTGCATAAACTATGAGTCCTATCAACGTTTGCTGACTTTCCCACCTGCAGAAAGCAAATACGCTTACATGCCACGACTTGGAAGGACTCACTGTCATCTAAAAAATACTACCCAAAGGTTTATAATTTACCACTCATTTTGCCATCTGTTGCACATCTTAAAATTAACACATTAGAAGAAAGCCTTGTTATATTTAAGAGTCACTCAGCAAACAAATCAGGAAAGCATAGGAGAGGAATGTTGGCCACAAGTTAGCACACCTACGCCACAGGCTTACTTACACCTGCACTGCGTTCCTGGTTGTTTATTCTGCGTTGGAAGCCCATGCACTTTAATGCACAATCTGCCTCCCGTGGTCTGCGCTGGCTGAGGTTTAATTTACCATGCTAGTTTTAGACATTTTCACACCATGAAACCACAAGTACAAATATGCATCCCCACCCACCCACCTTTGCTCATTTTTATTAATGACTCATCATTATGAAGGGTGGGGGCGCAGGAGGACAGCATGTGTCCTCCAGGGACCTGTGAGGCTGGGGTGTACGGCATGCACAGTGGTGGCCGGTGCCCATTGGGACTGGTAGGGCAGAAATCAGGGAGCCCAACAGCAGGTGGCGTCAGAGTCAATGACAGGCAGAGCCAAGTAACTCTAGTTTTGTCCCTATCCTGCTCTCTGACGAATTCCTCAAGGGTAGGAATGAGACTCAGCTGCAGGTGTGTAGTCGTGCAGGGTCTTGGGGGGTGTCTTAGATCCTTTTTTGGGAGCAGGATCCCAGCATGGTCCCCATCTTTCCAGCATCCTACAAGCCAATCAGCATGAAAGGAGAGTGTGTTGGTCACTGAGAAGAGTCTTCTAACATGCTTCCTTGTCCTTTCCTGCTGATTGGAGTCGATCAGAGTGAAACGAGATGAGTCAACCACTGAGAAGACTCTTTTCAGTAGGTAACACTCCCCCCTTGCATGCTGATTGGCTTCTAGGGATATCTGCTGCTGTGGGAGAAAGCTACAGCTCAGTAGCCAAAAAGGCCACAACAACAATATTGACTGGTCCTAGATGAACATTTTGCCTTTGATTTTCTCTTTGGTTTCAAATGGAGATTAGACAAATTCAAGCCCCATCTGCACTATATATTAAAAGCACTATTCTGTCACTTTAAACAGTCATGGCTTCCCCCAAGGCATCCTGGGAACTGTAGTTTGTTAAGGGTGCTGAGAGTTGTTAGGAGACCCCTCACACAGCTACAATTCCCAGAGTTCCCTAGGAAGCGGGACTGATTGTTAAACCACTCCAGCAGGCGTGGGGAAACTTTGGCGCTCCAGATGTTGCTGAACTATAACTCCCATCATCCCTGGCTATTGGCCACACTTAATGGGGCTGATGGGAAATCGTAGCTCTGTGAGAAGAATAGGTCTCCTCTCAGCTCTCTTAACAAACTATAGTTCCCAGGATGCCTTGGAGGAATCCATGACTGATTAAAGGTATACTGCTGTAAATGTAAGATGCAGATGTTGCCTCACAGAGTAGCAGCAACCTGTCAGTCACCACAGGATGTGACAGTTAAATGAAGCCTCCATATTCAGAGGTACGCTACCTCTGAATTCCAGTCGCTGGGGAAAAACAAGAGGAGGGGCCTACTGTTCATGCCCTGCTTGTGGGCCTTTAGGGTTGGATCCAGCAAAGCTCAGTCATTTGTCAATTGTACTGGATCAAATCATTCTCCTCTACAGGGCTGTGTCACTTGGGCAGCCACCGCAAGCACTTTAAAACTTTTTCAAAAATGTTGCAATAAAATATTTTTAAAATGGAAGCATCACAACAAACGGATTTGGCTTCCAGTGGTCGGAGTTAAACAACACCAGCCTCCGCCGGTAGAAAAGGACCAGCTCGCGACATCCCACACAGACAGCGGTGTTGCAGCCACACGTGTGTGGAGTTTGCCACCTCCATCTACAAATCCAGCATAGCTTACTGGTTCAAAAGCATCAAGCTAGGCCATGCAAGACCCGAGTTCAAATCTCTACAAGGCCATGAAGTCTGCTGGGTGACCCAGGGGCCGCATCACACCCGCTCTTGCTCTCACCCTCTCTGCCTAGCCCACCTCACAGGGTTGTTGTGACGTAAAATGGAAGGCGCGCACTTATCTAGATTGCTCTCTCGAGTAACAGAGGGATAGCAATGTACTCAATACTCACCCCTTGTTGCCTGAACCGGGGGCTGCCCCCGCTGTTTTGCACCATGTAGGACCCCTCCCAACCCCCCTTGCATTTTGGGATCTGCAAACTGTACCTTTGCTTACTTTGCACCCCCGCCCGAGCTTCCTCTATCCCCCTCTCGATCTTATGGCCCTTCCCCAGTATACAGCCTCCAACGGACCCCATCTCTGCTTCCAGCGCCCACAGATGCACACACAGATAGACATAAAAACATGCTCTGTGCAAGCTCCCTTACCAAAAAAAACTGCTAGTCTAGCCTCTTCCTCCTGGCGCGTGCGCAGTCACGGTCTTCCAGGGCGCCTTGCCCGTGCCACCCACGCCGGTGCTCTAGGCAGACACAGAGATAAGAAGCCTGTAGAGTTACGCATCAAAGGAGTTGGACACGAAGCTTCCGGGTTCTCCGCGAAAACCATCCTCCCGCTGTCGTAGTACATGTTTACTCAGAAGTAAACCCCCACTAAGTTCAGTGTGGGGAAGTGGGATGAGGTGTAGGGAACCTTTCCCCCTCCGGACGTTGGTGGACTACAACTCCCATCATCCCATTGGCCATTCTTGGTGAGCCTGATGGGAGTTGTAGTTCAGCAACATCTGGAGGGCCAAAAGTTTTGGACCCCTAGATTAAAAAGCCCCAGAGCAGAGGAGCCACCCATGGAGAAAGCCAGGATTTCACAGCCGTTTCTTGAGGATGGGAACCATCACCAAATAGCTGCAAGAAGGGAGTTCATGATGTTACCCCTAACGCCAGTGTTCTGATGAACATATATTATTATGGATAATGTTATTGCTATACATTCTGTCTAACTCAGGTCTTATTTTGTGTGGAAAACCTACTATTATATTTTTTCCCCCTCGCAGGCCTAATTTTGTATGGAAACATTATTACGATGGGTGGTATTGAACACTAGTACTACTCAGAGTAGGCCCATTGAAGTTAATAGACACAACTAACTTTGTTTGTTTATTAGATTTATATCCCGCCCTTCCTCCCAGTAGGAGCCCAGAGCGGCAAACAAAAGGTCTAAAAACAGTCTAAAACATCATACCAGCAGACTTTAAAATATATTAAAGCAAAACATCCTTAAAAACATATTAAACTGAATTAAATTAAATCTTTAAAAATATGGTGTTTTTTTAAATAAAAAGCTTTTAAAAACATGGGTTCTTGAATTTTGTTCAGTCTACTCATAATGATTTGAAACGAATGCTGATGAAAGTTAAGAAGGAAAGCACAAAAGCAGGACTACAGCTGAATGTCAAGAAGACTCAAGTAATGACAACAGAAGATTCAAGTAACTTTAAAGTTGACAATGAGGACATTGAACTTGTCAAGGATTATTAATACCTTGGCATAGCCACTAACCAAAATGGAGACAATAGTCAAGAAATCAGAAGACAGCTAGGACTGGGGAGGGCAGCTATGAGAGAACTAGAAAAGGTCCTCAAATGCAAAGATGTATCACTGAACACTAAAGTCAGGATCATTCAGACCATGGTATTCCCGATCTCTATGTATGGATGTGAAAGTTGGACAGTGAAAAAGGCGGATAAGAGAAAAATCAACTCATTTGAATTGTGGTGTTGGACGAGAGCTTTGCGTGTACCATGGATTGCAAAAAAGACCAATAATTGGGTGTTAGAACAAATTAAACCAGAGCTATCACTAGAAGCTAAAATGATGAAAATGAGGTTATCATACTTTGGACACATAATGAGAAGACATGATTCACTAGAAAAGACAATAATGGTGGGAAAAACAGAAGGAAGTAGAAAAAGAGGAAGACCAAACAAGAGATGGATTTATTCACAGACCTGAACTGAAGATCTGAACAAGGTGGTTTATAACAGATGCTATTGAAGGTTGCTGATTCATAGGGTCGCCATAAGTCGTAATCACATTGAAGGCACATACCGACAACTCTGAGCAGGACTCGGCTGAAGAAACCCTACGAATGTTATTAACCAAACTAAATTATTTCTGTTTTATTTTGTATGGAAAATTTACTGTTACTACCCCTACTACTATTAATACATTCTTTCTAACAGGTCTTGTTTTTCAGGAAAATGTATTACTATTAATATAATTGTTATGATGATCCAAAATAAATTCTTTCTAACTCAGGTGTTATTTTGTATGGAAAATGTGTTATTGTTGTTGACGAATTCGTATGGGAACTGTATTTCTTTATATACATTCTGTTCGTATATGAACATTATTTCTTTAAATAGCTAATGCAAATTCCCCAAGCAAACGCCATCTGTTATTCCACCATGTGTGAGTTTGGAGAGTTGGGATTTGAGACGTGAGAGGGGACAGCTTTTGGGGGCCCTGCAATGTAGGGTGCCCCCTCCAAACTGGTGTTTTTTTTAAAAGGTGTATTCTGCCACTTGTCATTGGCACAACAATAAGCACATCAGAAGAGCCTGGCTGCTGGAACAGGCCAGTGGCCCATCTAATCCAGCATCCTCACAGCGGCCAACCAGATTTATTTATTTATTTATTGCATTTGTATACCACCCCATAGCCGGAGCGCTCTGGGCGGTTTACAACAATTAATTTACAACAGATGCCCCAATGGGAAGCCCGCAAGCAGGATGTGAGCGCAAGATCTGTCTCCTCCCGCAGTTTCTCGCAAGTGGTATTCAGAAGCATGCTGCCTCTGACCGTGGAGGCAGAGCATAGCCATCCTGGCTAGTAGCCACTGAGAGCCTTCTCCTCCATGAATTTGTCTGAGCCTCTTTCAAATCCATCCAAATTGGTGGCATCCCTGCTTCTTGTGGGAACGAATTCCATCGTTTAACTACACACTGGGTGAAGAAGCATTTCCTTTTCGTCTTTCTTGAACCTTCCAACCTTCGGCTTCGTTGGATGACCACAAGTTCTAGTGCTAGGCGAAAAGGGAGAAACAAACTTTTCTTTCTCCACTTTCCCCCCACAGTGCATAATTTTATACACTTCTATCACATCACCTCTTACTTGCCTTTTCTCTACATTAAAAAGCCCAAATGCTTGTCGTTACTGTTGTTGTCATTTGATTATTATAATGTAATTGTATGTGTTATGTGTAATGGGGAAAATAATAAATAACATTTTTATTTATTATTATTGAATAAATAAATAATAAATAATGCCGTTCCATTATTGCCATCTGGAGGGGCACTCTTGCACTATCACGCGACAGAAGCAGGACAACAAATAAATCCAGAACATTTGGGGTATGAAAAATTACAGGATTTCAGCAGGAAGTTACGGGACACGCACTCGGTGGCGATGAAGCTTTTGCAGGCACAAGCAGTACTGAAAGCAGAATGGCCTACAACAGCCCGAATACCATCCTGAGTGTATATCATCATGAATGTGCCACAAAGAGAACGCCTGCAGGAGCTTGCCGTCTTGTTAAGATTGCAGACTGAGATTCGGGAAGCCGCTTGTAACAACCGTGGTGTGTTATTCCTACATTGCGAACCGGATTAGCTGAGGCTCACCGAGCAGCAGTACAACAACCCTGTGATATAGCTCCCAGTTAATACTGCAAGCTTGTTTGATTTTCAGCAGAAAGCATGTCTCATATGTTGCAAGCAAAGGTCAGACTGGTCATATTCCCAACTTGAGGCCACCTCCCAGCTCAAATCCAGGACTCAGTTGTAGGCCAAAGCCTTGCATTCCTGTTTTAAGTGCTTACAAACTAAGTTCCTTAGTTTGTAAAACTCTCAATTTTTAACCGAAATAAGACCTGAGCTAGAAATCTCTTGTCCGTGCTGTGTTGTCGCTGCTGCTGTTTTGAGGAAAACACCTGCTCCTCAATCACATTAGAGTAATAAAAATCTGACTTTCTCAAAATGTGCAGTACTTGGAGAGGGAAGTTTAGCCTGTATGTGACTCTACCCTTTTTTAATCTCTGTGCTGGGCAATCAGCGACGGGGTTTGACGCAGGCGAGGAAAGGGCGCCCTCTGGCGAGCCAATGCAAAGCACAAGCACGCACCAACCTTCTCTTTACTGTAATTTATTGATTGATTTCATTTCCACCTTCTCTCCAAGGAGCTCAAGGCGACGTACCGCCATGGTTCTCCCTTTCCCGATTTTATCCTTGCCACAACCCTGTGAGGTAGGTTAGGCTGAGAGGTAGTGACTGGCCCAAGGTCTCTGCTCTCTTGTTTTAAATTGCTACCGTGGCAAGGCTAGGAGAGAAGCAGAAATACAACAGGTGCAGTTTTTCAGGAAAGCTTTGTTTGTTGGATATTTGCCTGCCATGCCATAGAAAAGGTACAGGAGACCTGCCTCCACCCTAGATGTGCAGGGATGAGCTGCAATGACTCAGTGATGAGGAAAAGGCACTCTGCACGTGCTTAAGGACGATGACTTCGCCTGGCTCCAGGGGAAAGACTTTGAGGTGCAGCATTGAGAACAGATTCTATTTCCTATAGGACATTCGTACTCAGGAACTTAGTGTGTTTTAGGAGAATGTATGCATGAACTGACTGTTCTTGTTACTATCAATTTCCCTACTGAAGTTAAACGTTTGGTTGTGCTATTAAACGTGGGGACCTGCAGCAAAATGTTGCAGCAGAGCCTTTTTGCCCCCAAAAGAGTTAGCACCCCACCTGCTGCTGTTTTTAATTTTTTTTCAAGCCTGAATACAAATGGGGCTGTGGAGATTTTGACAAAGAAAAATGCAGCAAAACATGAATTCTTGAACAGAATGCTGTGCAATATCAAGGTATTATGATTTTCCTGAACATGCTAGCTACTACGTGCGTGCAAGTTGCCAGCAGCCACTAGGTATCAAAAGCTGTTAAACAAGGAGGACCTTCAGCTAACAACAGACAAATCTCTCAAATCAGCCTTTATTATTATTATTATTATTATTATTATTATTATTATTATTATTATTATTATTATTATTATAGTTGTTGTTGTTGTGCCACACCCTAATTATAGTCTCAAAAGACCCACTTAGAAATAGCAGGTAGCAATTCCTGCACAGTTAATAGAAAACCTGCTGCTACTGTTAATATAAACCTAGCAGTTTAATGATCAACACAGCCTCACCCCAGGCTTTTGTGATTAAAAAGAAAGAGCTGGAAATTCCAGGGACGGCTGGTGCCCATGAGGGACTGGTAGGGCGGAAGGCAGGGAGCCCAACAGTAGGGGGGGTCTAGAGCCAATGACAGGCAGAGCCAACTAATCCTAATTTTGTCCCCATTCTCCTTCCTGCTGAGTTCTGCAAGGGCGATCCTGAGATTAAGGAAGAGGACGCTGACAGGGGCAGAGCCACTTCTGGGCTGGTTGTAAGTAGCAAAGCACGCAGGCAGGCAGGGGCTGGCTAAGTGCAGATGGAGGTTGGTGTGGTGGTGTCCCAGGTGCCCTTATGGACCAGCCTCCCGAAGCATATTCTACAATAAAGGGCATATTTGCATTGCTTTTAATTTATTTATTTTAATGGAGCAAAACACCCTGTTCTAGGGTAGCCGTGTGGCCTGCTTTGCAGAGGACAGTCCTCTCTTTGCAAGTGTTTGAAGGGCTGTTTAGTCCCAGTCCAGTTTAAAGATAAAGTGGCGTGAGAAAGGAAAGGTAGAAGGGCCTTGAAGTGACCTGTTAAAAGTGGGCGGTGCCCGGGGCTGAGTTGGCATGCAGCAGACCTGGTCGCAGTCTTGTTCTCCGCTATGATGTATTTTCTGTTTCATTGTGCATGCATTGGTAACCTCACGGCCGGATTTCTGCAAGGCTCTCTGTGTGGGGTTACCCTTGAGGCTGGTCTGGAAGCTGCAGCTGGTGCAGGACGTGCTGGCTAGGTTGCTTACGAAGGCAAACTATTTCCAGTGTATATAACGGCTCGCTTGTGAGATTTGTACTCTCTGCCAATCTGCTGCCGGGCAAAGTTCAAGGTGTTGGTCCAGGGCTGGCACCAGCCTGCCCCACACCTGCAGTGCTGTACACTCCAACATCCTCTCCCAATGCAGGTAGCGTGGGATTTAAATAGGCCCGCCCCACCTATCTCCTGCGTCAACATGCACTGCACGTGCACACCTGCTATCAGCCAAGATGGCGGCGAGGGTGTCACCCCCTTAGGGGCACCCGTTAAGGCGGTGGCAGGCATGCACGTGCAACGTGTGGGGCGTGTGTGTTGACGTGCCATGTAAGTGGGGCAGGTGGGCTATTAAACCTGCGCTGCTTGTATTGGGAGGTGCCTGGGAGATCCTGCTCTGCAATCTACAGCAGCGTCCGGTTGCTAAGTCCCACAACCTGATGCTGGCATGGATCACAGAGCTGGAGCTCCACCCTGAGGAGGGACCTTGGCCAGGGCCCAACCTGGCCAGGCCTGGTGGGTACTGACATACAGGGCCGGGTTAGAGCCAGTGTGGTGTAGTGGTTAGTGTGTGGGACTATGACCTGGGAGACCAGGGTTGGAATCCCCACACAGCCATGAAGCTCACTGGGTGACCTTGGGCCAGTCACTGCCTCTCAGCCTCAGAGGAAGGCAATGGTAAACCCCCTCTGAATACCACTTACCATGAAAACCCTCTTCATAGGGTCGCCATAAGTCGGGATCGACTTGAAGGCAGTCCATTTCATTTTTTTATTTGAGAGACTGCCTTATCCCTTATATACCCCGCAGGTTACTGCAGTCTGTGGGAGAGCTTCTCTGGCAAGTTGCACAGTAATTCAGAGCAGGGCTTTTCAAGTTGACGTTTGACAGGCACCCACTATCTGCAGTTTCCGGAAGCAATTAAAATCATATTTGTTCAAACAAGCTTTCCCAGCTTGATGAATGGGGCTCTGCCACGGGTGTCGACTTGGTATTGTTTTTTAATCTCCTGTTATTTTCTGTGTCATTTTAAACTGATTGTTTTAGTTGTTTTATTGCAGTCTGTAGAGCCAGTGTGGTGTAGTGGTTAGAGTGCTGGACTACGACCTGGGAGACCAGGATTCGAATCCCCACACAGCCATGAAGCTCACTGGGTGACCTTGGGCCAGTCACTGCCTCTCAGCCTGTCAAAGGAAGGCAATGGTAAACCCCCTCTGAATACCGCTTACCATGAAAACTCTATTCATAGGGTCGCCGTAAGTCGGGATCGACTGGAAGGCAGTCCATTTCCATTTGTTGCACTCTGTACGCCACCTTGAGATGTGGGTGGATGTCGATTAATAAACAAACCATTGGCCATGTTTGCTGGGGCTGATGGGAGTTGTAGATCAGCAACATCCGGAGGGCCATTGTCTCCCCACACCTGATCTAGAGGGAACAGTTATCCCAGCTGAGGCAGAGAGTTGTACCCCTCTGCAGTCAGCCGTCTTGCTGGTTGCCTACTGGGTTATACGGTACTCCAGACTCCTCTTCGGCTTCTTCCTCCTCCCAAATAGACCTTTCCTCCCAAGCACTGGCAGCTTGATGCTGGCCAGGCAGCGGGCAGGGAGCCCGGTGCCAATGGCACAGAAGAGCTCAGGTCCCAAGTGCAAGTAGATCCCTGATGGTGAAGCCTCCTGGCAGCTCAACACACATTCCTTGCTCAGCTCTGGATTGTTTGCCCAGGTCTGCCAGCTCCTGGGTGTCAGCTGGGGGATGAGACAGGGTTTGGAGGAAGGGATGTCACTAAGCACATCTGCAAGATGTCCTTGGGACTGCGTCACTCTGTGGACTCTTTAGAATTCCTCACTGTGCTAGCAGTTCCTGCCAGTTTCCTTGCCTCTTCCTCAGATGAGACTCCCTGGAGTTCTGGCTGCTGGCCAGGCTGGATCCTGGCCCCAACCATGGTTTGGCATGGAGTCAGCCCATCAGGCCATTCAATGACATTGCCTGGCATCAGCTGCAGGAGAGACGAAAGAAAGCCCTTCAAGCGACAGGTGATATGAACTGATGGAACTCCCTACCACAAGACGTGGTGACGGCCCCTCGCTTCAATGGCTTTAAAAAGATCAGAAGCTTTTAAGCATGACAGTGAAATGGAACTTCCATGTTCAGAAGCAGTATACCTCTGAATAACAGAGGCTGGGGACAAATATCAGGAGGTGGGCTCTTTTCATCATTCAGCAAGGTTTTCTAACGTCAACAAATCCACTAAATATAAAAAAAATGCTACCATCAAGGTATAAATAGTCTGCCTGTGTGCCACATTCTAGTGGCACAAGCTTCCTCCTGCTGACTTAAATAGCATTCGCACAGCACCAAAGAACTTCCATAAGCAAAGCTGAGAAGACTCAGTCTGCATCTGGGTTGGAATTGCTTTTTAATATCTTTTTAAACCCTTTTTTGATGTTTTTCAAGCTTTTTTTAAAAAAAAATTAAATATGTTTTGTTTTAATATGTTTTTAATGGTTGTTGTGTTTTAATATATTTTGAAGTCTGTTTTTATGATGTTTTAAAGTGTTTTTAGCGCTTTTGTTTGCCGCCCTGGGCTCCTACTGGGAGAAAGGGCGGGATATAAATCAGAAAGAAAGAAAGATAGGTAGGTAGGTAGATAGATAGGTAGACAGACAGATAGATAGGTAGGTAGGTAGGTAGGTAGATTCAGAAATAAATTTTTTAAAAGAATGAAATCTGCTAATTGTGCCACTTGTGGAATAGATGCCTGTATAATGATGCCCTCCTCAGCATGGTGAGATCACATTTGCACTTAGACAGAGAGCTTGTGGTCCTTTTCTTCAAAGAGGCAAGCATAAAGGCAAAGCCAGACTGAAGCTACTGTGACATTCCCCTGCCTTCCATAACAGTGCATGCGTCCCTGATAAGGGACCCTTCAGGCAATGATGCCAGGACCAGCCTTGCCCAATTAATCTCTGCGCTTGAGTTTTGTCAATTGGCCGATTCAGGCTGGGGCCCAGCTGATGCGACGGAGAGATGACACCGCGTGACACCTCGGAGACCGGATTCTCTGGGGGATCGCTTTTCTTTTGCAGCTGCGTCTGTTTTGCTGCCAAAAATCCCCCCTTGGTTTCACAGCTTCTGAATCTTCTTCAGCCCTCCCCCTGGAGAGGCGTCTGGTTTCCATTCAAATCCTCCCAAACGCTGGGCTCTTCAGATTGCACTCACGGTGAAACTTGGGTGGCGGCTCTGAAGCCCAAAGTGAGGCTGGGATATTTCTTTCTTTCTTTGAAAAAAAAAATCCTTTGGGAAAGGCCCCAGACTTCTGCCTTTCTCTCTGAAGGAAACCAGGAAGCAATCCGGAGCATTACCACGTTGCTGGCAAGCCTTCTCTTTCATAGATCACAAGTCCACAGTTCAACATGGCATGCGCCATCGCTGGGTTGGCTGGAGTGGAAAGAAGCCATTTTCTTTTGGACTGTCTTGGGTTCAGGAAAACCTTGATGGGATAAATAGCAGGAAAAAATGTTTATGCCAAATTGCCCCTGAAATCAGATCTGTCGGCTGGGCTAGATTATCTTGCTTTATCTCCATAGCTGAGCTGCATTTAAAAAAAAAGAAGAAGCAAGGGCCCCTCCCAACTGCCGTTTGTTAGTTAGTTGGTTTGTTTGAAGGGGTATTCTGCAATTTAGGAGGTAATCCAATCCACCTGACAGCCAACGAAGGATTGATGATGTCTTCCTTTATCTATCCATCCATTCCTTACAAAAATTTATCAGGGCCCCTCCAGGCTGGTGGGGTTTTTTATCGCAAGTGTATTCTGCAGCGTGCCATTGACGCAATAATGCGTTCGTGGTAGATTTGTCCAGGACCGTCCCCTGAATTAGCTGCTCTGCAACGCTTCCCCACCATTGCCCCATTATTGCTCTCTGGAGGGGCACTCTTGCGCTGTAGCACAACAGAAGTGGAAAAACCCTCCCACCCCCCCAAAAAAACATTTGTGGTATGTAAAGTTACAGGATTTCAGCAGGAAGTTACAGGACATGCACTAATTGGAAACAAAGTACTTCCTTGGTTGGAGGCAGCGTGCTTCTGAGCACCAGTTGCTGGAAACCGCAGGAGGGGAGAGTGCGTTGCACTCAGATCCTGCTTGCCAGCTTCCCACAATGGGCACTTGGCTGGCCACTGTGAGAACAGGATGTTGGACTAGATGGGCCACTGGCCTGATCCAGTAGGGCTCTTATGTCCGCCCCAAAACATTTGCAGGCGCAGACTATTGAAAGTGGGATCGCGCATAATGCTCCCGATACCATCGTGAGTGCAGATCATCATGAATGCATCATTAAAAATATATATCTGGAAAGGCCCTAGGGTGAATTTTGAAAGAGATGTTTGGCTGTAGTCAACCACGTTGTGTTCAAAGTAGATCCATTTAAAATAATGTATCTATGCAAGTCATGTCCATTATTTTCAATGGGTCCACTCAGAGTAGGACTAACATGGAACAGGACCCTCTCTTTTTGCACTGTTTCTAATGGTTTTGATCAAAATTTCCATTTCAGGATTTTGTTCCATGCCCCTGCCTTCCCTTGTCCTTATGATCGAATATCCTGATGCATCTCCGACCTTTGCTTCTGCAGAAGCCCTTCAGCCATCCAAAGGTCTCCTGCTCCCTAAAAAGTGCTGTTCCTTCGCCTTTCCTGCCTTCAAGACACATGCCCGGAACAGCATCCCAGAATGTCTGCATCATGCCACCTCTCCTCCTTCAGATCTGTTCTCTAGACCCACCCCTTTGTCTGCAAAGACTTAATCACCACTGGACCCCACTGTAACTACACATCAGTGCATGTAGCTTCAGTATGGGCATATGCGTCCCTTGTTTGTTTTCTTCCCTTCCTGCATCTCCTTCCTGGCTCCTGGAGTGGTTTAGCCCACTCAGACTTGCCATTAGCTCTTCCAGTCACCAGCAAGTCCCGTGCAAGCTTCCTGTTCAGGAGACAACTTTGCCTCGGCACACACTATACATAAAATGAGTTGTTTTTGACTAACTTTGACTCAGAGTCAGCCCATTGAAATTAATGACCCTGCCTAACTTAATTCAATTAATTCAGGTTAATTGAATACAACCTTATGAATCCACTTTCATCAGTCATGGTTTCCCCCAAAGAATCCTGGAAACTGTGGTTTGCTAAGGGTGCTGAAAGTTGTTAGGAGACCCTCTGTTCTCCTTACAGAGCTACAGTTCCCAGAGTGGTTTAACAGTCAATCCCTCTTCACAGGGAAGTCTGGGAATGGTCGCTTCCTTGACTCTAAGGACCCCAGCTCAGAGGTCTTATTGCAGGGGTAGCTGGCGAAGCATCCTCCAGATATTGATGAACTACAGCTCCCATAATCCTTGACCACTGGTCATCCTTGTTAGGACTGATGGAAGTTGTTGCCCAATGATATCTGGGGGCAGCACATTAGGTATCCCTTTCCTAATGGAACCACCAGTTGTCCCTGCTCTGTCAGGGCCATTGACTGGGCTGCTTTAAATGAGGAGGCTCCTTTCATTGAAGGCACAGCTAGCGACTCAGAGCTGAAGCTCCTATTGACTGAGGTTGACTAGCGCTGAAACAATATTAGAGCTTGTCTCTTATGGAGTCTCCAGCCTGTGCCCTGCAGGGAGCTATCCAAGGTGCCACTGAATCCTGAAGGCTACCCCTAGCCTCAGGGCCCTACTTGGTTTTCCTTGACCAAACCTGAACTCTTACCTTGCTGAGACCACTTTGCTTGAAATGGAACAGTTAGCTGGCATCGTGGTGGTCCAATCATAGAGGCAGGTGGCAGATCCGATGCATCAGTTGCTTGGCCAGAGATCCATGCTCCATAACCTGGGGAGTCAACAGGTGTCACCGAAAGCCAGATTAAAAAGTCCTCTGGACTCCACAAACAACGAACAGTTTAGAGCCATTGTAGGATGCCCCCAATTGCCATGCAACAGATGAAACTCAATTCGGTGCCAGTTCTCAGGACAAGCACTCCAGAACAAAGGCAGCCTTTTGCAGCCTTTTGGGGTTAACCATCAACAACTCATCCTATTTGTTCCGCTTCACACCAGTTTGAAATTCACTGTTTGATTTACACCTGTCACAAGCCCTCTGGAGACACAGGGAGCTTTCAAGCTTTTTTCTTTTTTGTGTGTGTGCTGCATTTTAGTCCTCCTCAGAAAAAAAAAATTAGCCAGGCTATCATCAGTTTCTTCAGAAGGGAGGCTTGAGGTTCTCGCTTGTCTGGGGTGAATGATGTTTTTCTAATTTGATGAGGAGAGAGAGAGAAAGGGAGGGCCAACTGCTTGAAGGTCAGAGCTGCACAAAGCATTTTGCCGGTCCTGAAAATGGCATTGACAAGTTTCCATCAGACGTTGTTATCTTGTGCTTGCCATTCAGAAAGCAGGTTCCATTCCAAGGATAATTAATTCATTTGATATTCATGTCTTTTTTTTTGTCTTGCCAATTATGAGGGGGTTGGGGAGGGAAACAAATAAAGAAAAAGACTCTTAATCCATTGGGAGAAAGTGCTAAAATATGTTACAAGTGGTGCCCTGCAATAAAATGTTGCAGCATGAGCAGCATCTCTTCAGTCTTTTAGACACTCCATTCTAGTCTCTCCCCCCGCTCCCTCCAGTCAGTATTCCATATCCACCGACTACAGTTTCTCCATGTATATATATATGTGTGTGTGTACATACACCCACCCACTCACACATACATATGCATTTTTTTTAAAAAAAATCAAAATATCATTAAACACACACAGCAAAAGCAGCAACTAGTTGAGCAAGTTGACGTCAGTACAGTTTAATTACTTTTATTTATTTATTTATACTTTAAAGCATTTATGCACTGCTTGATATTTAAAATCTCTAAGCAAGGCATTTTAGCATGTGTTTTAAATTGTTTTTATATTGTTCTACATTTTTAAATTGTGTTTTAAATTGTTTTTAAAATATGTGTTTTAAATAGTATATTTGTTTTAATGTTTTTGATTGCTGTAAACCACCCAGAGAGCTTTGGCTATGGGGTGGTATACAAGTGCAATAAATAAATAAATAAATATATACATACATACATACTGTTAACCAGTGGTGCAATGGAGGTGGAAAACAGAGGAGTGCTGCTTCTGAAATTAGCAGGGGCAGCGAAATCATCTGCCAGAGCGCCAGGGTAACTGGCGGGCCCTTCTTGCTGTGGCAAGTAAATGAGGTGATAACAAGGCTTTCAAGTTTGCTTGTGACAGGTCAGCATTAGAGGAAGAGAATGAGGAAAATAGTCAAGTGGAGGCAGGATACCTCTCTCCTTTTCTTTGATGTGATTCCTACTTTATTTATTGATTTATTAGATTTATATTCTGCCCTTTCTCCCAGTAGGCTACTTCAGGCTAGTACTTTGAATGGTATCATTTCTAGACGGTTTGTATTACTAACTAAAAGCTAATGTAGATTGTTTGCATTTCAGCTGGCTTAGGATCTTTGTTAAAGTTCAGTGCATTTTACAAGGTGATCGTATACTGTCAGAAGTCAGCACTATGGAGTTCAGAGCAACTTCCAGGTAACTATGACTGTGTATACACCATACATTTAAAGCACGTGATTTCCCCCAAGAATCCTGGAAACTGTGGTTTGTTAAGGGTCCTGGGAATTGTAGCTGTGTGAGGAGTAAACTACGGTTCCCAGAATTTTTTTGGGGGGTGCTTTAAATGCACAGTGTGTATGTAGGAAGGATTGCAGTCATGCAAATCGTATTACAAATTGGATACTGCACTATATATGTTGAGATGTGTGTGCAATAATGGATTGACACAACTGCCGACAATTATGAACTCTCCTTGGGGAAATGACTGTGGAGACTGTCTTGATAAACTCTTGCACTTCCAAAAATGTACCACTACACTGCAGCTGGTGGCTGTTTTACTCTGGGGGGAGATCAGAAAGGGAGACAACCAAATGTCAGAGAGCAAGCGTTCTAATTTCACACCCAGATATGCAAACCCAGGATGCATAACATTGACTTTATAATGGCGACAATATCATCTTGCCGTTTCCTTGGAGAGTATTTAAATGAGGAACTATCCTTGCCATACTGTCCCCTGTTGTTAACTCATTTAAAAAAAATTTTTTTTTTCATTTCTTCCACACACAGAGAAATTTAAATATGATTACAGATTGGGAGAGATAGCTTTCTTCCACACTGAGAAACTCTTTTTGCAGAAAACTTCTGTAGGCTCTCAAAGGAGAGGAAACCAAATAAAACAATCATAATAATCTGACATTGCGATACAGTTTAATTAACTGGGGTTCTTGCAAGGTGGCAAATCCCCAAAGGGAATAAAATGATGGGAATTTGCCGGGAATGCTTTGATTTGGATCAGGGGGTTGGACTTGATGGCCTTATAGGCCCCTTCCAACTCTACTATTCTATGATTCTATGACAGCATGGCATCTGGAGATGAGAGAGCAGAATCTAGACACACATACACAGCCCTGCCCTGCCCTGCCCTCTACATACAGACCCCACAACAAAAACTGGTGATTTTGCTGATTTGCACACACAGACAGACTAGAGACAAAACCCAGGAGGGCAACTTGCATTGACAAAAAGGTGACAATGAACTAAATGGTACTTTTTTCAGATGCAAATTGCAGGTGCTTCCCCACCCCCAACTGGACTGAGACCCTACCCGGTGGCGAGGTAAAGGGGATTTAACTCTATTACTTCCTGCTAGGGTCATTATTCAGGCTCCTCACACCTGCAATTTGATTTGCAAAAAAAAATAGGCCCCATTCATCTGGACTGAACTTTGTTTTTTAAAAAACAAGATGGGTCCAATCTGGATCAGGACCATAGAGGTGGGGAAAAGGTTAATGCCCCCCTTTCAGAACAGCCAGATGAGGACTGAGCATCTGAACATGCTCAGAATGCTGAGCTTCTGCTGAGGAGGGGAAAACTGGGAAGAGAGGATGGAATGGAGTATCTTGAAAGAAGGCATGGCTGGTTGGCACACTGAACAGGAACATTCTGCGCTGCACCATTTTGTTGCAGATCCCAGTGGATACAGCAGAATGTTCACGTGTTGCTAACACTAGGGGGTCGTCCAAACTGACCATGATAATCCACGTTTTCCATATACGCTTTGTCATCTGACAGTCACCAATTTGCCTGAAATTCGCTCTTTTCCGATCTGAAAAATAAGCTTTTTTTGCGCCCACACACGCAGTGGGAAGACCCTTACATTCTTTTCGCTTTTTCCCAGCTCTGCCTGAAACACCACCCCCTATCAGCCAATTGGTCCACAAAATATGATGTGTGCTCCTCTCCCCCTTTGCACTGAAGCACAATAACGTGCGTGCGCTTGAACGTAAGAGCGCAAAAGTTTGAATTTCCTGTTGGTATGTTAGTAGTGGCTGTAATGGAGTTGACCAAGTTTTTGGTTCCTGTACAGCTCCACTTACAGCTATTAAATTTCTGCCTTGTGCAGTTGAGGGCAGCCGGAGCCCAACGGTCACCTGGACAGGGTCGTGTGACACCCCGGAGCCCAGGAACAGCAGGAGCCCCAGCAGCGCTGAAGTCATGCTGAACTTCCTCGGCTCATGCAGGGGTGGTGGTGGAGGAGGCTACTTCACAGCAGCTGCACCGGCGAAGCTTCAGGATAGGAAGCACCGCGATGTAGCGAGCTCAGCGTGGCGGGGGGAGGTGGTGGCGGCGGTGGCGGCTACGTTTTCCTCCCTTATGGTAACATTGTTCACAAGCGAGGGCTTGGGAGAGGGGGATCTCCATCTCCCCCCTCGCACCCCCTCCCACCCAGCGCCCAGCAGCCTTTCCTAGCTAGGGAACCCCACGCGGCTGCTGGAACCCTCGATTCTTGGGGGCTGCTGGTGGTGGTGCTGAGTCCAGGGCCTCCCTTCCCCCCTTTTGCACACACACACGCACGCTGGACATATTCTCCAGGAACAATTTGTAATAGGAAGGCATGCAGGGGGAATGAGGTTAGAGCTGCTAAACATCCCTTCCTCTTCCTCCGCTTTGAAGTGTTCCCTCTGATAAAAGAGAACTGTAAACCACTTATCTGACAATAATTGCTGTATTGTTGTTTGCTTGCATTTGTGATATATCGCAAAACCAAGTATATGTGGTTTTGCCTTTTTCCATATCAATTTTTCTGGGGGTAAACACGCCCGGCAATTCCACTTATTTCTCATGGAACTGCAAGCAAGTAACGACGTGTCATGTCTAGGAAGGTAGACCACCAGTCTTTATGGTTGTGGGCACCCGAGACGCTCTAGCAAACCACTTATATGCCAATAATTCCTGTGTTTTTGTTTGCTTGTGTTTGCAATATTTTGCAAAACTGACGGTATGCTTTTCTCCCTTTTGCAGTTTCTGGAGATACACACGGCTGGCAATTCCACTTATTTCTACAGAACGGAAAGGGGGTATTGAGGAGCTGCTACTGCTTGCTTCTTTTGTAATGAATGGCAGAAAAGCTGAGAGTTTAAAGGGGAGCACCCCCCTTCTTACAGAACCAACTTTTCCTGGGGTGGCGCGACAGCTTTGTGACTCTGCGTATTTGCGCACACCCGTCCTTGTACCTTTCATCCCCCCCCCCATGTCTCATAAATCGAATACCATGCAAGAATGCGAGCTGGGACCTCTGGCTCCACTGCAAGGTTCCTGACCCCCAAGCTTTTCTAGAGTGCAGCGCTCTGTGGCGGCTCCAAGCTCCTCCCCATTCTCTCTCTTGCTCTCGCTCTGCCTGCCTCTCGCTCTCCACATAGGCAGCGGCGGCATCAGCGTCAGGGAACAGCCACCGAGAGAGGCTTCCCAGCAGCTTCCCAACCAATTTGGGGCAAAACTTGATGCTCCGTTGCCTTCACACACACCCTCCTTCTTCCTTTCCTTCCCGTGGCCGTTTGCAAAGCGCCAGCAAAGCGAGCTCCCTGCACCAACCACCAACATGAGCGAGACCAGCCAGGAAAAGGGGGGCTTTACAAACAGCCACAATTGCAGATCTCACCCAGAGCAGCCACCCAGTTCGCAGGCTGGCTAAAAATAAACGGCTGTAGCTGCGCAGTATAATTGCAGAGCCCCCCCCCCCCAACACCACACCATTGCTCTGATTGGTTCAGTTTTCCTGGGCTTTCCCCAGACATTTGCGCACAATCGCAAAAGTGGAAATACATGATTGGCTGGGAACGAGGGAAGGGGTATAGGGAAACGCCCATGGACTGCCCACAGCTCTAAAGTCCACAGTACTGCATCCGAGCGCCTTACGGTACAGCGGATGATTCCCAATTTAAAAAAGCAAATCACATTTTTGCGGTAATACAACAGCGGATTTAACTGTGTGAAAATGCGCGAAAGCGCGCAACATCATATTGACGACCGAAAAATAATGAATACACAAAGCAATCATGTCACACATTATACGGTCGTCTGGATGAGCCCTAACTTAGTTCTACATAACCTATAACTGGCTTTAGTTTCAGTGGAAGCAAGATGGCCGCTAGGTATGTAAGTCCCGTGGATTCAGGCATTTGGGCTTGAGGGTCACAGGGTCTGCCCATTCCATTGCAAGGTTGCCTCATTTATTTATTTATTTATCGTACTTATATACCGCCCCATAGCCGAAGCTCTCTGGGCGGTTTACAGATGTTGTCCTATGTCCTATGAACAAAAGGCACGTAATCACAAAGTACACTGCTGTGGATCTTGAGTGACTGACTTGTGTTATTTTTCACGATATTGTGGGAGGGCTGTGCTTCAGATTTAGGTTCTGCCTGTCGTGTGACTGCATAATTGTGGCCGAAACTTCCCCCACAATTTATTAACTCTGATGGTACTATAATATGTGCTAGTACTATAATATTTCATACTCTTCGTGTGTTTGTACCTGCGCTGTGTAAAAAGATATTATACGGCACAGGTACAAGGAATGGCAGATCTTTGCTTTGTTTCTGTCCCAGACAGTGGAGACTGGTCAATTAGGGTGCATAGGATGCTGCACCACCAGCCTCAGTCTGCCCTCAGCCAGCCCCCACCTATCTGCCTTCTTACTTACAACCAGTCCAGGGGATGGCACTATCTGTCAGCTTCCTCTTCCTTAATCTCAGTGTTGCCTTTGAAGAACTCAGCAGGGAGAAAGATTGGGGCAAAACTAGAATTACTTGGGCTTTTCCTCTCATTGGCTCCGGCTTTACCTATTGTTGGGCTCCCTGCCTTCTGCCCTGCCAGTTCCAATGGGGACCAGCCACCACTGAATCCAAACGAAGTCCTTTGAATAAAACCGCCCTAGCTTCATTTAGCACATATGTGGGGAACCTTTGGCCCTCCAGATGTTGCTGAACTACAATCCCCGCCAGCCCTGCAAGCGTGGCCAGTGGCGAGGGACGATGCGAGTTGTAGTTCAGCAACATCTGGAGGTTCCCCACTCTTGATTTAGAGACTCGTTGCTCAGGGGGGTAGAGGCACCTGTATGCCAGCCGGACAAAATGAATCGGGAAGTCTGTTGTCTCCCTGGGGCATGCATCCGGGACGTCGCTGACAACCTGCCGAGGCTCATTGGGAAACAAGATAGGTACCCCTTTCTCCTCATCCATGTGGGCACGAACGACATGGCCAGAAACACCTTGGAACAGATCACCTCAGACTATGAGGCTCTGGGTAGGAAGGTCAAGGATTTGGGGGCGCAGGTGGTCTTCTTGTCAATTCTTCCCGTGAAGGATAGAGGACTACAAAGGGAAAGGAAGATACTGCTGGTCAACAACTGGTTATGCAGATGGTGTCGACGGGAGAGGTTTGGATTCTGGGACCATGGTCTAAGCTTCTTGGAGGGGGGACTGTTGGCAAGAGATGGGCTGCACCTCACGAGGACTGGGAAGAATCTCTTTGGCAGAAGTATGGCAAAACTCATCAAGAGGGCTTTAAACTAAAGCCTCTGGGGGATGGAGATGATAGCTTAAATACCGATCCAAAGACAGCGGGTTGTAAACGCAAGGATTTGAAGGGTACAGGAGACACTGGGAGAGAGAAAGGGATGCACGGCAAAGCTCATGGTATATTAACGGAGGAATCCAATCAGGACAAAAGAAACTTCTGGTGTCTATACCAACGCGCGGAGCTTGGGAAACAAGCAAGGGGAGCTTGAAGTCTTAGTGCATCAAGGCAAATATGACTTCATAGGGATAACAGAGACTTGGTGGGATGACTCCCATGATTGGAATATAGCCATTCAAGGATGTAAACTCTACAGAAAGAATAGAAGCAACAGAAAAGGAGGGGGAGTAGCATTATACGTCAAAGACAAATACACTTCTATGGAAATCCAACAGAGCGAACAAAGGGGTCCGGTAGAGACCATTTGGGTAAAAATAAATGGAGAAACAAATAAAACCGACATGGTAGTAGGTGTCTACTACAGACCCCCTGGCCAAGAAGAGGTGGTAGACGAGGCCTTTCTCAAACAAATCTCTGAAATCTCAAGGAGGCAAGAAGTAGTAGTGATGGGGGACTTCAACTACCCAGATATCTGCTGGGTGACAAACTCTGCGAAGCACAAAGCCGCCAACAAATTCCTGATGGGCCTTGCTGATAATTTCCTCTTTCAAAAAGTAGAAGAAGGAACAAGGGGATCGGCAATCCTGGACCTGATCTTAACTAACACGGACGAATTGGTCACGGGAATTAAAGCGGTCGGCACGTTGGGGGAAAGTGACCACGTAATGCTGGAATTTGTGATTCTGGGGAAAGCCAAAGAAGAATATAGTCAAACATGGACCTTGGATTTCAGGAAAGCCGATTTTAGCAAGCTCAGGGAAATGATGGGTAGGATCCCGTGGCTAGATAGACTAAAGAAAAAAGGAGCCCAAGAAGCGTCGGAGTTCATGAAGAACGTATTACAAAAAGCGCAATCGCAAACAATTCCAAAGAGAAAGAAAAACGGAAGACATTGGAAAAAGCCAATGTGGCTACACGGAAGACTGGTGGAAGAGATAAAAGTAAAAAAGAGCATGTATAAAGAATGGAAGGAAGGACACATCACCAAGGAAGAGTACCGACGAGTGGCTTGGGCTTGCAGGAATAGCGTAAGGCAAGCTAAAACCCAGAATGAGGTGAGGCTGGCGAGGGAAGCGAGCAACAACAAAAAGGGTTTTTTCAGATATGTTCAAAGCGAGATACAGACCAAGGAAACGGTGGGACTGCTGTTCAATGAGGATGGCAAAATGTTGACAGATAACAAGGAAAAGGCAGAACTGCTCAACACCTATTTTGCCTCCGTTTTCTCCCAAAAAGGGAACAGTGTGCAACCTTGCATCGGTAGCAATCTCAGTAAGGGGTCGGGATTGCAGTTCGAGATTGATAAGGAGATAGTCAGGAAATACCTAGTTAACCTAAATGAGTTCAAATCTCCAGGGCCTGATAAACTGCATCCCAGAGTATTGAAGGAACTTGCGGATGTACTCTCGGAACCTCTTGCCATCATCTTTGAGAAATCCTGGAGAACGGGAGAGGTGCCGGAGGATTGGAGACGGGCAAACATCGTCCCGCTCTTTAAAAAGGGTAAAAAAGAAGATCCAGGGAATTACAGGCCGGTCAGTCTGACTTCAATACCGGGAAAGATATTAGAACGGATAATAAAAGAGTCCATTGGCAACTATCTAGATGACAATGCTGTGATTAGTAGGAGCCAGCATGGGTTTGTCAAGAAAAAATCCTGTCAAACTAATCTCATCTCTTTTTTTGATCAGGTCACTAGCCTAGTAGATGGTGGAAATGCTGTAGATGTCATCTATCTAGATTTCAGCAAAGCGTTTGACAAAGTCCCCCACAACCTTTTGATTAGCAAACTCGTCAAATGCGGACTACATGGAAATACTGTCAGGTGGATTCACAACTGGTTGGAAAACCGTACTCAAAGAGTGGTCGTCGGTGGCTCTGCTTCGGATTGGAAGGAGGTTTCGAGTGGAGTGCCACAGGGTTCTGTCCTGGGGCCGATACTCTTCAACATTTTTATCAATGACTTAGATGATGGGGTGGAGGGAAGCCTTATGAAGTTTGCGGATGATACGAAACTGGGAGGGATAGCCAACACAATGGAAGACAGGAATAAAATCCAAAGGGACCTGGATAGACTAGAAAATTGGGCTGAAATTAATAAAATGACATTCAGTAAAGAAAAATGCAGGATTCTGCATTTAGGCCACAAAAACAAAATGCACGGGTACAGGATGGGATATACTCGGCTTAGCAGTAGTGCGTGTGAGAAGGACCTTGGCATTGTAGTGGATCGCAAGTTGAACATACCCAGCAGTGTGATGCTGCGGCAAAAAAGGCAAACGTGGTTTTGGGCTGCATAAACAGAGCTATAGTTTCCAGGTCGAGGGAAGTAATAGTCCCACTATATTCTGCATTAGTCAGGCCTCATCTGGAATACTGCGTTCAGTTCTGGGCGCCTCATTTTAAGAAAGATATAGACAAGTTAGAGCGGGTCCAGAAGAGGGCGACGAGGATGATAGCCG
Organism: Rhineura floridana; assembly: GCF_030035675.1. Classification (NCBI taxonomy): domain Eukaryota; kingdom Metazoa; phylum Chordata; class Lepidosauria; order Squamata; family Rhineuridae; genus Rhineura; species Rhineura floridana. The sequence continues at coordinate 11,061,662 of NC_084500.1, read as the reverse complement.
GTATGGAGAACAAGTCTTATGAGGAAAGGTTGAAGGAACTTGGCATGTTCAGTCTGGTGAAGAGAAGGCTGAGGGGTGACATGATTGCACTCTTTAAGTACCTGAAGGGCTGTCACATAGAGGAGGGTACAGATTTGTTCACTGCTGCCCCAGAGGGTAGGACTAGGTCTAATGGTTTTAAGTTGCAGGAGCGTAGATTCAGATTGGACATTAGAAGGAACTTCTTGACAGTAAGGGCAGTTCAGCAATGGAACCGACTGCCTAGGGAGGTGGTGGGATCCCCTTTGCTGGATGTCTTCAAGCAGAGGCTGGACAGCTATCTGCAGGAGATGCTCTAGCTGTGGATTTCCTGCTGTGAGCAGGGGGTTGGACTCGATGGCCTACAAGGCCCCTTCCAACTCTGTGATTCTATCCAATGTCTCTGTCTGTCTGCCAAACCTGTTTGCTTAGGGTCCAAAGTGTGGGATCTCCCAGCATGTAATGTGATGTCGTGTTGAACAACCCCACACCTTGGACCCAGGGCAATCAGGTCCGGTCCATTTTAAAAAACACACCTATAATTCAGGCTTTCCCAACCATTGGCTCCCCAGATGTTGCTGAACTACAACTCCCATCAGCCCCAGCCAGCATGGGATCTGTAGTGTAGCAACAAAGCTTGGGAAATGCTGGCGTAATCCCGTGCTCAATGGAGCTTACTCCCTAAGAAAGCAAACAAGGATTGCAGCCAGTTGTGCACAGACATGATCCCCTCTCTTTCCTTTCATGGGCCATGGATGAAAATGTCCTGAAATACTAATGACTCTTATACAATACAGGGCTGGTGCCAGCGGTAGGCATTATCTGGTCCCTGTCAAGGCCCACACCACTGCTAGGGGCCCATTGTCAGCCCCTGGAGCCTCCTGGTCTTGCTGACATTGCCTGATCAGAATGAGGAGAGAAGCAAAGGTGGCTACGCTCTGCCTTACACTCTCCCTCTGGGTGGTTATACAGATTAGGCCCAGAGAGAGGTGGCAAGCAAATGGGCAGTGCAAACACGTGAGGAAGAAGAGGTGGTCCACCGTGGGCATCTTGCTGAACAGTTCTCCGAACCCAGAAAGAAGGGACTTTAATTATCTTGCCAGCTAAAGTATACTCATGACCTAGAGCAGGGATGGGGAACTTGTGGCCCTCCAAATATTGCTGGACTCCCAACTCCCGGCTGCCCCAGCCAGCAGGGCCGGTGCCAGAGAACAGCCAGGTTGGACCCTGGCCAAGGGCTCTTGTGGGCCAGAGGGGCCTCTGAAGGACCCCTCATTAGGGTGGGAGGTTCCATGGATCATGGAGAAGGAGCTCCCAGGCAACCCGCCAATACAGCTTGGGCTTCAATAAGCCCACATGCATACCCCACCTACCTCTCCCGTAAGTGTGAATGTAATGTGTGCTGTGCGTGCCTGCCTGCCATCACCCATGATAGCAGGGGGGGGCTTCCCTAAGGGGCTTATGTGTTCACCATCATCTTGGCTGATGGCAGGCATGTGTGCACATCATTCATACAACACGAGAGGTAGGTTGGGCACGTGGGCAGGCTTATTAGCCCCATGCCACCTATATTGGGGGGTGTTGGGCTATGGCACCGTGGGCCCAGGGCAGGCTGGTGCCCAAGGGCCCAGTCATGCCTGGCACCAGCCCTGCCAGCCAGCATGGCAAATGGTCAGGGATGATGGGAGCTGGCAATCCAACAGCCTCTGGAGATTCCTCATCCCCTGATCACGGCCAACTGGCTACTGCTTTACACAGCATGAGTCTGCAGAGAAAATCCAACACAGGCATCCTCCTGTTCCCTTCGCCCCGCCCTGGAAAGAGTTAATGTTGGTGACCCAAATATGGAGACCCACTTTAAAGTTGCTGGAAACCGCTTGTTAATCCTGGCTCCAGAGGATTGTCTCCAAAGCCATCTGCCACGCACCAAGGGTGGCAGAGGCTGGATTGCTGTTAGGTCCAAGGACCTAGTGTCCTCTCTGGCACATGATCCTCAGGACCATTGTGAAGGAGTTGGGATAATGGAGTTGGAAGCTAACATGGCAGCGTAACAAAGGTTCATTCTGTCATCAGAGCAAATCAGGCCATCCTGTTAGAAGCAGGAAAGACGGTGCACAGGCCTAGGAAACGACAAGGGTTGCAGTCAGAACAGAAGATGACAAGGGAGAGAGCAGGACCTTCTGACGAAAGGTTCTGCATTGAGTACAACTGCAACTGGCTCATAGATGCTCCAGTGTTTAATCTACTTGTAGCAGCATTGCTTTTTAGTGGAACTGCTTTTGAATACGTTTTTAAAGCTTTTTTAAAAAAAGCTTTTTTAAAAAGATGCTGTGTTTTAATATGTTTTAAAGATGTTTTGTTTTAATATATTTTAAAGCCTATTTTTTGTGATGTTTTAAGAGTGTTTTTGGTGTTTTTTGATTGCCGCTCTGGGCTCCTGCTGGGAGGAAGGCTAACACACTCCCCTTTTGTGCTGATTGGCTGATAGGATGCTGGGGACATAGGGACCCTGCTTCCAAAAAGGTAAAGGGTCTAAGACCCACCCACCCCGAGACCCTGCACAACTACACCCCTGATCCTCCCTGCCTTCTGCCCTGCCAGTCCCAATGGGGACCGGCCATCACTGAACCCAGCAACATATAAGAGAGCCCTCTTGGATCAGACCCAAAGGCCCATCTAATCCAGCATCCTGTTCTCACAGTGGCCAGCCAAATGCCCTGAAGCCTCCAAGCAGGGCCTGAGCATCGCAGCAAGTCTCCCTACTTTTATTATTTATTTATTTGATTTATATCCCACCCTTCCTCCCAGCAGAAGCCCACTTGTGATTTCCAGCAGCTGGTATTCAAAGGCATGCTGACTCCAATACTGGAGGTAGTATTACATAGACACCATGATAACTAGTAACCATGGACAGCATAATCAGACCACGGAGGGCATCACATTTCCTGGCCCAAGGGCAGTGGAGTTTAATCCATCAGGGCAAATGGGGCATTGCCCCACCAACCTCAGCCTGCCCTCAGCCAGCCCTCAGCTGCCTGCCTGCTTACATACTTAGAGACAGTCCCGGGGGTGGCAGTGCCTGTCAGCTTCCTCCTCCTTCATGTTAGTGTTGCTCCTTGTAGAACTCAGCAGGGAGGAGGATGGGGGCAACACTAGATTCAGTTGGCTCTGCCACTGATTGGCTCTGGCTCCACCTCCTGTTGGGCGCCCAGCATTCCGCCCTACCAGTCCCAATGGGTGACAGCCACCACTGCCCTGGGAGATGCTCAGTCTAACTTGTAGCCTCGCTGGCTCAACCATGAACAGAGCTGTGGGTTTCCAGTTTGGCTCCCGACAGATGGCCCAGGGGTGGTGGGAAGAGCAAGCCTTTCTTAATGCTGCCAACCTCTTTTGCCGTGAACACCATCTATGTTGGCAAAAAGCTGGGGTTGTGCCAGTTCCCTTTCCCAGGTGCAGTGCCAGCAGGGCACCCCAAGTGGCACCATGCTTTGATGTCAATGCATTGATGTGAGAACTAGCAGACATCGTCAAAACATTAGGAAAGTGCTGATGGTTATTGTGTTGTTATTGAAATATGTTGCTGTTGCTTTTTTAACAATGTTAATATTTTGTTACTTCGCTCTTTGTAAACTGCATTGCTCTTGTTTGATCTGTATTTTGTATTTGTGTTTATTTTTTTGTGAGTCACCTTGGGGGTCTTTTTGGCCAAAAGGCAGCATAGAAACATAACATAACATAACCTGATGTGAACCAACAGATTCACCCTTGCCCTCTGTGTTTTTAAATAGCTTCAAGCGAAACATATTGGGACCACTAGTGCTTTCACTATGTTACCCTGATTTGCAGTGCACTCTTGGTGCTGGCGGAATAAGGGGTGTTGTTAGGGGTGTCCCGGAGGAACTGAGCCCAGGTCTTGGACCTCCTTCTCTCCCCCCCCTTTTTTAAAAATATAACTGTCACTGATCACATCCATACCAGACGTTTATTCCACTCTAAACAGTCATGGCTTCCCTAAAGAATCCTGGGAAGTGTAGTTTGTGAAAACAGCTTTGTGAAAACAGCTTTCAGCACACCATAAATGTATGGTGTGAATGTGGTCAGAGAGGCCCGAAGATCTGCACTTGGCCCCCTATGGCTGCGGGTCCTCATTTATAGTTTTCAGGGTGCCTGGGCACACTGCGATCTTAAGTGGTCCACAGGGAAAATTTGTACCATGGGCCTGCGGATGCCAAGTAAGGATGGTGGAGAAATTTGATTCAGTTTGCATTTCAAGACAAACATACCTAATCCACCCTTTCTGAAACAATATGCGAACACACACAGCCTTTGAAATCTGCACTTTTCCGAATTTTGCCATGCAGTTCTGCAGCCAGGTAATGTGCACAAAAAGGGCATCAGCTAGGGTCAGGTGTGTGTGAAAATGCAAATATTCATGAAATTAACATACAGAAGTTCCTTCTACTAGAGGAAATGGCTTTGCAAAAACTGTATGTAATAGGCAAAATTGCATAAAAATATGTGTATATTAGGAGAATTCACACTAAAATGCTGATTAAAAAAAATCACAAATGTGTGAAAATGTGGAGAATGGATCTGAGGGTTGGAAAAATGAGAAATGGAGGGAAACCAAAATGGACAGATTCGCCCATCCCTTTTCCAAAGCTTTCTGACTCGTGCCCTTGAATCAGACCCAGAAACACCCATCTCATAACAGGGGAAAGGACACATGTTTTAAAAACAATGATGCACCATTCTGATCTTTTGTGTGTGGTTATATTGAAAACAAACTGTGCATGAGATGATTATGGAACGAAAGAGGCTGGTAAAGCAAAATGATAGAGTAGCATCAATCTGGATGAAAGCTGAAAGGAGTGGTAATTTGCCATTGATTTCCTAGGCACATCCATCTAATTCTTTTTTCTTTTTTTGCATTAAAAGCAACACATCTGCCGGCGGCTCCCAACCCCCACATCTGCTGTTTGCTGAAACAAAAAAATTTCCTCATATATTTGGCCCATATTCTTCCAACATCTGCATGGATGGATGCATGCATGCGTCTCTACTAGGATTGTTATTTTTCCAGTGTTGGTAGCGTTGTGTGCTTCTTGTTGTTGTTGTTGTGTGTGTGTGTGTGTGTGTGTGTCTGTGTAGGAAGCATAGAAGGAGACAGAGTTTGGGGCTGGTAGTTCATTTTGGTAGTCTGATTTGCATGTCAGCGGTGGGAGACAATGGCTCTGCTGCCATGTGTGGGACCAGTGAACCCACAACTCAGATATTGTGTCCAGCCTGTCTCCTTCTTCCCACCACGTTTGGCCAAATCCTTTTAATAAATAACAGAAAGTTGCTGGGGAAGGACTAATGCAAGGATTGTTGTTGTTATGTGCCTTCAAGTCGATTATGACTTATGGTGACCCTATGAATCAGTGACCTCCAATGGCATCTCTTATAAACCACCCTGTTCTAATCTTCAGTTCAGTTCAGGCCTGTGGCTTCCTTTATGGAATCAATCCATCTCTTGTTTGGCCTTCCTCTTTTTCTACTCCCTTCTGTTTTCCCCAGCATTATTGTCTTTTCTAGTGAATCATGTCTTCTCATTATGCGTCCAAAGTATGATAACCCCAGTTTCATCGTTTTAGCTTCTAGTGATAGCTCTGGTTTAATTTGTTCAAACACCCAATTATTTGTCTTTTTTCCGGTCCATGGTATGTGCAAAGCTGTCCTCCAACACCACATTTCAAATGAGTTGATTTTTCTCTTATCTACTTTTTTCACTGTCCAACTTTCACATTCATACATAGAGATCAGGAATACCATGGTCTGAATGATCCTGACTTCAGTGTTCAGTGATACATCTTTGCATTTGAGGACGTTTCTAGTTCTCTCATAGCTGCCCTCCCCGGTCCTAGCCACCTTCTGATTTCTTAACTATTGTCTCCATTTTGGTATTGATAATCCTTGACAAGTTCAATGTCTTCATTGTCAACTTTAAAGTTACATAAATCTTCTGTTGTCATTACTTTAGTCTTTTTGACGCTTTTGTGCTTTCCTCTTTAACTTTCATGAGCATTCGTTTCAAATCATTAGTAGATTCTGTTAGGAGTATGGTATCATCTGCATATCTTAAATTATTGATATTTCTCCCTCCAGTTGTCACACCTCCTTCATCTTGGCCCAAACCCGCTTTCCATATGATATGTTCTGCGTATAGATTAGGGTGATGAAATACACCCTTGTCTCACTTCATTTCCGATTGGGAACCAATCAGTTTCTCCATATTCCTTACAGTAGCCTCTTGTCCACAGTTATAGGTTGCACATCAGGACAATCAGATGCTGTGTCACCCCCATTTCTTTTAAAGCATTCCATAGTTTTTCTTGAAGTACATAATCAAACACTTTGCTGTAATCTATAAATCACAGGGTGATTTCCTTCTGAAATTCCTTGGTCCATTCCACTATCCAACGTATGCTTGTGACATGATCTCTGGTGCCTCTTCCCTTTCTAAATCCAGCTTGGATGTCTGGCATTTTCTCGTTCCATATATGGTAAGAGCCTTTGTTGTAGAATCTTGAGCATTACTTTACTTGCATGGGATATTAAGGCAATAGTTTGATAATTACTGCATTCCTTGGGATCCCTTTTCTTTGGAATTGAGATGTATAGTAAACACTTCCAGACTGTGGGCCATTGTTTAGTTTTCCATATTTCTTGACAATTTTTGTCAAAATTTGGACAGATTCAGTCTCAGTAGCTTGTAGCAACTCTATTGGTATGCCATCTGTTCATTGTGATTTGTTTCTTCCATGTATTTTAAGAGCAGTTTTCACCTCGCATTCTAAAATTTCGTCATATGGTTCCTCCGTGAATGAATCTGCCATCCTGGCATCTCTTTTATTGAGTTCTTCAGTGTATTGCTTCCCTCTTCCTTTTATTTCATCTTGGTCAGTCAGTGTGTTCCCCTGTTGATTATTCAGCATCCGTACTCTTGGTTTAAATTTCCCTTTCATTTCTCTGATGTTTTGGAATAGGTCTCTTGTTCTACCCTTTTTGTTGCCCTCTTCTATTTCTATACAATAACCATTGTAATTTTTCTCTTTGTCCCTGTGTACTAGTCGCTGTATTGTTGCATTTAGGGTTCTAACTGTTTTTCTATCTCCTTTTGCTTTCCTTCTCTCTTTAACCATTTTAAGAGCTTTGTCAGTCATCCATTGGGGTCTTTCTCTCTTTTTAACTCGAGGTATTGTCATTTTGCATTCTTTTATGATAATGTCTCTAACTTCATTCCATAGTTCTTCTGGTTCTCTGTCAACTAAGTTTAAAGCTTCAAATCCGTTCCTTATTTGATCTTTATTTTCTTCTGGGATTTTATTTAAGTTGTATTTTGGCATTACGATTGCTTTGTTCTTCTTTAGCTTTACTCTGATTTTTGATACGTCCAGGTCATGATCTGTACCACAGTCTGCTCCTGGTCTTGTTTTCACAGAAAGTATGGAACTTCTCCATCTTCTGCTACCAATTATATAATCAATTTGATTCTTATATTGACCATTTGGTGATGTCTACGTGTACAGTTGTCTTTTCGGTTGCTCAAAAATGTGTTTGCAAGAAACAAATTATTGGCTTCACAGAATTAAATAAGTCTTTCTCCTGCTTCATTTCATTTCTATCTCCTAAGCCCCATTTCCCCACAATTCCTAGTTCTTCTCTGTTCCCTACTTTTGCATTCCAGTCCCCCATGATTATCAGCACATCTAGTTTTGGTGTGTGATCAGTTTTTTCCTGTACTTTGCGTAAAATCTCTCCAATTCCTCTTCTTCCACATTTGCTGTTGGAGCGTAGACTTGGATGATGGTTATGTTAATGCAAGGCTGGAGAAGCTTTTTCAGTCCAAGGGCCGCATCCTTTCTGGGCAACCTTCCAGGGGCCATATGCTGGTGGTGGGTGGGGCCAAGGGCAAAAGTAGGCGGAGCAATTAACATACATTTTCCCTTTGTGCAGCAGGCTAGTTTCTGCACAGAGTCACCTCTCTCTTTTTCTGTCTCATCCATCCAGACAATCAAGAGACATGATAAGAGTTTAAGGCCAGGTGAAAACACTCTAATTGCAAAGCAGGACCAGCAAGGGGGGTGGCTTGGGGAGTGTTCCAAGGCTGGAGACCTGGGTGGGGAGGGGGTGCCTTTGGACCTGAGGTTTCCGACCACTAGAATTGCCACCTTGGGCTTCTTGGGATATAAACTGAATAAACAGCACATTGTGGCAGAGAGTTAGTATGGCTGGCTTGGCTGGCACACTAAACAGGAGCACTCCACTCCATGCTGCAACATTTTGTTGCAGGTCCCGCTTATTAATTGCAGCATTTATATAAAGAATTCAAAGTCCTTCTCCATCAAGGACAATCTGGAACCTTCAGTTAGCCACTGATAGGAGCTGTCCACATGGACCAGCTGTTTCGGCAGCTTGTTGGGTAGTGGACCTCATTCAAAGTCTGGGGCAGAGATGGGGAACCTGTGGCCCTCCAAGTGCTGTTTGACTGTGGTTCCCATCACCTTTGACCATGGGCCATGCTGGACGAGGTCCTCATGAGTAAGAACCCCAGAAATGTCTCCACTACCTGCAGCTGTGGATAGAGTGTCAGCTAAGAGGCCAGAGTACCTAAGGTATCCCTCTTGAGTCTTCCATTTTCAGGAAGCAACACAGGTCTCTTGTTCCTGAGTCTAGTGCTGTGCTAGAACTCCAAGTGAGCCTGGCCTTGGACTCATGCTGAACCTTGCATCTGGATTGTGTTTTGGACCAGAGGCTGATGCTCTGTGCTTGATCTTGGTTTTTCGGAACTGTGCTGCGCCTGCACCCTTGCCTCTGTTGGTGATCGTTTGACTAAGAGGCTTATAACTCCTGGGATTGGGACCCTAGCCCCTGAGGGTGCCCACTGGGGTATGACAACAGGGTGCTTGTACAGCTCCCCAAAATTTATGTTGTGCGGCTCCATATGGGTGCCATGCAATAACTGGGCTGTGGCATGCTACGCTAGTTGCTGTTTCTAGAGTGTCTTGAAGGGCAGCTCTATGCTGACCTTAATTATCCAATCATTACTGAACATCCATTGGGAGCTGCCTTGTGCTGAGTCAGACCATCGGCCCACCTAGTTCAGCACTGTCCACACTGACAGGCAGCAACTCTCAAGGGTTTTGGACAGGGGAGCCTTCCCAGCCTTGCAAAGAGGTGCTGTGGATCTAAACTGGGACTTTCTAAATGCAAAGCATATGTTCTGCCCCTGAGCTTCCCCCTTTCCCCAGGGTTCCAACAACCCTGTAAGGTAGGCCAATATTATTTTTCAGAGTATTTCTGCAAAGGTGACATTGTGAGGATTTGTCCAGGTCCAGGATTTGTAAGGGATGGGGAGCTGGGGTGGGGGAAAAGAGACTTTTGATAGACCTTTCATCCTTGGAATTCACAGAATCAGAGAATAGTAAAGTTGGAAGGGTCCTATAAGGTCATCAAGTCCAACCCCCTGCTTGATGCTGAAATAGAATTCTTTATACTAAGAAAGTACCTGGACGGGGGGGGGGGGAATGAGGAACGTCGGAAGCTGTCCTATACTGAGTCAGACCATTGGTCCATCCAGCTCAGTGGCAGCGGATCTTCAGGGTTTCTGACAGGGAGCCTTTCCCAGCCCTACCTAGAGATGCCACAGATTGAAGGTGGGACCTTTCGCGTGCAAAGCAGGTGTGCTACTCCTGAGCTACGGCCCTTAGCAGGAGGAGATCTCTGAGGGAAACTGAGGGGGTTGATGGCCTTATAGACCCCTTCCAACTCTACTATTCTATGATTCTATGAGGAAGGGATAAGCTTCTCACCAAGAATGGGAACAGGGTAATGCTGGAGGGGCACCTGGTGATGGCTTCCCTTGAATGATTCTGATATCTGCAGTGGGAAACTGCACTATTTATTTATTACATTTATATACCGCCCCATAGCCGAAGCTCTCTGGGCGGTTTACAACAATTAAAAACAATAAAAACAAATATACAAATTTTAAAACACACAAATTTTAAAAAAAACAATTTTAAAAATTAAAAACAATTTAAAAACACATGCTACTTGGAATTCCTGAAATTTCTGAATAGGTACTCAAAAAGGACTATAAGATCTGTCTGATTCAGGTCTCTCCATTTCTCATTTTTCCAATGTTAAATTCAGTTCTCTACATTTCTACCGTGATCTGCATTTTTTTAATAAAAAAAATCCTCATGAAAGTTCTCCACCATTTTAGTGCGAATTTCTCCAAATAAACACATTTTTGAAGGCAGTTTTGACAAAGGTACGCATTTTGCAAGCCGTTTCTCATCATTTCATGCCTTTTTTGCATGTTATTTTCACTCATGTATTCCTTTTTATGCACACTTTCCCCTAATATATGCATTTTTGTAAATGTTGTTTAGTTGGCAAACTGCATCCCAAAATTCTAATAAATGTGAATTTCGAAGGAAGGCTGTGTTTCGGTTCTCATATTGTTTCGGAAATTGCAAATTTGATAAATTCTGCTTGAAGCGCGAACTGAATCAAAATTCTCACCCATCCCTAACACACACACACATACAGTTATGTATGCACACAGGAACCCACACCCATGGATGTTATCTAGAGCTGCTGCACATCCTGACCCTAGGTTAGAGGTTTTGGGATGTACCTGCTGTTAGTCCTACTCGGAGTAGACCTGTTGAAATCAATGAACCGGACTAACTTAGCTCCATTAATTTCAGCGGGTCTCCTGCTGTCCTCGGAAATTCTAGAAGCATGGGACCAAGATGAGGGTAACACCGCCAAGGGCCAATGCTCAGAGGAAGAGAAGAAGCTGCCTTATACTGAGTCAGACCATTGGGCCATCTAGCTCAGTCAGTCACTGACTGGCAGCATCTCTCTGAGTTTTTAAGATGGGGTCTCTCCCAGCCGTGCTTGGAGATGCCGTTGGGATTGAATGAATAACTTTATTGCTCATGGCCATTGGGATTGAACCTGGGACCTTCTGCACGCAAAGCAGGCGCTCTACCACTGAGCTACGGGCCTCTTCTCTCGCTCACTCTTTTCACCTCAAAGGCTGCATCCATACATTTGCTGCGGCCGAAGTTGGCATGAGGGCATCAGAAGTCCTCTGTTGATTGGCACTGCACCAACAGGCGGTGCAAAACCCTAGTGCATTTTTTTTAAAGACACATTTTCCAGCAGGTGTCTTTTTGTTAAGATTCCTTCCTGTGTACAAAAACAAATCAGGACAAAAAAATGCAAATGAACCGGTTATTTTTGTCAGTGACTGAAAGGCTGCTATTTGCTCCGCTGCTTCCGTTTCGGGCGACGATGATTAGAACTGATGACGGCAGCTTTGCAAATTGGTTTTTGAAATCTCTGCCCCTGTTCCTTCCTCCAGCATCTCCTAGTTTCCTGCAGGCTCCACTCGGCTACGCGTGGCCTTGGCCTAGATGCTTTGGCCATCTTTAATTTTATTAATATTTTCTTTTTATGAAGACAAATTGTACAGCAACAGGGTCAACTTTTTCGAAGCAACCGTGCAATATTTACGAGATTTGAAATGAACTACAAATACTGGTTAGAAGGAACAAACTTTACTTAACAGTGTGTTGCAGCAGAACCCAGAGCTGTAATGCTCTAACCCAGACAGAGAGCACTTCTTTCATTTTCCTGCTGGTCCCACCCCCAACTGATTCCCCCATACAACTATTTCTAATTCATTTGAGTTCCTACTCACATTACAAACCGTTCCGAATAATTAGAGTTGCTTGCAGCACAGTTGCAGACGCTGACGAGGGCAGGGGTGAAGAACCTCAGGCACCGGGACGGGTAGTGGGGTTTGAACTCTCTGGCCCTTGGAACTCTCCCCAGGCCACTCCCCTAACTGTTCCTGCTTTGCACCCCGAATACTTTCCCCTGCCTGCAATGTGTCCTTGAACTCTGATCATGCCTGCTGCTTGCCTGGATGGAGGACAGAGAGAGGCGAGTGTGTGCAGAAACTAGCCTACTGTCCACACAGGGAATATTTACTTTTGTTGCTTTCCTGGCCCCACCCACCAGTTCCATGGGATTACCCAGAAGGAAGTGAAGCCCTTGGGGGTGAAATAGGGTTCTTCATCCCTGGAATAGGTGACCGATTGCCCCCCGTCCCCCCTCTGTCATAGAGATCAAGGATCAGATTGGACATTAGAAGGAACTTCTTGACAGTAAGGGCAGTTCGGCAATGGAACCGACTGCCTAGGGAGGTGGTGGGATCCCCTTCGCTGGATGTCTTCAAGCAGAGGCTGGACAGCTATCTGCGGGAGATGCTCTAGCTGTGGATTTCCTGCTGTGAGCAGGGGGTTGGACTCAATGGCCTACAAGGCCCCTTCCAACTCTATGATTCTATGATCTGGAAAGGTTAGACTCCACTTATTTCAGAGTGTCTTTCCAAAAAATAGTAAGCTGGTATAGCACAGTGGGGAGGAGAGCCTGGCTGGGAGTCCAAAGTCTGTGAGTTCAAATCCCTGCTCATGTCTCCTGGGCATCAAGGGCCAGCTAAAGATCACCCCACAATGAGTGGCTCAGGGGTTAAGTGCCCTGCCACCTGTGCAGCCATGGGCAAGCTGCAAAGTCCCAAGGAGCCCAGTTGCCCCCCAGCTGGCAGTTGCAGACAAGGAAGGGGCTGGCTTGTGCAGTTGTGGCAAGCTGAGCAGGCCCTGGCCAGCTGAGGAGGACTAGCCTCAGAGGGAGGCAATGGTAAACCCCCTCTGAATACCGCCTACCTATTTGTAGGGTCGCCATAAGTTGGGATCGACTTGAAGGCAGTCCATTTCCATTTCCCTCCCAAAAAATAAACGTGACAGCCTAGAGCATCTGCTTTGCATGGAGAAGGTCCTGGGTTCAATCCACAGCATCTCTAGGAAATCTAGGGAAATATTCTCTGTCTGAAGTGCTGGAGAGCTGCTGCCTGTCAGTGTAGACAATACTGAGCTAGGTGGACCAATGGGTCTGAGTCAGTACAAGGCAGCTTTATAATAAAAAAGAATGTTGTGTGGGCTTCTAATGCACGCTTATTGCATCTGCAAAAAACCACCACATCAGTCCAGAGGGGCCAATGGATACAACCTTTGGTCTTTCACTGAAAGAAAGAAACCACAGCTAGTGATGTGGCAAGTGATATACAAATGAATATCATTCTGCGTAGCTTTAACCTGAGAATTTGGCTAGAGTTACTAAGAGATCCCTCAGGAATAGGAGCTTTGGATGGTGTTTAAATCCCATCGAGGCTAATATTGATTTGGCTACGACCTGTTGCTTAAGCAAGCAAGCGTGCAAAAGAATACGACCACTTCGTGACAGAGGGCAGGTCTCCTCACGCCACCCTTGTGACATTTATAATGGCCTCAGCGGCACTGATGAATAAAATATAAACTGAGGCCTTTGAACGCCTTGATAACCATCCTGTTTCGAAAAGTGCTGTTTGCTGGGAAGGGAGTGAGAAGGTGAGTGCTGAAACAGAAGTGTGGGAAACTGTCTTACGCCTTACTCCATCTAGCTTAGTACTGGCTACACTGACTGGCAGAGGCTCCCCGGGGTTTTAGGCAGGAGCTTTTCCCAACCCTGTCTGGAGACACCAGGCATTGTAGCAGAACCATGCAAAGCAGGTGCTCTACCCACTGAGCAATGGTGCTTTCTTCTACATGATCCTTCTGCCCCACCCCTCCATATCAGTGATCTGTGCTCAGTGCACATTCTTGATGTGTGGCTTCCCCCCCCCCGCCTGTGCATCTGCTCATCCCACAAGTTTGCTTTTGTTTGGACGCTATTAAAATGTGGGGCTTGCATAGTCAGAAAGAGTCAAAAGGCACTAGCAACTTGAAAAGACCTTACGGATTGGAGAAGTTATTTCGTCAAACCTTTGCTCTCGTGACTAGCGCTTGCAGTTAAATGTCTTTATGGGTCCAGCATGGTGGTGTAGTGGTTAGAGCAGGAGAGATGGTGGGAAACCCTCCAGAGGTTGTCAGACTTCATCTCCCATGAGCCTCTGTCAGAAAGGCCAATAGTCAGGGATTATAGGAGTTGTGGTGCAGCAGCATCTGGAGGGCTAAGATTAAATCCCCACTCAGCCCTGAAGCTCATTGGGTAACCTTGGGCTAGTCACAATCTTTCAGCCTATCCTACTTCTCAGGGTTGTTGTGAGGATAAAATGGGGGAGAACCATATACAGTAGGGCCCTGCTTTTCGGCGGCCCGCTTTTCGGCGTTCCACTAATATGCCGGCTTTCAATTAGAGTAATTAGGGTAAGGCCCCACTCATATGGCGCTTGTTCCACGTTTACAGCGTTTTTTGGGTGTTGGGCACCATTTTATTGACAGAGTTCTGCTTTTCGGCAGGTTTCTCTTTTCGGTGGGAGTCTGGAACGTAACCTGCCGTATGAGTGGGGCCCTAATGTATGTCACCTTGAGGTCCTTGGAGGAAAGGTAGGGTACAAATATAATTAATATAATTAATTAATAAATTTCTCCCCCCCAATTTTCAGATCAAGGCCTGGTTCAACAATATCATTTGCAAATGTTTAATTGCATTTCTAGCCCATGTTTTTTCCATGAAGGTGTCTATGGAAGGACTGTAGGTCGGTGGTAGATAGGGATTGGATCCGTTGGGTGGTACCGGTTCGAAAGCATTTCATCAACCTAACAGGCCGATATTGATTCAAGTTTGTCCTTTTCCCACTAGCCACTGCTTTTACTGATTTTTTTCATCACAAAATATATTGATACTAATATCAGTATTTTGAAATGAAATATCAATAAATGAAAGGAAATATCAATACAATCATTGTTCTTTGATATCTATTTTCAAAAATAGCTGGGGAAAATCGCTACTTAAAAATCTGATCTGCAATGACAGAGAATAAGCAAATTCATGGAGAATTCAGTATGAAATCCAAACTGGATGGCATGCCAGCACATCCCTAGTGGTACAGCACTGACTTCGCATGCAGGGGTTCCCGGGTTCAGCATGGAGAAGCCCCCCCTCATCGCACCATAGATTTGTATTATGTTTTATTTTCAGTTTCTTTTCTTATGATCCCTAGTGTGGAATTTGTTTTTTTCACATCTGCCACATACTGGGCAAAGGATGGCAGAGGAAACAGAACAGAGTATACCTGAGCCCCCTCTTCCTTAACTTGTGCAGCCAGTTTCTACCAACACAAACCCATTTGAATAGAGCACCCCACAGTGATCTTATCGAAGCTGCCTAGGCATATAAACGAAAAGATCAATAAATACTTTTAAATAAATAAATTAATGAAATGTGGGTTTTTAAAATAACTGGAATAAACATTCTATTTTATTCTATTTTACTCAACAAGAACTTGTTTTTGTATAAATATTTTTTTAATATTCAGTATTAATGAACAAATCAAGCAGCTGGTAAGACAGAGCAGACTGAAAAGTTCAATACAACATTGTGGTAGGAGTTAAGAGATATGACAGATGCAGATAGTAATCAAGTGCAGAACAAGCATATCAGTTCAATTGCCTGTCATGAACAGCTATGATAACTCAAATAAAATGGCAATCATGAAACCAACAACACCAAACACTTTTGTTTCTGATTTTCCAGCTTCACCAACAAACTTCCTTGCGTATCCGTTGTGGAAAAGAGGGAGGGCTATCAAATTCTATTCCTACTGAAAAAGGGGTCAGACAAGGTTGCATACTCGCGCCGTTCCTTTTTAACCTGTTCCTAAATGATCTGAACGAAAGCTGCCTTTCCCACGATTTTCATTCCCCTAAGCTAGCAGATGTGCGATGTCCCCTCTTACTTTATGCTGACGACGCCGTGCTCCTTTCATTGTCAAAAGTAGGTTTAAAACGCACTTTAAAGGCTTTTATGTCGTACTGTGTGGTGAATCATCTAAAAATCAACTTTGACAAAACAAAAATTATGGTTTTCTCCAAGCGAATAAGTACTCCACTTTGGATTGTAAATAATCATTCTATAGAACAAGTCTCACATTACAAATATCTTGGAATAAATTTCCATTCCTCAAAGAATTGGGCTTTCCATATAAAAACAACCTTAAGGCAAATAAAGTATTCCCTAAATAGTTTGATTCGATTTTTCTATTATAAAGGAGGGCAATTTATCCCTGCGATTTTGCAAATATTTAAAAGTAAAATTATCCCACAAATTCTATACGGAGCCCCAATTTGGATTCACTCCTGGGACCCCTCAATTGAAGTAATTCTATCTTCCTTCTTAAGACGTTTATTAGGAGTTCCCAGATGCGTGCCCTCGGCGGCTCTCAGATTGGAATGCGGTTTTCTATCAATGGAATGTCAGGCTTGGCTGACAACCGTTAACTACTGGGTTAGAATTTCATCCGAATCCACGCCCAATCTAATAACTCTACTCTGGAATGACAATTGCCATTCCAAATGGAATTCCAAACTGGAATCGAAATTACGCCATATAGGCCTCTCAAAAGAGTATTTAAGATCTCAACCTCCTAAAGACGCATTAACAATCCGCTCAAGAATCAAGGACATTGATTATCAGATAACATTTACCCAAGCGTCTAAAAGATGTTCTCCACTATATCTGAATTTGAATCTCCCCCCTGAAAAATTAAGTATATATTTAGATCACCTGACAATCCCCAAATTTCGACAAGCGTTTTCAAAAGCAAGATTCAATGTTCTATATTCAGCGATTCTCGAAGGGAGGTTCAAGGGGATCTCATATGAACAACGCATATGCCCTTGTGGTATAGATATAGAAACTCTCTCCCATAGTCTTTTTGCTTGCCCCCTGTATTCACAACTTCGATCCAAATATCTCAAAGATCTACTGCTAAAAATTTCCCATAAGTCTCCAGAAGCATCAGTTGCATACCTACTATCTGGTACTGATAAACAAAACACCATGCAAGTTGCTAAATATATTTATGCAATCCAACAGAAACGTAAGGGCCTCTCCCAGCATTAATCTTCAAATTTTGTTAACAACAGCCTTCCTAAAGTTATATTATATGCTCATCATTATGAACTATCTTTCTTTTGTATCACCCTCTCCTATGGGTCTATCGACTGTAAATAAATAAAGATCTAACAACCCCAAACCCACACACTTCTTCTAAGGTCTTCCTCCTATTTTATATTATAATTTTAAAATCTATTTTCATATATGTAATATATTCCACTGATTAAAAAAATATTTGAAGAGATGATGAATGACTAAATAAGTTGTATAAATAAATAAGCTGTATAAATAAATAGGCCAAAACACAAACAAAAATACATAACAATAAAACAATAATCTTATTTATTTATACTGATAAATTGCCTCAGAAGTTAACACACGATTAACCTATTTTTCTCTCTCTCATGCAAGCCACTCCTCAATGAGATCCCACACCTTACCAAACCTTCCTTCTCTCTCACTTAAGCACCGCCCCCGTTTGGGAGCCCTGAAGCTGACCCCTAACTTCTTTTTTCCCATGCAACCTGCAGTGTCCTCGCCTCACCCCGCCCCATCATTGCGATTGGCTTCCTTTTCTGTTCATCAGTTCACAGTCCCGCCCTCTGGTTAGTTTTCTGTCAGAACTCTGGTCCCTGCGGAAGACTGTTTCTTGATGGAACCGCCTTCACTGTGGAGATTCCCTTCCCATTCGTCAACCTCGCTGTCTATCTTTACTGACCGACCACTTACCTCACCCAACTAGTATATATATATATTTTAAAAAGTCTTCAATCATGTTTTAAATTCTCCACTCATTAATTTAAAGATGAGAGATTGACAGCTCTCAGTAGGTCCGTCTTTTATGTGCGTTTTTAAAAAATCCTCTTTCGAGCCGCGCTGCCTGATTGGCTAATACCTTTTAAATCGCCAACCAATCAATCGACGGCTACCCGCCCCTTTCCCTTCTTATGGAAAAAATATCTAGGTGAAGGTTGCGTGAGGTGAGAGAGTCTCGCGGGGTCTCATCGGGAAAAAAAAGAGAAAGGCAGGGCCGAGGGCGGGGCATTAACCGGGAGTCGCGCTGGATTGGCCGGTGGGCGGCGAGTATTTCCTCACCCCGCTTCGATTTCTTCAGAGGAGTGAGAGAAGTCTAAGGCAAAGTCCTCGTTTGTGGGCTGGACTGCTGCTCCCTTATTGGCTACCGCGGCCTTTGAGGGGATGGGTTCCATTGGCTGGAAAGAAGAGGAGACGGGACGGGGAGGATGAGCGCGAGCGTGTTTCTGTCTATGAGACTGTGTGTGTGTGTGTGTGTGTGTGTGTGTCAGAGAGAGTGTGAGGGAAAGAGTGCGGGTGCGCGCGCGCGGGTGCGCGCCGCCTGGCTATGAAAAGGCGGGGAGGCAAAAAAAAAAGTAAAGCGAAGGGAGGCAGGCCGGGTCGCGCGCACGCGCGCCTCCGCCGCTCTTTCGCTCTACGCTCCACTCTGGGGCTCCCGTGAGGAGAAGGCGGAGGAGGTGGTGGTGGTGGTGGCGGCGGCGAGGAGTCGCGGCCGGTCCGGCGGCCTGAGGGGACGACGGAGGACGACGAGGAGGCGGCCACGGCTGCCGGAGGAGGAGGTGGTGGAGGAGGAAGAGGAGTGGGGGGGCGCCGTCGACGTCGACGTGGAGCGGCGCTGTGGGGCCTGAGTGACCCCCCCACCCGACCTCTTCCCTCAATCCCTCCCGCGCGCCCCTCACCACGAGAGACTCAGCTGAGGCGGCGCCCCCCTTATTCCAGCCCCACACACCTTGCCCATCCCGCCTGTGGCTTCTTCTCACAGAGAAGGGGGGGGCTGTAGGTGCCGCCGCCGCCGCCAATCGTGTGTGCCCCCCCTGCCACAACCCCCAAACTCGCCTTTCCTGCCCCCCTCCACCTCTCGTCTTTTTTTAACCGACCGCTCGCCCGCGCTGGGTCAGGCTGTCAAGGCAAGGGCGCCCACCTCAGACCCACCCAGGAAGGCAGTAATCTGGATTTAGGAAGGCCGGGGGGGGGGCGGCTGGCTGGCTGATTTGACTCCCTGGCATTCGTTCCTGCCTGCTTCCCTTCTCTGTCACCTTCCACGTTCCCACTTTTCTCTCTTTCTCGTCCATCACACTCGCGCTTCTCCCCCTTCCACGTTCTTTTTCCTTTCTAACACCTGCCCCTTTCTCTCTCCCTTCCGCCTTCTTTACACATTCCCTTATTCTGTCTGCTTTCCACCACATTTTCTTTCTCCATCTCCCCACACCTTCAGGTTTTTCAGTTCTGGCCCAACCTTTTAATTATCTCTCTTAAAAAAAAAGTTTCCTTCCACTTTTTTATTTATTCTATTTATTTAACAAATTTTATATACTGCTTGATTGTGAAAAACTTCCACAATCAGTTTTTAGTCAGTCCCTCCTTTTTCTTTCAGTAGCCCTTTGACATTTACCCCCCCTTTGGAAAACCCATATTTTTTTCTGCATTCGTTGATTCGTTCATTCATTCATTCTTCCCACCCCTCATCTCAACCTCCATAATCTTTTTAATTTAGAGGGGAAAACCCTTCACTTTCACACATTCATTCATTGTTTTCCTTCTTGATTATTTCTTATCTTTTTTCCCAACCACTCACAGATTTTTTCCTTTAAAAAAAAGATTTTTAACATCCTTAAACACTTTTTTCATCTTTCTAGTGCTTTTTATGCATTTATACTTCTTTTTGCTTCCCAGAGTCTGTTTTTGTTTCTCTGTAGAAATAGCCTGCTTAGATTTTTTTCTTCCCACTCATATTTTTAATGCTTTCCCATCTTTAACATTTCCTTGCCTCCCCTGTACTTTTTTGTGTCTGTTTTTGCATCCTCTTCGTTGCATTTCCCATCCTTACAGGAAAAAGCTCTCCTTCCTTTCATCTTCTGTGTTCTTTTCCCTCTTCTTCTTGCTGCCTGGTCACATTTTTATTCTTTTCCCTATATTTAAATCTCACTTGTTCCAGGCTTCTTTTATTTTTTCATGTTCTTTCCCCTAATTTCCATAATCTGTTGTTTCTCTTAACTGCTTTTTTCTTTTAGCCTTTCCTGATCGCTTCTCCTTTAGACTCCTTCTCCGTACCTCATTCTTCTCTAGATCATCTCTACTTTCATTTCCTTCCCTTGTTTTTAATTTTCTCCCTTCCAAAAATCCTTGGAACCTGGAACCTTTTATTCCTTGTTCTTGATAACTTTTGTTACCTGACTTCTTGCTCCATGCATAACATTTTAAAAAGAATCTTCTGTAAGCTTCAATAGTTCTTTTTTAACTCTCTCCCTATCTGTGCCATTTGGATTATTGTTCACTGACACTTCCTCCCCAACCTTCCATCTATTCTTTCATCACTTTCTTCTTTTCATCCCTTTATTAATTTTTGGACTTATTTTCATTTCTCACTTATATAACTTTTCTTGAATTTATTTAGCCACTTTCATTGCCCTTTTAGTGGAAGTTGCTCATATCTGAGTTTAATAATAAAGGTGGATGGATGTATACACAGAAGAAAGACGAGTAGAGTTGTAGAAGGTCTTGAGGATCTTCCTACCCGTTTTGAAGAGATAAATGAAAAGGATGTGGGAATGGAAGGGGTGGGCTTGTCAGTACTCCTAACATTTTTTAGGGGGGTGAATTCACATCCTTTTTCTGGGGGGGAGGGGGATTGACAAATTTCAAGACTGGCACAGAAAAAGCAGAAGGATGGCATTCTAGTACCAATTACACCAGCCATCTAGGGGGGACGGGGGTTTATTGCATGCTCACACGCACACACAAGCCTCCATTTTTTCTTGACTTGATGACGAAAAGGCCTGTTGAGCTCCATGTTTTTGAAGGTGGGCAACTTGCTTGTGATAGTGTAGTGAACTTCATTTTTGTGGCCAAATGACAGCTTGACCCAGTTGTTATTCCAATCAGAGGGCATCATCTTGAATGTCTCTTTGTAGTGCCACAGCCAATGCAAAAATGATGGCGGCTTACAATGGCGGTACATCTGCAGCAGCAGCAGGTCACCACCACCACCACCATCACCACCTTCCTCATCTCCCCCCTCCTCATCTCCATCACCACCACCACACACAACACCACTTGCACCCAGGCTCTGCAGCTGCGGTACATCCCGTACAGCAACATGCATCTTCAGCTGCGGCGGCCGCAGCTGCCGCAGCTGCTGCAGCCATGTTAAACCCAGGGCAGCAGCAGCCATATTTTCCATCACCGGCACCAGGTCAAGCCCCAGGACCAGCAGCAGCAGCCCCAGCTCAGGTACAAGCTGCAGCAGCCGCTGCAGTTAAAGCGCACCATCATCAGCACTCCCATCATCCACAACAGCAACTGGATATTGAACCAGACAGGCCTATTGGATATGGAGCCTTTGGTGTTGTCTGGTGAGTATGAGTAACCTAGGTATGGGTAAGAGTATGGGTAAGAGTAAGCTGCTGTTGCAGTTGGTGGCTTCCAAGCCACAGCATGTTCTCATTGCCCTTTGAGCTGGAATGCTAACAGGCTATTGTGCCTGCCCAAATGTTGTAGATGGTGTTGCAAGGTGTTTTTTTCTCCAAGAGAACTACGTTGGAAATGTACAGTCTGGAGAGCTTCAACTAGTATGTCTGTTTGGTGGCCCATAATTAATGTGAATGAAGTTTTTCTTTTAATGTGGCAGGTATCAAAATAGAATGTTAGTGGTACTTTTCCTGTAATTATTATCATCAAATTATCACTTGTGTACCTTGAAAACAAATGGGTCAATTCCTGAGGAAATGCGAAGGTGAACTTGGAACTTCTTAGTTGATGACCTTAATTAATTTGGATTTCTTGGTCTCAACCACATTTCAAAGCTTTATCTTTTCCTGTATTTGAGAGCTAGAAACTTTATATATAAGAAGTGGAAGCTGGCATTTTTTATACTTGTAGGTCATTGAGGGCCATATTACTCACCCCTGTGAGATAGCAGGTTGGCTTTGCTTGCTTTTATTTCTTGAAAGCTGCAGCCTAACAGGGCAATTCTATGCATGTCTACTTAGAAGTCAGTTCTATTTAATTCAGTGGGACTTATACACACTTACCTGGGACTGCAGATAAGATTGCAGCCTAAACTGGGCTGGATTATGTTTTACGTCATTACCTTGAAACAAATGCAACATGCTTATACTTTCCAAAACATTCTGCTGCTACTGCTGAGGTGTTTATCATCTATTTTAGAGGTCAGCAGCTTTGTTTTTACATCAAAATGTCATTTTATTGGCAGTAGTAGAATTTCCCGTGTATGACTTAATTGCAAATAGAGAAAAGTTGATTTCTGAGTTCAGTAACGAGTTGGAAGCAATTTCTTTTTGATTCTGGTCTTGGCAGGTCACTGGAGTCTGCATTTCCCCTGCAATAGCACATAATGTATTTCCTAAAGCAGTGATCTCAGTATTTTGCGCCTCACTCAAATGGATTTTTCCATCTTGCTTTGCTTTGGCATGACCCTGTCACAGCAGTACAACCTCAGGAACGTTGTATAAAAAGCCTGTATATTTTAGTGACTCTCTGTTTGGCCTTGTTTAAGAACGGCTTTAAAGAAGGAAGTAATCTCTGTCTTGATTTCAAAGCAGAATGTTAACCAAAAACCTATGTAGATGTTTATAAAATATTTTTTATATTCTTATAGCACATATGTATTGTATGTGTAACTTTTCCTGCATTGCGATATGAAACTAATCATGTACGTGGCCCATTGAATGTCACAAAAATGTATAAAGGGAGAGGTTTTCAGTTGCCCAGGAAATCAATCCAATAACAAGATATCCCCTAGTTGTATTGTGTTCTTACCACCTGGATAACAATTCTTGATTCAGCAGAAATTCCGGTTTTGTCCTTTAAGGAATGCTTTGCTTGCTTCAGCTGTCATGCTGTAGTTTTCACTTTGCTGAACTAAAATCATTGCATGTGTTAATGCTATGATTCACTGGATTAATATGTGCTGTAATCGAGCGCTTTGGAGTAGAGTGGTTTTGACAGCTAAGGCACAGTTGGGTTTAGATCGGTAACTGAAAGTATCATGTGAATGTACTGCTTAAACAGGCTTTAGCATCAACGCATTATTCAAGCAGGGATAGCAAAGGGTTTGGATTAACATTTTGTTTTGTAATTCATGAATGCGTCCAAATTGATGATTTGATTTTGTCAAGTGTATTTTCTGTGTTGCTTCTACTACTTCCATAATTAAGGATAAGAATGAAGGAATAAAATTAAGAGTTACACCTGTTCATCCTCTTCCTGGTCTATAGTTAATTGCAAGACTGCTTAATAAATGCTGTGAATAAGAATCTTAACAATGAAATCCTAGAGATGTCTATTCAGAAGTCCCATTGAATTCATTGAAGTGTATTCCAAGGTATTGCAGCCTGTGGCTTACTTTTTGGCTTTCTTTGTTGAAAATGATGTTTGTGTTATTTTTAATGTAGGTAGCTTTGGCAAGATGGAAATTTAGGGTAAGTAACAATGTGCTCATGATGACAGCATCAAAAATAAAAAGTCCAAATTAAGCAGCTTTTCTTATAAGAGAAACAATGATATAAAAATTACAGCTGTTCATTCACAGCAAGTGTGGCAAACCTTTATCCCTCCGGATGTTGCTGAACTACAGCTACATAGGCCATGGTTTCTGGGCTGTTGGCACTGTAGTTAGCAGCATCTGGAGGGTCAGAGGCTCCCCACATGATTTACAGCCATGACCCTAAGAAAGTTTACTCAGAAGTACTGAATTTAATGAGACTATATTATGCAGCCACAAGAGTGGCTGTACACTATAGCCGGCATGGATTTTTCGCATTCCGCAATGTTAAATTGAAAATACCCCATGTCATTTTGTTGCTTCCCATAAGCTCATTTCTAAACAAAACTGTACAAAACTTATAGTCCTGAACTCAGAAACGCTTGCTTAACAACCCTCTAAATTTTCATAGCGATATACAAAACACTCCGAAAATCTAAAATTCAAAGTGTAAAACGAGAGAAAAAATCCAGACCCCTGTTGGACTTTTTTCTGTCAGCGGTCTCATAATTTGTTGAAATTAATTAAAAATCAGCCATGTTCATATGCCCCATACTCTGGCCATCTTCTGCAGTTTAAAACTAAAAAACTGGCTGAGTTTTAGTTAATTTAACAAATTTAACATTGGAGTCAATTATAAGCAGGGGCATGCTCAGTAAGAGCCATCTGTCACTGTTTTAAAAGCCAGACTCAAACTGTTTGGCTTGGCTAATCAGGGGGCCACACCCATGCCAGACATTTATTCCACTTTAAATAGTCATGGCTTCCTCCAAAGCATCCTGGGAAGTGTAGCTTATGAAGGGTGCTGAGAGGAGACTCCTATTCCTCTGACAGAGCTCCAGTGGCCAGAGTGGTTTGTCAGCTCCTCTTCTGGGAATTGTAGCTCTGTGAGGGGAAATATGGCATCTCCTAGCAACTCTGAGCACCATTCACAAACTATACTTCCCAGGATTCTTTGGGGGATGCCATGACTGCTTAAAGTGGAACAAATTTCTGGTGTGGATGTGGCCAGTGATAGCTTTGGTTTAAATTTGGGTGGGAGGCTACATGTGCCTCCTGTAGAACAAAAAGATGGGGGAAACCCTGAAAAACAATGATATTATTATTATTTATTAGATAATTTGTTGTGATACTGTTCACAATGTTTTCCTTTTGGAATGGAAAGGGGCTTTCCCAATTCCCACCCACCCAATCTCCTCCCCTCCCCCTCCTTCCTCTCCCCTTCCCCTTCCCTGCCCTTCCCGCAGGTAAGTTTCACCTATCCTAAGCATGATGGTACAGGAGTAAATCCCACTGAACACAAAAAGCATGCAAATGATCAAACCTGCTCTCCCCTCCTCCTCCCTTCTATTCCCCCCTCCTCCTCCCCTCCCCCCCTTCTCCTCCCCCATGGTCAGTTTTGCCTATCATAAGCATGATTGCATGGGAGTAAATCCCATTGAACTGAATAAACATGCAAATGATCAGACCTGCCTTCCCTCTCTCCCTCTCCTTCTTCCTCCCCTCTCCTTCATTCTTCCTCCTCCCCTGCCCACTCCAGCTCTCTCTCTCTCTCCCTCTTTTGCCTATTCTAAGCTTGATTGCATGGGAGTAAATCCCACTGAACTCAGTAAGCATGCAAATGATCAATCCATTCTCAGCAAACTTGCACAGGATCCCATTTCTTACCTCCCGGATTAAAAAGCAGAGAAATTCACTAATAGGTAAAAAAACCCTTGTGGGTTAAGAACGTACCTACAGCCAACAGATATCTCTATCTAACTTTAAAAAGCAGGGAAATTGGGCAGCTATAGTGAATGCACCAGGGGAGCAGGGACCTGACCTCCTCTCTGAGATATTGTATCGCCCTATAAATTTGGAAAAATGCAAGCATAATTTGGGTTAATCTTTCACAATCCAACCCACTTCCTGTGTAGCTTGGAAGAATTTGGTAACGTGCCTCTGAGTGTATGGCAAGTGGTGGCAACACCTGCAATCAGCCCAAATAACAAACAAGATATGTGCTATGCTGATCTTGTTTTAGCAGGGAGGAAGCAACCATATTATAACAGTTGATACAGTTCAGATAGTCACTTTATATATGTTTGAATTATTTTGCAATTTTAGTGAAGTTTCTTATAGCAAATAATTTTATTTTGCTTCTGTTTCTGTGAATATGTGAAGTATGGCAACACTTTGCATAATTTACACTAAGAAAACTCAAAACAATTGTGGAATAATGGCACTGACTATTCTGCAGAATAGTCTCCAGTGGACATGAGGAGTGTCTCAGTTTGTACAAAATACAACAGTGGGAGGTGAAATATATTCTAGCAAATTTGTAGGTGTGTTCTGTTTTTAATTGACCATGCCCACTGTTCCTTAAGTGGAGTGGTTTAAGCATAGCACGCTGAAAACATGCATCTTGGGCAGGCCAAGTTTGTTTTTTCCAATACCTAGATTCATTGCGTAAGTAGCAACATATTGTAATCAGTCTGATTTTACATCAACCTGCAGTTTCAGATTCAACTGTTAATGCACCCAAAATAGAAATAGAACATAACCTCCAGTTTGAAACACAACAGGCTGTCTTCACCATCATATGACATAGAATCATAGAATAGTAGAGTTGGAAGGGGCCTATAAGGCCATCGAGTCCAACCCCCTGCTCATTAACCAATAAAAAGGCTTTTCCAAATTTGCAGGGCAATCTGATATCTCAGAGAGGAGGTCAGGTATCCTGCTCCCCAGGTGCATTCACTATAAAATGTAAATGTACTGCCTTCAAGTCGATTCCAACTTATGGTGACCCTATGAATAGGGATTTCATGAGGCTGAGAGGCAGTGACTGGCCCAAGGTCACCCAGTGAGCTTCATGGCTATGTGGGGATTCGAACCCTGGTCTCCTAGGTCGTAGTCCAACACCTTAACCACTACACCACACTGGCTTTTGCATTCACTATAGCTGCCCAATTTCCCTGCTGTTTAAAGTTGGATAGAAATATCTGTTGTCTGTTGGTACGTTCTTAAACTGCAAGGTTTGTTTGCGTATTAGTGAATTCCTATTTAGTTATGTAGGGTTTCAGTCTTAGTTCAACTTTCAGTTAAATATTTCAAATCCAGAGGGCTGGTCTTCTGTCCCATATTAAGTTAACACAGTGGTGTTTACTTTCTTAGAACAGCCAATACTTGAAAAGTGAACTTTTTAAAGGCCTAGTTCTTACTGAGAATAAAATCTGTGTCTGAGCTTGACAACATCAGCCTGCAAGTGGAGGCTCATATATGTTGGGAAAATAACATACTGGAAAAAGGCTAGGCTAGAAACTCTTCTGCCTAACACTTAGGTTTCTATATCAATGAACTCTGCCTCTCTCTTTTAGTAGAGGAGGATTCAGTCATTGGAGTACTCTCTTCTAGTCTGAAGTAGTAAAGCGCAGCCACAGATTTACCACCTCTTTGAGAACTGGTGGTTATGCTTGGGTTTAGTTTAGAGCAAGTTTTGTGTGTCTAACAAAGATGTGTGGCATAGCTTTTAAAGTAAGCCATGGAAGACTGAAAGCCCATAAAAGATGTCTGAGTTGATGCAGTGAATTTTTTAAATGTTCAGATCTTGTAAGTTCAGATCTATGGCTTCCTTTATGGAATCAATCCATCTCTTGTTTGGCCTTCCTCTTTTTCTACTCCTTTCTGTTTTTCTCTCTGAATGCTTACAGTGCTATTAAGAATGGCCATGACCCTCAATCTGATGAAAATTGTATTCTTCCTCTACTTCTTCCCTTTTGCTGCCTGTTGGGGGGAAGTGGAAAACAAAACTAGAGAGGGAATGCCCCTCCCACAACCACTTTTGTGTTTATAAACATTGAGGGATTTTTGGATAATTTTGAAACCTACATTATATGCTCCCAGAGTAGAATAACACAGTCTTAGTGTTGGTGTTCCCATTGTAACCTTTCAGGTTGTAGTTGATCATAGTTCATAGGATCCTTTGATGCAGGCTGACTTCTATTTTTCCAGTTCACTGATGTAGTTCATCAGCCATAAGCTGTTGAAGCATGATGTCTTGGCAGACTTTCATACATAGTCTGCACTTGCTATTGTTGCTATTGTGTTTTTTTGCTCTTTCTGCTTGGCTTTGCAGGATAAGTTGGCTATTGCTGACAAATATCATCTCACTTTTGGCCGCATGTGAATTTTGAGGCAATGGTTCAATTGTTTAGGCAGTAAGAAATCCCATTGGAATAACAGCATTATAAACCAATCACATTTTGTGTGGTTCAGAATAAACTGGCCACATGCATGCAGGTTTGTGTTAATTTACCAGCCTTTGGATTTATAAAAGCTTGGTGAAACAAGGGGAACTTCCCTAATTTAACAGTACTGTAGTTAAGGTCTCCATCAAATTGCCAGACTAAGGCTTTTGTTTAATTGGCTGGGAATCTTAAATCTGAGTTGCTTGCTTAAAGTGAAGTTGAGAGCTCATGCTGCTGGCTTTTTAAATTGTCATTGTTAGCTTTCCCTGAATGCCATGTTCTTGTAAATCCTGGACTCTAACCAAAGCAGTCATGGGAACACAGGAAGCTGCCTTATAATGAGTCGGAGCTCAGTATTGTCTAGACTGACTGGTAGCAGCTCTCCAGGGTTTTAGGCAGGAGCTTTCCCTAGCCCTACCTGAAGATGCCAAGGATAGAACCTGGGACCATCTGCATGCAGAGCAGATACTCTACCACTGAGCTACGGTATCTGGACGATGGAGAACATATTTTTCAAAAGCTCTCTAAAGTGCTCCCACTCTTGAGAAAGATCCTCAACAGTTTGGTGGGGGAGAAATACTGATAGTACTACTGAAATACTCACATACAACTGCAACTGCAAGGAACTCTGGGCTGAAGAAGAACCAGTGTCTGTGCTTAAGAGAGTCTGTGACCTGCTCTCTCTTGGGAAAACAGATTGTAAGCATTGTGCACAAGACATTGAGTTGTATACAATCCTAGTCCTACACAGAGTAGACCCATAGAAATTAATGGACATGACTAACAGGTCTACTCTGAGTACAGTGTAGTTTGATACAACTCAGTTTTCTGTGTTGAGTAACAGTAATGTATTCTTGGTCAAAAGACATAGCTGATGCTCTGTAGAACATGAAGTACTTTCAGTACTGAGTTTCTAGTAGACAACTGCACTCTGATCTGGCATTTGAAAAAGTCAGCATAGTTTTGAAATGATGAATTGCAAAGTTTGTAGCCAAGACACATCAATACAAGGGCCTGGGTAAACTTCTAATTGACTAAGTTGCAAAATGAAAGAATAGAGATAATATCATAGTAAGGGCGGATTCCATGATAGATAGAGCAGTTAAAGAACTAGCTGAACTTTGCTTTAATTTAAGGACATAGCAAGCTGCCTTATATCAGGCTAGACTATTGGTCCATCTAGTCTAGCTTTGTCTGGCCTGACCAGGGGTATAGTCGTCCAAGGACTCAGGGGGTCTTAGACTCATATTTCTGGAGCAGGGTCCCAGCAGAATCCCTATGCCTCCAGCATCCTATGAGCCAATCAGCATGAAAGGAGAGTTTGTTAGCCACTGAGAAGAGTCTTCTAACTTGCTCTTTCCTGCTCATTTGGAGCCAATCAGAGTGAAAAGAGGTGAGTCAGCCACTGAGAAGACTGATCTTAGCAGCTAACATACTGCCCTTTCATGCTTATTGGCTCATAGGGATGTCTGCATTAACAAAGATCTCATTTGCAGCGGGGGGGGAAGGATGAGAGAGGGCATTGATTGATTGATTGATTGCACTTGTATACCGCCCCATAGCCGAAGCTCTCTGGGCGGTTTACAGCAATCAAAAACATTAAAACAAATATACAATTTAAAACACAAATTTTAAAAACAATTTAAAACACATGGTTGTGACTATCATGAAGGGACCCTGCACTTCTGAATTTGCCACTACACTAAGGGGCCTGACTGGCAGAGGCTCTCCAGGGTCTCAGGCAGACAGAGGTCTTTTCACTTACCTCCTACCTGACCCTTTTAACTGGACATGTTGGGGATTGAATTTGTGACCTTCTGCATGCAAAGCATGCGCTCTACTATTGAGCTACAGTCCCTCCCCTAATACTATTTGCAAGAAACATGCTTGGGCAAGGACAGATGATAAGATTTGGTGGGTTATCAAGCCTGCATTAGTTAATATGTAAATAGTCTTTGAGAGGTCAACTAGTGAACAGTAGGACCCTAGCCTTACAAGTGGCTTATAAACAAAATACTAGAATTAATTTAATGTAAGCAGATAATTCCTGTTTTCTTACTAGTAACATAAAATTCCCATATGATGTTGGTGTGGTGATCATTAATGGGTACTTGCCTTGTAAAGGCTTACGTTATGAGACTGATTTATGGTTAGCTTTAAAATGTCGGGTAACGTTAATAATAAAGTAGGTTCCAGGTGTGTGGTGGTGGTAATTTTTAGTGTATGAAACCATCTACCTGAATAAAAAGCAAAGACTTTTGACTAAATTAGGAAAAAAGAATTAGATAGTTGCATCTTGCTCCCCCTTCTAAATTGCTGTATATATAGCTAACCAAGATTCAACACTTGTAGGATGTGCTTGCCCTTGTCTGGCTGCTAATCAGAAAAGACAGTCGCATTGTCCAAGCTTTGGGTAAGGCATCCAAGCATGGAGTTTCACCTTCAATCTGCACTTATCTACAACAAGAAAAAAGTGGATCATAGCAAGGGTACCAGTTGCATGAGCAGAGACTTTGGGTGCTTGTAGAAGAGGTACTAAGCACTATATCTCTGTTTTTTAATTTTTTGGTTACACAGATTTTTATACAAAAACAAAACCCACCTACAGGAAGAACCAGGTACCACAAATGAATATGTGGATATCCCAGAGTTCTTTTTCTTGTCTTATCATATTTCTTTGCACCTTTCAGGTCTGTGGCTTCCTTTATGGAATCAATCCCCTTCTATGATGAGCTTCCGCCGGGCCTTGAAGACCTGGCTCTTCAGGCAGGCTTTTGGGGTGGGTTAGGTTTTTACGGTTATGGTTTTAAATTTTAACGTTTTAATGTATTGTTTTTTTGTTTTTGTTTTTGTTTTTAATCTTGTACGTCGCCCAGAGCGGCTGGACAACCAGCCAGATGGGCGACTAATAAATTTAATAAATAAATATAGATAAATAAAATTTACTGGAACCAAACACCTCCTGAAGAGCTTTCTAGAGAAGTTATCCTTTCTGTAGATGGAATATTATTTTTTAACGTTTTACCAAAGTTTCTATATTGGGGTCTGACTGTTTTTATGCTCTAGTATTGTACAGGATCCTCCGTGGCGCAGAGTGGTAAGCGGTGGTAACGCAGCCGAAGCTGTGCTCACGGCCAGAGTTCGATTCCAACGGAAGGAGGAAGTCGAATCTCCGGTAAAAGGGGTTGAGGTCCACTCAGCCTTCCATCCATCCGTGGTCGGTAAAATGAGTACCCAGCATATGCTGGGGGGTAAAGAAAGGCCGGGGAAGGAACTGGCAATCCCACCCCATATATACGGTCTGCCTTGTAAACGTCGCAAGACGGCACCCTAAGAGTCGGAAATGACTCGCACTATAAGTGCGGGGACACCTTCACCTTCTTCATTGTACAGGCATACGCCGCTTAACGTCATTTCACTTAACGTCGCCTCGCTATAACGTGCATGCTCCATACTCCACCATACCCCACTTTAAAGTACGCGCTTTGCAATAACGGACACTGATGGAACTTGCGTTCCACGTGTCACATGCGTTGCGGAGTGTCGTCGTCTTAGCAGTCTAGCAATCTGAGCGGCTGCTGCCTTGGAGACTGTAATCATTTACATTTTATTTTACTTTTAAGTACAGCACTGTACTTTAATTTACAGTACTGTAAAGAGCGATCGGAGCTCTGCCTGCCCCAGCCTAGGTCGGTGGCGGCAGTGTGTGTGTGTGTGTGGCACCTCGTGCTCTTTAGATCCCCCTTTCATTTTATACCTCTCCCTCTCCATTGTCCCATCTGCTTTACTGTAATTGTTTGTGATAAAAAAATAAAAAATAAAAAAATCTTTAGATCACCCTGATTTCATTTTATACCTCTCCATTGTCCCATTTTATACCTCTCCATTGTCCCATCTTCCTTTCCTGCTTTTTCTCTCTGTCTCTGCCTATCATTAGTTCTGGCTTTTGCCACTGCTGGCTTGTGACTCCCAATAGCGTGTGTGGGGTGTGTGTGTGTATTGGTACAGTATTGTTTTCCCTTACCTTCAGTACTGTACAGTACTGTACAGTATTACAGTACAGTACATAATGGCAGATACAAACAAAAGCTGTAAATCTATCACCTTAGATATGAAGCTTAAAATGATTAAACTGTCTGATGAAGGTGTTTCTCAAGCTGAGATAGGCCGAAGGCTAGGCTTCACTCGAACAACAGTTAGCACAGTCATGAGGATCAAAGAAAAAATTATTGTGGAAGTTAAGAGTGCTACGCCAGTGAACACAACAAAAATTAGAAAAGGATAGCTTTGTTGCAGATATAGAAAGACTCTTAATACTTTGGACAGAAAATCAGACTGCACGCCAGGTTCCTGTAAGCCAGGCAATTATTCAAAGTAAGGCCTTAAGCTTATTCCATGACCTGAAGGCTAAGAAAGGTGAGGCAGCGAAGGATGCCGAATTTGTTGCAAGCCGTGGATGGTTTGACAGGTTCAAGAAGAGGTCTAACCTACATAACTTCAGAGTGCAAGGAGAGGCAGCTGCTGCAAATACTGAGGCTGCAGAAAGCTATCCACGCAACCTTGCCAAAATTATTGAAGAGGGAGGCTACTCCAAAGAACAAATTTTTAATGTGGATAAGACTGGGCTGTTCTGGAAAAAGATGCCTGCAAGAACCTTCATCGCCAGAGAGGAGAAAACAATGCCAGGCTACAAGCCAGCTAAAGAAGAATAACCCTTCTGTTAGGTGGCAATGCCTCTGGTACCTTGAAACTAAAGCCTATGCTAATTTATTGTTGGGAAAACCCTAGAACTATGAACCTTTAAAGAACTATGTTAAAACTAGACTTCCAGTGCATTGGAGGTCTAATAGAAAAGCATGGGTGACTGCAGCCGTTTTCGAAGATTGGTTTGACACCTGCTTTATACCAGAGGTGAAAGCCTATTGCAGGGACAACAATATCCCTTTTAAAATTTTGCTCCTTGTAGACAATGCTCCTGGCCACCCTTGGACATTAGATGAACTGAACCCTAACATTCGAGTGGAATTCCTACCACCGAATACCACCTCACTCCTGCAGCCTATGGATCAATGTGTCATAGCCACCTTCAAGTTGAACTACTTGAAAAGAACCTTCAGCAAGTGTATTTCAGCAATAGAAAATGAAGAGGGGACAGGGCAAGAAGTCCTAAAGAAATTCTGGAAAAGCGACAACATCTTGGATCGCGTCAAAACTATAAGAGATGCTTGGAATGACATCAAGGAAACAACAATGAAAGGGGCCTGGAAAAAATTATGCCCACAGTTATTTGATGATGTCGAAGCCTTTGAAGATCCTGTAGCTGATGTTACTGAAAATATTGTAGAGATGGCAAGGCAGTTAGAGCTGGACGTGGAGGCAGAAGATGTTGCTGAACTTATGGCGTCCCATACTGAACGCCTCAGCAATGAAGATCTTGAACTTGAAGAGGAGAGAGAGGAAGAAAATGTGCTGGATGAGGATGAGACCATGGAACAGCCTGAAGGCCTAACTTCAAAAGTTCTCTTGGAAGCTTTCCGTCATCTTGATAGTCCCATGGCTGTTTTTGAAAAGCATGATAGGGATTTTGAAAGAAGTTCCAAAGTCAATGCAAACATTTTGGGGGCTTATGCCTGTTACAAAGAAATCTACAGGGAAAAGAAAAGAGCTACAGTTCAAACCTCCATAGACACCTACTTTCTCAAAAGGCCAGCAGCAGCACCCAGTCAATCTCCCAGACCATCAACATCCACTGATCCATCTCTAGCATCGACATCAGCCCCATGCCCTACTCCTACTTCAGGTAGTCCATCCAAGTCGCCAGCAAGAAAGCGTCTAGCCCTTGATGACTCGACTTACGAAGTAGAAGATATGCCCTCTCCTTCATCCTTCCTGCAATACATGTAAATTTTCGTTCATCCATTTCGCATCTTCCAACTGACATTAAAGGTAAACTTACTTTATTTTATTTTATGTTTATTTTAGTTATAAATGCGTTATTTACATCAGTTATGCTCATATATGACGATTGCAGTGCAGTACATGCATCAATAAGTGGGAAAAAAAGTAGTGCTTCACTTTAAGTACATTTTCACTTTACATACACGCTCCGGTCCCATTGCGTATGTTAAAGCGGGGTATGCCTGTACTGTATTTTATACTGTTTTGGTTTGCTTTTTATATGTGCTGCTCTTTGACCAATATAAAGAGATCCATTTATTCCCTAGGAATGATGGGTGAAGGCAGTTGAAACTGCATTCTCAGGAGCATGCAGTTCAAGATTAGATCTTAGTAAGTTGGAGTCATTTTTTCTGGGTTTGAAATTTCAAGGCATTTCTAGAACAGTGAGTTAAAACATGTCCATTGTTGTATCCATCAAGGTAGCTGTCTATAGGAAGAACTCTGGCAGTGTGTATTCCCTGACTTGAGTATGGTCCTCTAGAATGGACGTCATGCATGCACTGAGGGAATCTTTGAGGGAATCTTTTGGTGTCTTCTAGGGTCGAAGATTTGCATGTGGAACCTGCTGAGACTGAAGAGTGGTCTTTGTTTGTGGTTTCCTTGTGGGCATGCACAGGATTGTGTACAGTATTAGTCACGCTCAGAGTAGATCCATTAAAATTAATGGACTTGGATAATTTGGGTCCATTAATTTCAGTGGGTCTATTCTGGGTAAAACTTAGCTGGATACATGGTTCTGTGTAGAGCATAGTTCAGAACCTGAGTAGAGGTTCTCATACTGTGGCCCATGAGTTCCATTTGTGTGGTCTATGGTAAGGTTGCAGAACAGTTGAGAGTATGTTTGGCCCTGCAGTTGATTTTGACCAGGGCTAGATTTGAGCATGCTAACAAGGCCTAGAACAGCGTTTCCCAACTAGTGGGCCACCAGATGTTTGACCACAATTCCCATCTTTTCTGACCATTGGCAATGCTGGCTGAGGCTGATGGGAGTTGTGGTCCAACAACATCTGGTGGCCAACTAGTTGGGAAAGGCTGGCCTAGAACCTTTGATTTTCATAACGTGCTTGTTTTGTTGATGATGAAGCTGGCGCTGAAAGGAAAAATGTTGATAAATGAGTTATGTACATGTTTTTATTTGTAAAACACAAAACAGTTATTAAGCAGTCTGCCAAGGCTCCCAGGAATGTTGGGAGGAGGCGGGAGTTTGAGAACTGCTGTTCCAGAGCTTAAGCCTACAGTTTCCTGGTGCAGGTTGTGCCCCCTGAGCCCAGTGTGCTTTGGGGGAAGAAGCAGCTTCTTGATCTTGTCTTCTTTCTCTCAACAGTCACAGCCCTTGAAGCAACATACAGCGTAGATGTATTTTAGAAAATATCATTGAACTGGAATGTCTGAGAGATACAAAGTCTTGCTGGGAACTAGAACTCTGTATTTTGTTCCATCATAATAGTGTTGATTCTAGAGATAAAATCCCAGAGTACAGAAAACTCTACAGCCTTATTTAATGCTCTAGTAGGTTTGCCAGGCATCTAGTTCCTTGCCCTGTGGTTGAGCCGTTTTATGTGAAGCAGTTTTCTATGTAACGTATAGTACTAGGAAGAAATAGACTTGAGAAAAGCAAGGCAGGTGTGGCAGCAAGAGTGTAAGCAAAAAGGAGGTGGGGGGTGAACTTGTACTATACACTTGCCCTTTTGATTCCTTAGGATAAGGCTGGCTGCTGCAACTGGGAACTGAGCAATGAAATGATAACAAAACCTGATACAACAGGAAGTGTACATGGGATTGAAAAGGGCATCTATTTCAAGTGCATCAGGAAGATCACAGTAAATGTATTAAAAAGGACTGTATTGCAGAAACAAAAGTGAAAACAAAGACATCAAATTCAAAAATGCTGCATTCATAACTAATGATTTGCAAGCATGCTGCACCACCCCAGGGTGGATAAAAATCAGTGACTTTAAAAAAATTTTTTTTATAAAATTTATCTCTCATGCACTTACATCTTATTACAAACATGCTAAACCTACACTTACAGTCTGATTAAAATGAATTAATGGCTCTTATCATACTCGCATACATTAAGTTACCTATCAACCAAATGGCTCTGCCTAGCCTAACTACAAACCCTTGCTTCTTGAAAGTTCTGGACTTTTAGTTTCTGTTTCTCTGACTACAGTTACATGTGCTGTACATGTGCTGGATGGGAATGGGATTGTTCTTGTTCTCAGCTTATATGGTGATGGAGCTGGGCCACACAAGGCAAAAGAATTAGGACAGAGACAATATAGAAAAGGACAGTTGGAGGCAGAGTAGAAAGGAAGAGAGGAGAGGCCTGGAAAGAAAAAAGGAACACAGCTTCCAGTTCCTGAATTCCCCCACACTTTTGTCACAGATGAACTGTCATGGCTTCTGGGAGTAAGAGAGACTCTGTCTGGGAATATTTTGAAGAAATTCCTTCCCGGGGCAAAAAAAGGAAAATGTGCAAAGTATAAACAAGTGCACAAAGGAGATGCAGGCTTAGAATCATAGAATAGTAGAGTTGGAAGGGTCCTATAAGGCCATCAAGTCCAACCCCCTGCTCAGTGCAGGAATCCAAATCAAAGCATTGTTTTCAAGGTGCTTACAGACTGACTGCTTTATAATCTGCTCCAGAGTTTTTCCAGGGATTGATGTTAGGCTGAATGGTCTGTAGTTCCCCGATTCCTCCTTCTTGCCCTTTTTGAAGATGGGGACAACATTAGCTCTCCAGTCATCCGGCACTTCACCAGTCCCCCATGATTCTGCAAAGATAATAGAAAGCTGTTCTGAGAGTTCTTCAGCCAGTTCCTTTAATACAGTTTATGCAGTTTATCGGGCCGTGCCGATTTGAACTCATTCAAAGTGATTAGATATTCCTTAACCGTTTGTCTGTCAAGCTCAAGCTCCAATCCTGCCCCTTCTACTTCATGTTTCCCAGGAGGGTCATAGACCCTTTTTGGGGGGGAGAAGACTGAGCCAAAGTAGGAATTGAGGTCTTCTGCCTTTTCTTTGTCATCTGTTATCATTTTGCCTTCTTCGTTGAGTAGCTGTGCCACCATTTCTTTTCTCTGACTTTTACTATGGATGTACCAGAAAGCTTTTTTGTTGCTTTTAGCTTAGTTACACGAATGATGAAAAATTATAAACTTAAAACAGTCTAGTGAAGGAGCCTGCTCCAAGAGCTAGAGGGAGCTCCCAGCTGATGAAGACCTTGCCCCAGCTGACAAAGTGAGAAGAGGGTAAGTAAAACCCATTTTCGTTTTTAATTAAAGGGCATTGTAAGGTCACTGTATGCTGGGGGCCAAATCCTGAAATAACATTCTAGGGATAAGCCTATAGAAACCTTGTTTGCAACACTGTTTTAGCACAGAACACAGTAAACTAGGCTAAACTCCAATTCTGGAGAAGGGATAAAAAGGAAACTCCACCAGTAGTTCAGCTTAGTGGAAGAGTCAACTTAGTGTTAATAAGGGTAGGCTTAGCCTTCCTTAACCCCCAACCCCGCTCTGCTTTCCTAGCTTAAGAAAAGGTTAGGCTCTTGTAGGTTTTTAGGCTGTTGAAAGTGTCAACTGAAAATTTCAGCTTTCTGTTTAGATTAAAAGCAGCTAAAGGCTAGTCTGACAGATGCTGTTGGAGATTGCTGATTCATAGGGTCGCCATAAGTCGTAGTCGACTTGAAGGCCCACAAAAACAACATCAAAGGCTAGTCTGAATCCTAACAAGATGGAGGCGCTGTAGGTTGATGGTTCCCGAGATTGGATAATTGATCAATTGGCTGCTTTGGATGGGGTTGTGCTCTTTCTGAAAGAGCAGATTCGTAGTCTGGGGGTGCTCCTGGATCCATCTTTGTCCTTAGAGGCCCAGGTGACCTCAGTGGCTAGGAGTGCCTTTTACCAGCTTTGGCTGGTAAGAAAGCTGCTGCTGTTTCTGGTCTGAGATAGCCTGACTACTGTTGTCCATGCAGTGGTAATCACCTGGCTGGATTTCTGTAATGTGATCTATGTGGGCCTACCCTTGAGGTTGGTCCAGAAGCTGCAGCTCCTACAAAATGCAGCAGTGCAACTGCTCATTGGGGCAGGGTACCGACATGTTACACCGCTGCTGAAAGAATTGCACTGTTTGCCTTTTTACTACCAGGCTAAGTTCAAGGTTCTGGTTTTAATGTACAAAGACCTATGCAGATTGTCTTACCCCTTATATACCCAGTCAATCACCCCACTCTTCAGGAGAGGGCCTCCTGCAAATAGCATCTTATCAGGAGGTCTGCTCTGTACTAAATATTAGACAGGCACCACCTTGGTTATCTTTTTGGTGCCTACTGAAGACCTTCCACTATCGACAAGCCTTTTAAGTAGAGACCTTATCCCAGTCTGTGTCTGTTCTGGAACTGAGTTTTATTATTTTTTAAAAGTTGTTTTTTAAAGATATTTTTATCTTGTTTTGTTTTAATATGTTTTAGTCTTTTGTTTTTTAAAGATATTTTAAAGTGTTTTTAGTGTTTTGTTTGCTGCCCTGGGAGCAAAATGAATAAATAAATAAAAGTTTGTCCAGGCTAGAGTGCAAGGCACCACTTAAAGCTATAGGGGAAACTGCACTTTTAAAAGTGTATTGTTGTCAGCAAATAAAATAAAAATAAAGTAAAAGCTAGTATCATCAGTAAAAATTTTAAATATGCCTTTCTCAGGAAGGAAGGCTGAGTTAATCCCCAAGGAGTAAATCCCCAGTTGACTGTTGAGCCACCAGCCTAACTAAATCATAGAATAGTACAGTCGGAAGGGGCCTATAAGGCCATTGAGCCCCCCCCCCCCAATGCAGGAATCCAACTTAAAGCATATCCAAGGGGTGGCTGTCCAGCTGCTTCTTGAATCAACTACCTTTGTTCACTTTCCATTGTTTACTCCCCATCCGGGGGGGGGGTAAACTGACTGAGAGCATGAATTTAAGGCACATCCCCTGAACTCATTGGCTGGCAGTAGCACCTGGGAGGAACTAGCCACACATATACATTTAGAACAGCCTAGCGAGAGCCTGCTCCATGAGCTGACAAATTGTCAAGGCAAGTTGAGCAGCAGAGCAAGTTCGGCAGCAGGGCAAGGAGGTCAGGATATCACACTCTGCCTGTCTGTTGCTTGACCTAAAGAAAACCCAAGCTTTCAATAAATTAACTCAATAAACTAGAAAAAGAACTATGCATGTAGGAAGCCAGCAGGAGTGTGGGGGCTTTCCAGTGCTTTGCACTAACTATAACACATATGACTATCTGCCTGTTGGAGAGAAGTTGTGGATGTACCCTCGGTGCAATGAGCTCCAGGGTGCAGGGAACAGGTTTGTTTCCTTGAGGCCAAGGTGGCTGACCTGGAGAAGCTGAGAGAAGCAGAGAGGTGTGTGGAGGAGGCTTTTGTGGACATTGTAGCTGTGTCCCACTTCCAGAATAGCTCTCCTGCTTTCATGGAGACTGAGGGCCTCGAGGAAGGAAAGTGTCTATGTGAGGAAGAGGGAAACGGTCCCTTAAAAAGGACACATTCCGTGAGGAATGAGCAGAAATCCTCTTCTTCTGTGTGTGTGTAGGATAATTTGTCTGCCTGGTGCGAAGTTTACAGATATTGCCTGTCATCTAGATACTGTAGCTTGATAGATAGTGCTGGGGAGGAATCGGTGTTTGTGGTGCACGTTGGCACCAGTGACATGGGGTAATGCAGCCACGATGTCTTGGAAGCAAAATTTAGGTGGATAGGTAGGATGCTGAAAGCCAGGACCTCCAAGATAGCTTTCTCTGAAATGCTACTGGTTCCATGTGTAGGGCCAACTAAATAGTACAGCTTTGTAGCCTCAATATGTGGATGAGGCGATGGTGTCGGGAAGAGAGGTTTGGATTTGTTAGGCATTGGGGAACATTTTGGAGCAAGCTGGGCTTGTACAGAAGGGACGGGCACCACTTGAACTGGGATGGGACCACACTGTTGGCACTTAAAATCAGAAAGGTGGCAGTGCAGCTTGTAAACTGATTGAGTGGGGAAAGCCTACAGGAGTTAAGGAGGGTCTTGTACAAAACAAATCTCCCCTCTGTGATAAATACATAAAAATGATGACAATTTAATTGGGGTAGGCCTAGAACTAGGCATTGTGGGTGCAGAGGCACAGGATAGCAATTCAGTGAGGCCAAAGTGCTACAGGCCAAACCAAAAGTGCCAAAGACACATGAAGAGAGACACTGTATACAAGTATTTATACACTAATGCTAGAAGCCTCCGAGCCAAGATGGGAGAACTGGAGTGCTGGGTTTTAGAGGACAGCATTGATATTGTAAGCATAAATGAAACCTAGTGGAATGGAGAAAAACAGCGGGCATGGTCATCCCTGTGTACAGTCCTGGTCGCCCCACCTCAAAAAGGATATTGTAATGCTGGAAAAGTTTCAAAAAAGGGCAACCAAAATAATCAAGGGGATGGAGCGACTCCCCTATGAGGACAGGTTGCATCATTTGGGGCTTTTTAGTTTAGAGAAAAGGTGAGAAAGAGGTGAATGATAGAAGTGTATAAAATTATACATGGCACAAAGAAAGTGGATAAGTTTTCCTCCATGATAACACTAGATCTCATGGACATCCAATAAAGCTGATTGTTGGAAGATTCAGGACAGACAAAAAAAAGTACTACTTCATACAGTGGATAGTTTAACTATGGAATTTGCTCCCACAAGAGGCAGTGATGGCTACCAGTTTTATAGTTTTAAAAGAGGTTTAGCAAATTCATGGAGGATAAGGCTATCAATGGCTACTAGTCATTATGGCTATGCTCTGCCTCCATAGTCAGGTGTAATAGAAAAATATGTCAGATTGGTTCTTGTTTGGGTTCAGTTTGCTCCCCTTTTCTGGTTCAGATGACCAAAATATTGTATATCGCCTCAAATCAGATATCTTTCTTGGAGCCTTTTTTGAAGTTGTCACATGCCATTTTATATTACTGTTGGGGATATTTTTTTTAAACAATGTTACAAATTACCTGTTTAACATTTTTGGTCTATTTTCTAATATAGTAAAAATGAGAATACAAAACTGTCTCTAATGTTACAGCACAATTACTGGTTTGCTAGTTTGTAACCAGCTTGACCTGTTTTGGTCAAAGTAGTTTTGAAAACAAACTCTAATTCAGGTTATAGTTTTCTTATTGCTGTGGGGAAAAATGATTTGATAGGGTTTGTGTGTCTTCTGTGCTGGGGAAAACTAAATTCTTTGCGAAGCAGGCCCATATTAAGTAACCTGCATAAATCAAGCAAATTGCTTATTTTATACAACTTTGGTTCTGCAGGCTATTTGGGTGGGGTCACAAAGCTATAAACCACCCTGATGTTCAGTGTGTGAGCATTATAAGTCCTCCAAGGCTAACCTTGTGATTTGTGAGACTTTGCTAATCCTGTGTGTGAAACCACAAGGGCTAGAAACTAAATGTCAGGATCAAGGATTTGTCCTAGCATAATGGCAACTATAGAATATGCACTGTCCAATTTTTATTTTATTTAGACAGTCTGATATATTTCCAAATTGTTATATTTAGTAACCAAATCTTCACCTTCATTGAGATCATTAATAAACTGGAATAAATTGACTCTTTGTTATAAGGAAGTAGAATCTGCTTTACAAGGTTTGCAATTCCTGGTGAATTTCAATTCTTGAGTACTTAGGGTACAAGGTACTAGACTGAAACTAGCAAAATGAAATTCAGTAGAGACAAATGGAAAGTTCTTTATGGGGGTGGGAATCAAGTGTACATGTAAAGGTAACTTATACCTAGATTGGCATCAGTACATGTGAAAAGCATATTGGGATTATGGTCAGTCGCATGTTGAGCATGAACCACTACTGCAGTGTGACTAAAAAAAAGGCTAATGTGATTTTTAGATTGCATTAACACTTGGAAACTATAAAGTGAAAATCAGCTTTTACTTTATTCACTACTGGTCCAACATCATCTGGAGTAGTGTGTCCAGTTCTGGTTGCTACACATTATGAAGGATATGGACAAATTGGGATGAGAGCAGAAATGTTGGCTGGGTATGTGGAAGGAACATGATAGCACTTTTCAAACATCTAGGCAAAGCCTTATTCTCTACTGCCCCAAAAGGCAGAACTAGATTTTATGGGCTTAAATTGCAGGAGGGTAGATTTTGACTGAACATGAGGAAAAGCTTCTTGATGGTAAAGAGTAATCTGACAGTGGAACCAATTACTCACAGGGGATGTGGGCTCCCCTTCTCTTGGAGATCTTTATGCAGAGAGGCTGGACAGCAATCTGATGGGGGGATGCTGAAACTTTGGATTTCCTGCATCAAGCATGGTGTTGGATTAGATAACTCAGAAATCCCCACCCAATCCCATACAGTTTTATGATTCTGTAAGTGCCACTCTGTCAGAATAGGTATATCCTTTGGCAGAACATACTAAAACAGATCTAACTTGAAAACAAAAATCCAGTTTTTGAAATGGGGACAAGTGAACATTATAAAAAATGGCCACCTTACTTCACATAATCTGTACT
This sequence comes from Rhineura floridana, assembly GCF_030035675.1. NCBI lineage: Eukaryota > Metazoa > Chordata > Lepidosauria > Squamata > Rhineuridae > Rhineura > Rhineura floridana. Next base: position 11,019,375 of record NC_084500.1, on the reverse strand, counting down.
CTACAAGGTTTGTCTTGAATAATCCAGATAATTGTGAAGAATTTGTGTGGAGTACCTCAAAGCCTTGTAGTTGCTTATAGGAGAGTAAGTTTGGCATATTGATTACAGCATCAGACTAGACTGGAGAGTTCCAGATTCAAATCCTCACTCTGCCCTGAAGCTAACCTCCATCACAGGGTGGTCATGAGGGTAAAATGTCTTAGGTGACCATATAAGCTTCCTTGAGCTCCTTGAAGGAAAGGTGAGATAGAAATGTAACAGAAAGTCCCCAAATGCAGAGGATGTAGTTTTCCTAAATTCTGTTTCATCTTGTGTTCTATCAGGGCTGTGGAGTCGATATGTCAAACCTTCGACTCCGACTCCTCCATTTTTCTACTGTCTGACTCTGACTACTTCATAAATAGCAAATGTATATTAATTTTTCTACTGTCTGACTCAGACTCTGACTCCTTCATAAATGGCAAGTGTATATTAATGTATTAATATTAATAAATTAATATTAATATTAAAATATTAGTTTTATTTTGAAGTCGGAGTCAGTACATTTCTACTGACTCTGACTCCACCCAAAATTGCTTCCGACTCCACAGCCTTGGTTCTTATGCTTGGAAGGTATGCTTTAGGCTAAAGTATGAGGCTGAGAGGAGCACCTAGTTGGGTCATACTCAAAACAGCATGCTTCTAGCTGCTTAATTACACCAACATCTTATGGAAGAAAAAAGTGCCTTCAACTGTGGACAAAAATATGACTGGCAAGTAACCATATGAAGTTAAGAGTTCTACTTGTTCACTTGTGTGTATTCACCTATTTGTGGCAACTCATGTAAGAAATCAACCCATACTGTAAAAACGATTGATCCAGACATAATGTACTTAGACTGGTTTATTAGAGCAGGATGATTTCCTCTTTCCTTATCACATTTGGCCCAGAAATGTCTCTTTGAATCAAGGCATTAGTGATGTATGCAGTGTATACATTAACTGATGTTTTTGAACGAAACACTTGTGTGTATCTATTCCTCCAGACATCACATAGATTCTAAAACCCTACTTAAAAAGTAATATCGTAATAGTATCTAAAGCCTCTGACAGTTCAGGTAAAAGACCCATCCCTTTTGTTGAATTTAAACTGCTGTGTTCCATCTGGAATAGTTTTACTCGTTTTAGAATTGTAATGGTTTTGTTTGTTATAATTGTATGCTATATTGTTGCAGCCATCTAGAGATGTGAAGGCCTGGGGGAAAACAGAAAAAATGGGAAAATCCCTGTTTTTCCCCTTAATTTTTCCATCCCCCCATGCTTTCACATCTCTTAAGTCCACCCATGATGAAAGACTGAAAGTGTTTTTAGTGCTTTCATTTGCCACCCTGGGCTCCTGCTGGGAGGAAGGGCAGGATATAAATCAAATAATAAATAAATAAAAATGAATAAGAAATCTTTTAAATAAAACATTGCTACTTTGGAGCAATATTTATTTGTAATCATTATATATAGTTATAATTACATTTTTTGCATAAAAAAGCAACACAAATTTTCTGAAGAATATTTCATCTCACAGCCCTACCAAGAATTTTATACTTCAAGGTTGAAGACAGATGCTTGCTGTGATGCCTTCATAAATTCATGGGTTTAGTTACAGGTAGTACTGAACTTTAGCTTGGTACAGCCATTACTTAAATGTGTGCCAACAAACTCATGGACTACTACTTCAGAACTAAATTGTTGTGTTGAATTTCTGTCTGTAGAGCATATCTGTGTTTGTATGATGATGTAGCGGGTACTTTTGTCTGATATATATAGTGCAGATGAACTGTGATTTCCTGACTAACTGAATATGTCAGTTTGATCCCTCTGTTGCTTGAAGGGAAACCATGGGAGTGCCTGAGGCAAATGGTTCAGCGCCTCAATGAGCATATGATAAAGCAGTGTATACTGAATCTAATTCAGATGGCTATGCTATTTAAGAATTATTCATGGCACATTCTTATGAGGCTATCCTGGAATTCAAGGAATGCCCTGTTTAAATTTCTTGGGAGTTCTGACTTTCAGTGGTATCACATAAAAGGATAGATCAGAATCCCATTTACCATAAATGTGACATAACTGAAAAGCTGTGCTTGCCTATGTGCAAATTTCTACTCAGTGAACATTAGAAGCCTGTTTCCAGTACAGAAATTTAGTGCCCTCCCCCAAGCATTGCTGAATAAATCAGGTACATAATGCCTTTCAGTATGTGAAAGAAACACCTTCCCCAGCAAGTTGGGAAGGTCTTCACTGCATGTCTTAATCTTAGAAAGATCAGGAGCCAGTTTTAGGCACTAGTCCTGCAGAAGGCTGAATAAGCAGCTGCATGATTTCTAGGGTCTCTGACAGCAGGTGCTTAGCAATTCTACTGCCCTGATTAATTGCAAACTGGTTTAAATATTCAAATGACCAATGCTAATGTATTTGGATGTTTATGTACAAAGGCTATTGGATTAATTGAAGCAATGTGAAGGTGATGCTACAGGCCCTTGCTGGCTACTGTCAGGTCATACTATGAACAGCCAAAACATGTTTTGGTGCAAACATTAAACAATTAAGAATTGTGAGCCATGTGAAAGGTCTTGTTTCTTTCTCTTTCTCCATCTGTCTCTCTCTTCTCCATCCGCCTCCCAATTTTTTTTCAGGAATTGTAGACAAGTCTTATTTTGATGAGTCACTGTTCAGAAAATGTTGTACAGGTCAGTCTCATGACTAACCTGATTGTTTTGTTCTAGTACAGCATTTGCAGGTCTTGATATTGTTTGTGTCTATGTAATTGCATGTTGGCAGTACACACAGAAGTGAGACAAAATCCAATATTTGTTTCAGCTCTTCTGCAAATGTTATAGCTGAACAGCTTGTAACTATATTGGGAACCAAAATTAGTTTTTCATGAGGTATTTATAGTTCAAATGTGTGTTTTTTTCTTTTGACTTTATGCTTGTGCATGCTATCCCCCTCCCCACAACACATTTTCTGATGGAACTATTTAAGCAGGCCTCTTTTCCTCCCTTTTAACAAATTTGGGTAAAGCATATGGATACAGATACGGTTTTAGAGCCCTGGCTTTAAGAGACCTTCTCTTTGAGAGGGAATGGAGAGAGTGGGCCCAAGTGCGACCCACCCTACATCAAAGTAGATTGCTAGCAAGTCCCATTGCCACAGTCACTACTTTACTACATGTTTCTCTGGGTTAGTTGTTGCTGATCTTTTTTCTTTGTAACTCAGTGGCTTAATTTATTTAATTAATTGTATTTATATCCCGCCTTTCTTTCATCATTGGTTCTCAGGTGGTCTGTCATCCAGACACTGACCAGACCCAGACCTGCTGAGGTTCAACAAAGTGGTGACCGCATGTGCCTTCAGACCATATCGTGGTATGAGCTGGCCTTTATGAGCCAGTGGCCTATTTACTTAGGCAGGTGCCCCTGGACTGTGAACAACTCCCACACTGTTTTATTTATTATTTATTTATTAGATTTTTATACCGCCCGACTAGCAATAGCTCTCTGGGCGGTGTACAACAGAAAATACGAAATACATCTCATAAAAAGTGCATAATAAATATTACAAAAACGTATAAAGTGCAAAAATCAGATTACATAATTTTTTAAAATTTAAATTAAAATGCCATAGAAAAGAGGCAGGTCTTAAGCTGGCGCCGAAAAGACAGCAGCATCGGTGCCGTACTCACCTCAACGGGGAGACTATTCCAGAGTTCGGGGGCCATCACTGAGAAGGCCCTAGTTCTTGTCATCACCCTCCGAGCCTCTCTATGAGTCGGGACTCGGAGGAGGGCCTTCGATGTAGAGTGCAGTGTCCGGGCAGGTTCATATCGGGAGAGGCGTTCCGACAGGTATTGTGGTCCCGTGCCATATAGGGCTTTATAGGTTAAAACCAACACTTTGAATCTGGCCCGGAAGCATATTGGCAGCCAATGTAAGCGAGCCAGAACAGGTGTTATGTGTCCGACCGCTTGGTCCTCGTTATTAATCTGGCCGTTGCATTTTGGACAAGCTGTAGCTTCCAAACTGTCTTCAAAGGCAGCCCAACGTAGAGCGCATTGCAGTAGTCTAATCGCGAGGTTACCGGAGCATGTACAACTGATGTAAGGTCCCCTCTGCTCAGGTAGGGACGTAGCTGGGCTACCAACCAAAGTTGGTAGAATGCGTTCCGAGCCACCGAGGCCACTTGAGCCTCAAGTGACAGGGAAGGATCTAAGAAAACTCCCAGACTACGAACCCGCTCCTTTAGGGGGAGTGTAACCCCATCCAGGACAGGGTAAATATCCACCACCTGGTCAGAGAAACCATCCACGAGCAGCATCTCAGTCTTGTCTGGATTGAGCCTCAGTTTGTTAGCTCCCATCCAGTCCATGTTGGGGTTTATGTGTTGGAATTGTTATGCTCTTGCCTTATTGCTGTATCACAAATGCATCAAGTAGTACAGTTCTCAAGCTGAGGTGCGAGGAAGTCCTTTGAATACAAAAAGAATTCTGGACTGTTACAGTTTTTCTAATCCCCCCCTTGCACCAAAGATTGGACCTTGTACTATTCCATTATCATAACCTAGTCTTAAATATAAAAGGACAGTGATAACTAGCATGGGGGGCTTATTAGAGGGTTTCTGCATTTATGTTCCACAACTGTAGTAGTTATTCAGTATCTCTTATTTTTTCAAACAAAATTAGTGAGTTAATTATTCTTATTTTTGCTTAGAACGGGGGTGGGGAACCTCAGGTCTTAGGCCATTTCCCCCTCCCCATGCTAGACTCCTGCTGCATACCTTCTTTGAATGTTTTTGCCTGGCTGAAATGTGTCCTTATTTTATTTATTTATTTATTCTTTGATTTATATCCCGCCCTTCCTCCCAGCAGGAGCCCAGTGCGGCAATTGAATTGTGATAATGCTTCTTGCTTGCCTGGATGGAGATAAATATATGTGTGTGTGCATGTAGAAAACTCTGGCTCTTGCATAGTTAGAGTAGCCTACTGAACAAAGGGGGGGGGAAATTGCATCCATTGTTTCACTTTTGCCTCTGGCCCTGCCTGCCACTGGCATGTGTCCCCCCTCATAGGTGCCCCACAAGGAAATTTTGCTCTATGGCAGAGACAGGTTCACCACCCCTGGCTTGGAACAATAAAGGAAGTCTGTAACAGTGACTTGCCTTGCTGCGAGTGGGGAGAGAAGGACCTGAGGCACATTTATCCTGATTTTTTCTTAATGTAGATTATTCATGTGTAGCCAGTACCAAGTTAATGGAATGTTGGGGTAGGAGTTGCTATGTAACGGTTGCCTAAGGAGAAGATGATGGGACAGTAGGGAAGGGAGAGTTGGAGCGAACCACAGAAAGGTGGATTTTGCTGGGCAGAATGTCAGTGAGGAGCAGGCAAATCGGGAAGCTTAGAAAAGACTGCAAGCTGGCAATACCTAAGAACAATCACTTGGATACACATACTGTGTTATCCTAAGGAGTGCTGACAGGGGACATTGGGTTGTGGGTTGTTCTTGCTTCTGTGTTCATATATATACATTTTGTTGTTTCTTCCAACTGTCTGCTGTAATCTCTCAGCTATCTATCTCAGATTGTCCTTAAAGTCTTCTACACATATTTACTATTTAATCCTTTCTTAAATGTTTCTGTCTTTGTCTAGGCTATTTTAAATGAATGCTTTGCAAAACATAATTTACAGTGCAATCCTAATCGCATCTATTCAGAAGTCCTGTTGAATTTATTGGGGTTTACGCCCATGTAAGTGGGATTAGGATTGCAGCCATAGATACTTTATTTTGAGACATTTTAGTGTAAAGCGAACTAGTGCAAAGTGAAATGGTTGAAATAAACTAAAGAATATCTTTAGAACTGAATATTAGTAACAGTGAAGATTGTATAGGGGATTTAGTTTTGCACTGTTCCAGTAGATTTTCTTTTCCCTGTCTAACCTATCTTGAGCTGAAAATGTGAAGAAGAATTTGCTTAAAGGATTAATCTAAATACACATAAGGCAAGAAAATCAATTGGAAGAACTCTGGATTTTAATTTAAAACTCCATAGTACATGGAAGAACAAATATAGTAAATATCAGGCTGTGACATGAGTAAGTCACTTTAAGCTAGTGGTGTGTATGTATCATCTAGTTCTTGTACTCAGTAATTCCATTGTTAAGCTCATTTCACATAAATATGCCATTGTTCTAAACATAATCCTCACTTGAATATTTATTACTGGAGACAATATCTCATCCAAATATATGAATGCCACATTATTTTGAAATTAGAACCCTTTGCATTATGTAAAGTTGCTTATTAGGCTACAAACATGCAGTTTTATTTATTTATTTATTATTTGATTTATATCCTGCCCTTCCTCCCAGCAGGAGCCCAGGGTGGCAGTTTCCAAGTTATGATTTAGTCAGGCCTTGTGGTGTTAACATTTATTCTGAAATTTATTGGGGAAGCATTCAGCTGCTCGTGGAGTACATCAGTAACTAGAGCTCTTCATGGTATTTAGTCTGTAAGCCACGTATTGTGACCTGTCAGGTGCCTGAAAAATGCTCCTGTTTTTTCTAGACCCTGGCAGCAAAAGCTAGATTTTGACTAGGCCAGCCGCCATGTATAACTGTTGTGCAGCATTTTACTTGTTTGGTCTCAAGTTATACAGGACAGCTGTGAGTGCTGACACTGTAGGAGTGGCAATGGCAAGAACAGAAAGTGATGGTGGGAAATGTTGTTAGAAACACTGTAAATTAGTTCTTGAAGTGATGTGGGTTTTCCAGACAATTTTGAATTAGGCTAAAATGCATTGGGAAAGTTCCTCCTAGAGAGTGATCTACGGTAATTTAGAATGTTTATTTTACTTGTATTTAGTAAACAAAGCTAAATTAATTCTTTAAAAAACTTCCCAATATTGTATTTGCAGTTGGCATCCATTCATTGTTACAAATGAACTTATGAAATGGATTTTCTTCTGCAGACAAATAAAACATAGAAAAATTTTCATTTTGGGAAACGTTCCACCTCAAAACACTGAGTTGTTCACACCACTTGTAGTATCCAAAGTGGTCTACAGTGGTGTTACTGTAATTCCAGCATCAAATGCTATATTGGAAAGACTTGAGGGGGCTTGACATACCCCAGCTAACTCACCATGGCTGAGCTGGGCTCTTGTCTGCTGGGCCAGAGAATAATCAAGGAAGTTCATGTTGTGGCATACCATATATGCAACAACCTTTGGGTTGTATCCAGTGTGAGTCCTACTCAGAAAAGACCCACTGAAATTAATGGACATAATTAACTTAGGTCCATTAATTTTAGTGGGTCTGCTCTGAGTAAAACTTAATTGGATGCAATCCTTCCATCTAAGTATAATAGTGCCTAAAATAGGAGTAGTTATAGAACTTCCTGATACATTAGGTAGGCCTTGGACTACTAAATTTTGTCTAGTACCGCAACCCGTCTTTTGTGCATGTAATGTTCTGATTGTTTTGTTCTTTGAGGTCTCGTACAAGCATTGTAGCTTGCTGCTTTGTAGGGGTCTGTCTTGTGTGCTGAAGTGGCAATTAGATTCAATTTTGTGAAGTAGGTCCCCTGAGCAGAGGTACTTGCATTATAAACACAAGCTATTTATGTCAAGCAGGGTGAATTCATAGAGTAGATGTCTGTGGCTAACGTTCACAAAAATATATAACTTCAGCTCTAGCAAGCAGCAAGAATAAATTTTAAAAAGGTTGAGAAAGATTCTGAGTAATGGAGATGACTATCCACTGCTTTCCAATGTGGCATTGGGCTTATGATGACTGAAATTTGCCAACTATGTTCAACGGGAGAATGAAATCAGAATTTGTCAAGGGGAAGTTTAGGTGTCTCAGGAGAAAAATGCATAGCTGTCTGCTAACAGCAACTACCTTGTTGTGTTGTATTTAGCTAAGATGAAAAGCAGGACTGGGAAGAGGTTGCAGGAGATAAGAAAGCTGGTAGATTAGTGTTAGGAACAGTGCATAGTAGGGAATGAAAATGGAAATGGACTGCCTTCAAGTTGATCCCGACTTATGGCGACCCTATGAATAGGGCTTTAGTAGTAAGCGGTATTCAGAGAGGGTTTACCATTGCCTCCCTCTGAGGCTGAGAGGCAGTGACTGACCCAAGGACACCCAGTGAACTTCATGGCTGTGTGGGGATTCGAACCCTGGTCTCCCAGGGTGTAGTCCAACACCTTAAGATTTGTAGAAAAAGGGTCAGTGGACAGTGAAGTTTGGGGGGGGCAAGGGCCTCAAGGGACAGAGTCAAGAGGAGAGGCTTTGTGGGAGAAATAGTGTTTTTAAAATGGAGGATGTGCTAGTGAGGTTGGCCAAGAAAGAAACAGTGTAGTTAAAGGCAGTGGGACTAAGTAGGCTATTGCTTTTAAAAACAGAAAGCTGAGGAAATAATGGGCAGGAGGAACCTGCAAGGGGGAACCAAGGAGAAAGAAAGAAGTTAGAGACAGAAGGGGCCGTGCACCATAGGCAGGAACAAAGCAGGTAGGCAAGGAGCCATTTGAAAGACTGCACCAAGGGGGCATAAGGTTTCTAGGCTTAGTGTCTAGATCCTGACAGGGGCATCCTGCCAGCTGTGGCTTCTGTTGACAATGCAGCATTGTGACCCGGCAACCCTAAGGGAACAGCAAAGACCAAATAACTGTGGGTGATACTAGATTTCCTATACTGATTTCGACTAGCCAGACAGTTCTTTGGCTGCAGGCTTCTAGTAGTTTGGAATTCTTCCCCTTGGGCTTGTTGTACTGATGCCCCTTAATTAATCACTAGTGAATTAATGCCTTGCCTAATTCTTAGCTGCCGTTCTCTGGAATCTTATTTGTTAATGCAACAGTCGTTACCGTGTCACAAGACTGGCAGATTTGTTGTGGCATTAACATCGATGGACTAAAGCCCAAACTTAATATTTTGAGATGACAGAGCAATGTTACTTTGGTACTGTGAGAATCTGAATTCTAATTACAATAAAAATAACATTGCTTTTCCATTGCATCCTTGGAAGACTGGGTCATGCTTTGTTTTACTTAATTCCAAAGAATGACGAACTGGTGTGATTCACTTACCTAAACATAACTATGGCTTAACTATGTCCACCTATAGCTCATTTTGCTTACTTCTCTGGAGATGAGCCAGGTACATGGACAGTATCATCAACTGCTTAAGAGCCAAAGGTGACTGCTTATACATACTTCCATGAAGTTCTAATATCTTATGCCTGGGATTCCCAGTGTGGCATCTGTGGGCACCACAGTGCCCTCAGACACCTTCTTTGGTACCTGCCAAAGCCCCCTGTCTCTCCTGATTCTTACGTTTATCATAGGGCACACTTACCTTATGTTGTGATGCATTATAATTGTTGTGTAACCTGCTCTGGGAGTCTATCTTAACTGTAAACAAAGGTAAGAAAAACATGAAACTTATCTGAACTTGGTCTCCATGGTTACTGATCTTAGAGGATCTTGAAATGAAATGCTGCCACTGTGCAGCTGAGGTCAAATATATAACCAGCTAAATATTGTCACTGTTAAGGCAACAGTGTGTAAGTCATGTATATGCTTTTAGAAGAATGGAATTAGGAACTCCCCAAATGCACAGTAGAAACACTGAAATTTTTTTTATACTGATGGTGATAACTTGAAACACTGGCTGCAGACATATCTCCTTAAGGAGGGAAAACTAGGGTGGTAGTGAAGAATGGGTGAATATATGGTTCCATTGTTCCTTTAGTATTTTATCAACAGTGGTAATATTAAATGCCTTTTGTCCATGAAAACGTTGTGCCATGCGCAACAGGAGTTAAAACCACTACTGAGTGCTTGGTTGTGTATACCCCTTCAATAGGACTCTTAAAAAAAAATAGTGGTATACCACTTATGAGAACCAGTGTGGTGTAGTGGTTAAGGTGCTGGGCTACGACCTGGGAGACCAGGGTTCGAATCTCCACATAGCCATGAAGCTCACTGGGTGACCTTGGGCCAGTCACTGCCTCTCAGCCTCATGAAAACCCTATTTATAGGGTCGCCATAATTCGGAATTGACTTGAAGGCAGTACATTTTTACATTTTTTTATACCACTTATGGTACATCCCCTCCTTAAGAACTCCCTGGACCCAGTAATGTTAAATAACTATCGCCCAGTGGCAAATATCCTCTTACTGGGCAAGGTGCTCAAGAAGGTGGTGGCAGTCCATCTTCAGGCATGTTTGGAGGAAACTGATTACTTTGATCCATTCCAGTCTGGCTTCAGGCCTGGCCATGGCACTGAAACTGCCATGGTCACTCTGGTTGATGAAATCTGTCAGGAAAGAGATAGAGGGATAAAGGGAACTGCTTGCTTTCCTTGATCTCTTGGTGGCTTTCAATACTGTTGACCATGGAGCGTCTCAGGGAGGTGAAGGTTGGGAGTACTGTGCTTCATTGGTTCCAGCAGTTTCCAAAAAGTAGTTATGGGAGGCTATTGTTCAGCAGCTATTACAGCTGGTATAGCACAGTGGAGAGGAGAGCCTGGCTGGGAGTCCAGAGTCTGTGAGTTCAAATCCCCGCTCATGTCTCTTGGGTGTCAAGGGCCAGCTAAAGATCACCCCCACAGTGAGGGGTTACATGCCCTGCCACCTGTGCAGCCATGGGCAAGCTGCATAGTCTCAAGGAGCCCAGTTGCCCCCCCCACCTGGCAGTTGCAGACAAGGAAGGGACTGGCTTGTGCAGCTGTGGCAAGCTGAGCAGGCCCTAGCCAGCTGGGAGGACTAGCCTCAGAGGGAGGCAATGGTAAACCCCCTCTGAATACTGCTTACCATGAAATCCCTATTCATAGGGTTGCCATAAATCGGAATCGACTTGAAGGCAGTCCATTTCCATTTCAGCACCATGGGAACAGTCCTATGATGTTCCATTTTGTCCTCCCTGCTATTTAACATCTATATGAAGCCCCTGGGAGTTGTCATTAGGAGATTTGAGTGAGATGGCAGATGACACCCAGCTCTACCTCTCTATTCCATCTAAATCAAGAGAGGCTGTTGAGGTGTTGAACTGGTGCTTGGAGGTGGTAATGTGCTGGATGTGGGCCAGTCAATTGAGGCTGAATCCTGAAAAGACAGATTGATTGATTAATTAATTGATTAATTAATTGATATCCTGCCCTTCCTCCTAGCAGGAGATATTGTGTGACCAGAGTTCTCATGTCCAGGAGATGGTGAGACTGCCTATTCTGGATAGGATTGCTCTCCCCTGGAAGGAACAGGCCCACAGTATAGGGGTAGTCCTGGATCCAACATTATCACTGGAGGCTCAGGTGGCCTCAGTGGCTTGGAGTGCCTTTTTCTAGCTCCGGCTGATTTGCCAGTTTTCGCCTCTTTTGGACAGAGATTACTTGGCCACAGTATTCCATGCTTTAGTAACTTCCAGATTGGATTATTGCAATGCACTGTATGTGGGGCTGCCCTTGAAGACCACTCTGAAACTTCACTTTAGTCTAAAATGCAGCAGTCAAATTACTGGCTGCGGTTCCCTTTTTAATTCATATAACTCCTGTTTAAAACAGCTGCATTGGTTGCCAGTTCATTTCTGGGCCCAATTCAAGGTGCTCATGTTCATATTTAAAGCCTTAAATGACTTAGGTCCCAAATTTCTGAAATACTGCCTCCTTCCTGCAGATCCTCTTGGGTGTTGAGATCAGCGGGGAGGGGAGGCTTTTTGCAGTTTTGCAACCTCCAGAAGCTTGGAGGGTTGGTGGCCTTGGAGGAGAGCATTCTCTGTGGCAGCCCCTAAGTTGTGGAATTCCCTCATCATAGAGGTGTGTCTGGCAACTTCACTGTACATTTTCAGCAAATGCTGAAGATGCACCTCTTTACCCTGGCCTTTGAAACCTGAGATGTATATTTTTTAGGAACCATCCAATTTTTTGTGATGTGATTTTAGGTTGTTTTTAACAGTTCTTAATCATGTATTTTTAAAAACTATTGTAACCCATCCTTGAACCTTTGGGTGAAGGGTGAGCAATTAATTTAAATAATATTTAATTCAATACTAGTATTGAGTTAGTATTCAATACTAACCCTACTCATAGAACCATTGCAGTTAATTGGCATGACTAGATTAATTTCAATGGGTCTACTCTGTGTAGAACTTAAATACAACCTATTTTTTAAATCCAGTTAAATAAAGGTTGCATATCTGAGGCACAATACAGAACCTGCTGGTAGGGAGCACAAATAACTTTTGGGGGGGGAGTTATATGTACCTATCATTAGCTTCTGTTCTGGAACAGTTGCCCAAGCCTCTGTAATATTATTTTGTAATTGATACTCTCAGTGCAGAAACAACTAAATGCAGTCCTCAGATCAGTAACTTGTGATCTGCCACTTCTGGTTATTTAATAGTGAAACATCGTAAGGTGTTTCTCAGCTTTGTGGTATGGGTTACTTCATGTTGCCCAATTTGGTATGTTAACACTTGCATGCTTCTAGAGGTACCACCATCTTTTTCTATTGTGGAGAGAGGTGGTGGCCCCAGGAGGACACCCTATATGCCACATTTCTTTCTGACTGAAATGACTATTTGTAACAGATGTTCCTGTTTAAGAACTAGAAAAATGCCTGCCAACCAAACTGCTTCAATGAAATACACTGTAAGAACTGCCACTGAAATGACACATGGCTCCTGAAATTTGTAGTGCGTGACTTGTAGAGAAAGCAGGTCATGTTAATGTGTTATGGGAATCAGGAGTATACCAGTGAGTGGAAAACTTTAATCAGGTGAAGTGGCTGATGGGATTGCCCTTCCATAGGGCTGTTACGGTAGATAAACTATATGCATGGTGATATTTACTCTGCACTAGGAGAAGCTGGATTCTGTGGCCTGTATACATGTGTGTATTAATTTGCTTTTATATAACTCTTGCTTCTGCTAATCGCTAACAAGAACAGGGTGCCGTGTAAGCCCTTGCAGCCCTTTCCCATGATTGTTCTACATCATTTTTAGCTTCCTATCCTGATGAGGTTTTGTCTAGAGTTGTGTACAGATGACCTCTAGAAATTCTATACATTGCTACATTGCAAGTAGCAGCAGCACCTGTGTTGGCAATCTGGCCACCATTTTGCAGTGATGGTGTTCTGGGTCATTGTTGGATGGTGGAAATGGTATCAGCCATAATAAATAAATAGAGGAACATATTTGCAGAAATTCTGCAGTGGCCTTATTTTTCTAGTGTGGTGAGAGAGAGAGAGAGAGCGCACATTGTTTTCTGAGAAATTGTTTCAGCTCTAGTTCTTTATCTGGCATTGGCATTGGCCAGACTTTCAAGCTGATCATCTTAGCCATAAGACCTAGAAATTGGTTTATTTTTTTATTTACATGAAAGCTGATATTCTTCCAAATTCCAAACTTCCCCTTCATTTGCATGGCAAATGCATCTCCCTGGCAATTGACAAAAGCACAGAAAATCTTATTTGTAAAATCAGCTGTTCTCATTGTTTCCTTTATTCAAGCCAGTCACTGGAATCTGCCTTCCCCCCCCCCCCCAAAAAAAGTATAAATGCTGCAAATATTCTTTTTGGTCTTGATTCCTGAATTGTGGTTAAAAGGGCTCCTACTTGTTAAAAGTATTACATTTGAAATGTGAAGCAGCAGGTCACTGCATCTCCCAATCTGTTCGGGAGCCTTGGCATCTCTGAAGGCTTTGACTGTTGAGTCACTTGGAATTCTAATATAAACTGTAATTCTCTCACAGTTTCCAGGAAGGAAGTAGGGTCTTGACAGCCAGAGCTTCAATTCTTGGCTGCTAAATTCCTGGGTGTTTAATTGTTGACTTCTAATCCAGTGGGTCCCCAATTGTATACTGGAAGCTGCTTATCAAGTGAGGAAAGCAACATGTTTCTGTTTTGCTTTCATTATAATATCTGACCATCATGCGGTTCTGTGCTTTAATCTTTTGAATATTGTTAGTGGGCTTGCAGTTGGATTAAATCCCTAGTTTCAGATATTGGCCATCATGCTAAAACGGTAAGTAATTGACTTTGCAATTTAAGCATATGTTCTAAAATCCTATGTCTGCAGTCTCAAAGTCCAATCCTTAGTATTGCTAGGTTTTAAATTCTGTAACTGGAGCTTTGTGCAAAATTTGTTATGTCTTTTTTTTAAAATAAATCTGCAGTCTCAAAGTCCAAACCTTAATATTGCCAGGTTTAAAACTCTGTAACTGGAGCTGTGCAAAATTTGTTATATTTTTTTAAATAAGTTATTGTTGATAAGATCAGTTTTATTAATGGGATGGTAGGATTTATTAGCTACTTTTTAACTGAATTAGATTGGCTGTTTTATAACTGGATTGGCAGTTTTTAAGAGCCAGTGTGGTGTAGTGGTTAAGGTATTGAACTACGACCTGGGAGACCAGGGTTCGAATCCCCACACAGCCATGAAGCTCACTGGGTGACCTTGGGCAGTCACTGCCTCTCAGCCTCAGAGGAAGCAATGGTAAACCACCTCTGAATACCGCTTACCATGAAAACCCTATTCATAATTTGTGATCGACTTGAAGGCAGGCCATTTTGGCAGTTTTTAACTGTTGGATTTAATAAGTTGCAAAGTAGGAGTTTACTGAAACAATCCCTCTTGTGCACAGCATGAAAAAAGCTGTGTAATGAATCCAACTTGGAAGTTGTTCTGCCTATGCTTTAATAGTAACTCTTGGATTTCTCCCATGCTATTCCTCATCTATGGCTCTTCTGGTGGATATTTTTATCTTTTTATTCTCTCTCCATGCAAAGAATCCCTATGGGGAAACCCTCTGTGTGTCTAGGGAGTGGAAGTTTGGGTAATATTTCTAGTAATTGTAAGTTGCATTGTAAATAAAACTAAGAGGAAGGGAGAAAGCGCAAGTTTCTATTTTGACTGTGTATCAGTTTATGAGTGTAGCAGAACCAAGTGCTAGATCATTTCCTGGACTGTACCACATTAGGATGTGAGCTTGAATGTTCGAATGGTCCTGTCCCCCCCCCCGAAGAAAACCTTTCCATAGAAAATGAGAATGTTGGGGTAAAGCATTCAACTTAGCATTCACCCTGAAATACTGTTTTTGTATGTGGAGGGAGTTTTTCCTATAAGGACCAGTGCAAATGTAATGTCACCAATCTCTTAGCCATGGTTAAAGGATCAGGAGCATGTCATGAGAGGTATAAATCAGGAATTCCCTAATTTCAAATTTATTTCTGGTGTGAAGTCATTAGGTGACCTTGGGGAAGCTACAATTTTCTTAGCCTCTGACCCATTAATATTAGGTCAATAGTAGTATCCCATCTTAACAGGGCTTTTGTTTTGGACCTAATGTCAAGCTATAGTTTAGCACTATTTGAATGAGTCTGCTCAAGCCTCTGGCACTCATCCTGCTCTTTTCTCCTATGGCACAACAAAGGAGAAGATTAGAAGCATCCAGTTTCTGTTTTAAACCAACAGTGTGTTTGTCATTGGCCATGTTGGCTCATAAAAGACAAGCTGATGCTCACTGCCAGATTGTTCTTCACTCCAACACAGCATGAGCGGGATAAACAATCCAGGAAGCCTTGCCTTCCTCTTACATCCTGCTTTGAATGTTGTTTGTTGTTCACTAACAAGCCATGATTACTAACCAACTTGAAGTTACAGTTTATTGTATTGCTGATTGTGGCGGCTTGGTTTGCTTATCCTGCTTGCAGCAGAGGAGGAGTGATTAGGCAGAGTTCACAATAAATCATGATAAAATCTGGCTTATGTTATGTGAAAGCACAACCACTGTGTCCAGACTGGGAACTGTGACTAGCTGTGCCTTCTTGGAACAATTCAGGATCAGAAACCATGGTTTGATCTTGGCTTGTTTCAATAAAAACATCATTTACATTTTAAATGAATTACAGCTTGATCTTGTTGAACTAACCCAGAAGTGAATGTTTCCAATTGCTTGTTCACATAACACTGAACCTTAATTTTGGTCTGGGTAGGATATGTCAGTACAGACATGCCAACCTAACCATGGTTAGCTGTTACTGGAAGTGTAGAAGGAACCCATGTGCAAGAGGAGCTGCAGGAATAAATATGTGGTCACATGACCTATTCCTCATCCCTCAACTGTAATTTATTGGCTGTTCTTAAGCAAACTCTACCTCTCAAGTACCTAAACTTCTTTCCTTGGAATTGGTAGATCTGTAATGCTTACATGCTTAGTGGGAAATTGTGTGATCCCCTTTCCAGACTCTTCATGTTACGAAGATGAAAAATGACAACATCAAGTCTCAAACATTGTCTTGGCATTTCAAGCTTTCCATGCAATTCATAGGCCCTATTGTACCTTAGCTATCAGTACTTACTAGTACTGTGCAGTGTCCAGAAGCTTCATTCTAAACACAGTCAACTTCTTTGAAAATCTTCTGTGAAGCTTCTAATAAAGGGATGGATAAGGAATGAAATCTGTTTGCTGAAGATTAATGCATCTACTGAACAGCTGGCTCCTAGCTACTATATGCTTGTCCAGAGCTCATGTTTCTTCATCCTAGCAACCACACCAGGTAACTGCTGCCTCCGGTCACTCAGACAGCTCCAATTTGTACAAGTACAAATCATGTGGCATCTCAGTTAAGTTCAATATCTGTCTCAAAACTGTCATGCCCAGAGCATTCTTTGACTGAAACTGCCAGATCCAGGTAGCCTTAGGAAAACTGCTGCTATTAGTGGTGGGGGCTAAGAATGGAAGAGGAAATGTCTGATAGTTTTAAAAAAAATCGAATTGCATTGGTGTCTTGTGCAAAGATAAATACAGGTTAGAATTAGACATTAACAGGAGAATGAAAGAAGATAATCGTGGACTTGTTGATTGAATCAGTCAGTTGCCTTGAATTTAAAGCTGGTACCAATAAATACTGCCAGTCTGCCAAGTTCTTGAATGGAGAGAATGATAAAGTTAGAGGTGTTGGGGTCTGCAAATGAGGATTCCTGTATCCTTAAAACTGCTCTGCTAATACAAATAGGATTCATTTCAACCAGGCTTAAAGCAGTTAAATAACATAAGATTTATGTATAAGATTAATATAATAGTTTCACCCCCAAACTGAATTTAGGAATTCAAATAAACAAATGCTTTGGTCAGTATACATTGTGCAGATCAAGCATAATCTAAAGCGCTGTTCTTCAACTTTGGGTCCCCAGATGATATTGGACAACAACTCCCATCATCCTTGGCATTGGCTGAGCTGGCTGGGATTGATGGGAGTTGTAGTCTGACATCATCTGGGAACCCAAAGTTGACAAACACTGAATTCTAAAACAAATGATTTCAAGCTGTATCCATATTGTAAGATGTCTTCCCCCACCCCCAGTCCTTATTGAACATGCTTTTACCTATGATGCTACTTTCAGAACTGCTTTACTTACACGTGTCAAACTATGCCCTGCCCTGCAATGAGATCCAGAGGCATACTTGCTTGGTAATGGGGGGAGGCACACACTTCTATTTCCCTTCTGCCACCCCAATTAAAATGAAGACTGGGACAATACAATGGGTTGTATCCAGTGTTAGTCCCGCTCAGAGTTAAACCCATTGAAATGAGAGGACGCAGCTGTGTAAGATCTATTAATTTCAGTCTACATTGTGTAGAAATCTCTAAATCGTGCCCACTTCCAGATTACGCAGTATGTTTTGATGTCCTGGTGCAGGAGCTGGTACATCCATTCTGAATAATTTCTTATTGGCCTAGTGAGTCTCTCTAGGCTTGGGCCATTAATGAGTGATAAGTCCATTATTTGGCTTTTAAAAGTGAAATACCATATAGTGTAAAGATTTTATCTATATCGGTGTATATATGTTCACAGTAGATTACACTCTTAAGAGTTCCTACTTTTTAAAAGATACAGTAGTCAGTGTGTTGTGATTTATAAAGCAAATTAGAAATCTTAAAATGAAAAGGGTTTCCTGAAAGAAGAAATAAAATCTTGATTTAGAAAATAGTTCCTGCTTTGAAGCTTCCCAGAATAAGAGTGAATGAAACATTTTTAGAAGATGTTAGCCATGAGAGTATCACTTTAATTTCCTTTCCTTCCAAGAGATAGTAATCATTTTTGCTTTTAGTGCTGGTTTTCTAAAAAGAATACCTGGTAATGGTGTGTGCATTTGAAGGGTTGATTAGAATGCATTCTTAAAGGCCTTTTAATGCTTTCTTTAGTTGAAAAGAAGCTTGAGAGATGTCTGCAGTTGGCAGTTGAGTGAGATGTGAATGAAGGTGACCTTTGAAGTATGGTGTGCAGTGCAAGTTGTTTAACCTATTTATTCTGTTTCCTGTTAATACGGGTTTAAGACAGGGGATGTTTTTCATATATTCATATGCATTAGACATCTTTGAAGCCTATCAATCCAATCAAGTGGAGCCAACAGGTTGTGTTAAAAGTAATTCCAAGGTTTTGAGGTGTGAATGCTTGTCAGATGAGTGCATGTTGTTGAGGATGATTTTTGCTAAATGGTTTAAAATTCTACTTTACTTTACATTAAACTATAATGCAATGTGTTAACTAGGTCTGCTTCCTTTTGGTAGGCAGCTTTTCTTTTGAGAATAAAATGCTTTCTTTGTAGCTGCTTGTATGGCCACACTGCTAGAGATAAAACAGAAATCCCTGTATTATAAAATTCACTTTCAGTTGCCTCAGTGGTAAGAGAGAAAAATATTTAGCTGGGGAAATGACAGCTTACTGGTCCCAGATGTCTAATTATAATCGTGAGACATGGTTTTTTGCCTTTGTCTGTTAATATATTCATCCCATTTCCCATTTATAGCTAGGGTATATAAAGAAATGGGTACGGACAGTTTCTTGATGAACAGCCTTCAGCTGGTCTAAAGCTGCAGTGGAAATAAAGTTGTTTTTTTCAGTGACTGAGGTACTCAGATTCAGCATGCTGTAAATCTGACTCCAGAGAGTTGTATGTGCTCAAATCCCACTTAAAATCAAGGTAATCACTTGTCTCTGTGTCTGAATTCTTATTTTCCACTGATTTAAAAATAGAATTTAAGCATGCTCTGGATTGTACCTACTGTCAAGCTTTTACTTTAAAAAAGTGCCATACTGTTAAATATATGCAAAGTTCTTTTTCAAACAGCCAAAAGTAGTGGAACTGAAATGTTTGATTTGGGGGTAGGGGGAATCTTGCTTTTGACTGGTGTAAATGTTATGTTTAAAGCTTTATTTTGAAATTATTCTTATTGGGATATTTGTAAATATGTGTATTTCCTAGGGATTGTCCCTTGAAAAAATAATTACAACTTTTAAAGACTTTAACTAAAATAAATTTGAGTATCCATTTTCCACCCAATATCACTAGCTACAGGAGTATTCTCCTAATTTCCTCAGCAACTGAGACATTCCAACTTACCCCATATTCTTTTTAAGGGGTATGAAAAACGGTCTGAAAAGGGTGCACAATTTGCCCTAGGCAAAAATATTTGCAAAACTTGATTCCCCTTCCCCCATTTCAACTCAGCCCTTGTTTTTATAAGGAATCCTCAGTCTAGCTTAGTGGTTGAAGATGCAGGCTCAATTTTTGTCTCTCCTTTGTTAATAATACTCTCATAGCACATCTCTCTAAATAAAACACCCTTGTTCCATGCTGGCTTCTGAAATTATCCTTTGACAGCCACCTCTGTGTCCTCTCCAGGGTTCTATTTTACCCAGACTACTAGTCAAGAAATCAGAAGAATTTCTGGTACTGGGGAGGGCAGCTATGAGAGAACTAGAAAAGGTCCTCAAATGCAAAGATGTATCACTTAACACTAAAGTCAGGATCATTCAGACCATGGTATTCCCGATCTCTGTGTATGGATGTGAAAGTTGGACAGTGAAAAAAGCGGATAAGAGAAAAATCAACTCATTTGAAATGTGGTGTTAGAGGAGAGCTTTGCGCTTACTATGGACTGCGAAAAAGACAAATAATTGGGTGTTAGAACAAACTAAACCAGAACTATAACTAGAAGCTAAAATGATGAAACTGAGGTTATCATACTTTGGACACATCATGAGAAGACATGATTCCCTAGAAAAGACAATAATGCTGGGAAAAGCAGAATGGAGTAGTAAAAGAGGAAGGCCAAACAAGAGACGGATTGATTCCATAAAGGAAGCCACAGACCTGACCTTACAAGATCTGCACAGGGTGGTTTATAAGAAATGCTATTGGAGGTTGCTGATTCATAGGGTTGCCATAAATTGTAATCGACTTGAAGGCACATACCAACAACAAAACTGCTCAGTTATAAAGACCTAGAAATTATTATAACAAATGGAGTCCAGAGTCTGTGAGTTCAAATCCCGCTCGTGTCTCCTGGGTGTCAAGGACCAGCTAAAGATCACCCCCACAGTGAGTGGCTCAGGGGTTACATGCCCTGCCACCTGTGCAGCCGTGGGCAAGCTGCATAGTCCCAAGGAGCCCAGTTGTCCCCCAGCTGGCAGTTGCGGACAAGGAAGGGACTGGCTTGTGCAGCTGTGGCAAGCTGAGCTGGCCCTAGCCAGCTGAGGATGACTAGCCTCAGAGGGAGGCAATGGTAAACCCCCTCTGAATACTGCTTACCATGAAATCCCTATTCATAGGGTAGCCAAAAGTCGGGATCGACTTGAAGGCAGTCCATTTCAATAACCTAGTATGTTTTCCTTATAAAAGTATTGTTTAGAGGGCACATTCTCTATGTGGTAGTGCTTTGTGTCTTATAATGATGTAGCTGTTCACTCTCTAAGCCAATGTGTAAGGTTTCACCTGCCTAATGTGATATATATTTTCCTTTAAGCAGGATTTGATTATTATACCCCATAAGGCGGGTAATAAATAATAAATTAATAAACACGTGGAATCTTTTTTATGTGAGTGTCACTCTGGGTTTACACATTAGAGTAGCTAGCTATTTTTTTTAAAAAAAGAACCTATACTCTGAACTATGGAAAAAATAGATTGGTGGCCATGCATTATGTAGATAGCTGCAGTTGTGTGTGAATGAGAGAGAAAATAAGGCAGTGGCTTTGACAGATGTGTTAATGTCCATATTCTACTGCAGCCTCAAAACATATTATCCTAAAGGAGTTCAAGGCAAGTTGTCTTCTGTCATTCAGCTGAGAAGCATGTTCTGCTTGGGCATTCCTAGTATTGTGTCTAGGTGTCAAAAGAGTATATGTAAGAAGCAGGAGTGCAAATTGACTATGACTATCAAGTGCAGTGCACCGAGGCATAGAAAAGCCCATCTCTTTGGTATTGGCACCAGCCTGAAGTGCTTTTACAGAACAAACAGTCATTCCTTACTTAGAGCAAGTAATATCTATCATGATGAGGGGGCTTACTTCAAATATATGCAGACAAATTTAAAATAGCTGCTACTTGCCTTTGGGGCAACATTTTCAGCTCCTGCTGTTTTACCATAACATGGGAATATAATTTCATGAACTCAGGAGACTTGTATCCAGCAATCTTGATATGCCTCTGATGTGTGTGGTCCCCATCTCTAGCTTTTTAAATATAAAACATGTAACATTTAATTTGTTGCAATCCTTTCTGGAAAAGAATTAATTGCGTTGTCATATCCAACTGACAGTGTTGCCTGGGCTAGCCACTGTGGAGCCTTTCAGATGTTGCTGGACTACAGTTCCTGTCATTGCTTACTATTGGCCACGCTGGCTGGGTCTGATGGGAGTTGTAGTCAAACAGCATCTGGAGGGCACCACATTGGTCACCTCTGATGTAGGCTATCTTCAGAAAGGTTTGTGCTATCTGCTTTTTTCACTGTCCAACTTTTACAACCATACATAGAGATCGGGAATACCATGATCTGAATGAACCTGTCTTTAGTGTTCAGTGATACATCTTTGCATTTGAGGACTTTTTCTAGTTCTCTCATAGCTGTCCTCCCTAGTCCTAGCCTTCTTCTGATTTCTTGACTTGTCCCCATTTTGGTTAATGACTGTGCCGAGGTATTGATAATTCTTGACAAGTTCAGTGTCCTCATTGTCAACTGTAAAGTTACATAAATCTTCTGTTGTCATTACTTTAGTCTTTTCGACATTCAGCTGTAGTCCTGCTTTTGTGCTTTCCTCTTTGACTTTCATCAGCATTCGTTTCAAATCATTACTGGTTTCTGCTAAGAGTATGGTATCGTCTGCATATCTTAAATTATTGAGATTTCTCTCTCCAATTTTCACACCTCCTTCATCTTGGTCCAATCCTGCTTTCTGTATGCTATGTTCTGTATATAGATTAAACAAATACGATGATAATATACACCCGTCTCACACCCTTTCCAATTGGGAACCACTCGGTTTCTCTATATTCTGTCCTTACAGTAGCCTCTTATTATACAGCCATGAGAACCCCCCAAGCCATTCTGATGCTTCCCATAAGCTCATTTCAAAACAAAACCTTACAAATCTTATAGTCCTGAACTCAGAAATGCTTGCTTAACAACACTCTCAATTTTCATGGTGATACATAAAACAGAGAGAATCAAGAGTTCAAAGTCTAAAAAGAGGGAAAAAAAACCAGAACCCTTTTGGACTTTTTTCTCTGAGAGTTCTCATAATCTGTTGAAATTCATTAAAAATCAGCCATACAGTATTCACAGAGTACCTGTAATCCTAATACTGACCTTGCCCCATACTCTGACCTTCATCATCTGCAGTTTAAAAGTTTAAAAAATGCCTGGCTGATTTTTAATTAATTTAATAAATTTTGGCTGGCAGCCTATGATAACGCAGGGCATGCTCAGGAAGAACGAACTGTCAGAATTCTAAACGCTAGACTCACAGCTGCTGGGTTTGCCTAATCAGGGGGCCACACCCACACCAGACTTTGATTTCACTTGAGACAGTCATGGCTTCCCTCAGAGAATCCTGGGAAGTGTAGTTTGTGAAGGGTGCTGAAAGGAGACTCCTGTTCCATTGAGAGAGCTCCAGTGGCCAGTCTGGTTTAACAGTCAGCCACTCTGATTGAAAGTCTGTGAGGGGAACAGGGCATCTCCTAGCAACTCTCAGCACCCTTCACTAACTACACTTCCCAGGATTCCTTGAGAGAAGCCATGACTGTCCAAAGTGAAATAAAGGCCTGGTGTGGATGTGGCCAGGGACAGCTTTGGTTTAAATTTGGGTGGGAGGCTACATGTGCCTGCTGTAGAATAAAAAGGTGGGGGGAAGAATGATACTGTTCACAATGTTTTCCTTTTGGAAAGGAAACGGGCTTCCCTTCTGCCCAGTGCCCACCAACCCAGTCTCCTCCCCCTCCCCCTCCCTGCCCCTTCCCTGGGTCAGTGTTTGCTTTTTGACCAAATTGTGTTTGCATTTTGACCAATTTGTAGGGCAGTACAATATCTCAGAGAGGAGGTCAGGTCTCCTGCTCCCCTGGTGCATTCACTATAGCTGCCCAATTTCCCTGCTTTTTAAAGTTTGATAGAAATATCTGTGGGCTATAGCTACGTTCTTAAACCGCAGAATTTTTTTTGCCTATTAGTGAATCTAGAGTATAGGTTGCACACCAGGACAATCGGATGCTGTGACACCCCCATTTCTTTTAAAACATTCCTTAATTTTTCATGATCTACACAATCCAAGGCTTTGCTGTAATCTATAAAGCACAGGGTGATTTTCTTCTGAAATTCCTTGCTCCGTTCCATTATCCAACGTATGTTTGTGATATGATCTCTGGTACCTCTTCCCTTTCTAAATCCAGCTTGGATGTCTGGCATTTCTCACTCCATATATGGTAAGAGCCTTTGTTGTAGAATCTTGAGCATTGTTTTACTTGCATTGGATATTAAGGCAATAGTTCTATAATTATTGCACTACCTGGGATCTCCTTTCTTTGGAATTGGGATGTATATGGAACGCGTCTGGTCTGTGGGCCATTGTTTAGTTTTCCATATTTCTTGACAAATTTTTGTCAAAATTTGGACAGATTCAGTCTCAGTAGCTTGTAGCAACTCTATTGGTATGCCATCTGTTCCTGGTGATATGTTTCTTCCAAGTATTTTAAGAGCAGCTTTCACCTCGCATTCTAAAATTTCTGGTTCTTCGTCATCCAGTTCCTCCGTGAATGAAACTGTCATCCTTGCATCTCTTTTATAGAGTTCTTCAGTGTATTGCTTCCATCTTCCTTTTATTTCATCTTGGTCAATCAGTGTGTTCACCTGTTGATAATTCAACATCCCTACTCTTGGTTTAAATTTCCCTTTCATTTCTCTAATCTTTTGGAATAGGGCTCTTGTTCTTCCCTTTTTGTTGTCCTCTTCTATTTCTATACAATAACTATTGTAATAGTTCTCTTTGTCTCTACGTACTAGTTGCTGTATTGTTGCATTTAGGATTCTGACTGTGTTTCTATCTCCTTTTGCTTTTGCTTTCCTTCTCTCTTTAACCATTTTAAGAGTTTCTTCAGTCATCCATTGAGGTCTTTCTCTCTTTTTAACTCAAGGTATTTTCCCCTGATAATGTCTCTGACTTCACCATAGCTCTTTTGGTTCTCTGTCAACTAAGTTTAAAGCCTCAAATCTGTTCCTTATTTGAACACCATATTCTTCTGGGATGTTATTTAAATTATATTTTGGCATTATGATTGCTTTGTTCTTCTTTAGCTTTACTCTGATTTTCAATACAACCAGTTCATGATCTGTACCGCAATCTGCTCCTTAGTGCCTTCTGACCTGGAGGTCTCATCTTCCAGCACTATTTCGTATGGCATTTTGGATAGTCTGTTCATAGGGTTTTTGTGGTAAGAGGTATTCAGAGGTGGTTTACCATTGCCTTCCTCTGAGTTTGGATGCATCTTAGTCTGGTGTCTCAGCTTTGACCATTCCGCCTTGGGTGGCCCTGCCAGGAGTCTAGCCTCTTGGTCTAGACTCCTGACGGCATTGCTCTCAGCTTCTTCAACACTCTCAAACTCCCTCACCATGTTAAGGTGTGCATCCTAAAGGGGGTTATTAATTTTACACCACTATAATCAAAACATCATATATAAATCATACAACATTAACAAACTTAGATACTCAAAAATAATTTAAAATAAACTCATATTGGTTGGGGTTACAGTGCATTGAATTAAATTGTTTTTTTGAAAAAGTGTTTTAAATTTGTATATTTGTTTTTAATGTTTTTAATTGTTGTAAACCGCCCAGAGACTTTGGCTGTGGGGTGGTATACGAATTAATAATAAGAAGAATAAGAATAATAATTCAACTTTTAAAACCAGGTTATTTTCATTTACAATTTTCAGTATACTGCTTATTGCACTTGTGCTTATTCTTTCCCTTTTCTTTTTGGGAATGGGAAAAACCAGAAAAAAGGGGGGGAAGATCCACTTAAAGAAACCATATCCATCTATATGCTGATAAAGGATCATGTTCTTCCTTGTTCGTGTACAAAATCATACCAAGTCAAATAAATGTATCTTTTTTGCTTTGACCTCTAGAGTTTTTGTGATAGTTTTTTTACAATGCTTCATTCCAGACCAGCTTACATCAATATTCTACTTTAGCTC
Source organism: Rhineura floridana (assembly GCF_030035675.1). Taxonomy (NCBI): domain Eukaryota; kingdom Metazoa; phylum Chordata; class Lepidosauria; order Squamata; family Rhineuridae; genus Rhineura; species Rhineura floridana. Next base: position 10,993,816 of record NC_084500.1, on the reverse strand, counting down.
CGGATAGATTATTCCAAAATTGTGCCACTGTGAAACATACCACATGTAGTAAATGAGTCACCAATGCTTTATTTTGCAGACCTGAATCATCATCTATGAACAAATTTAAAATGGCCAATTGTGGAGTGGCATTAATCTGTTGATTCATTATTTTGTTTATTTCCTGGAATATGCTGGTCCAAAATGTTTGTACTCTCGGGCATTCCCACCACAGATGTAAATACATACCCATCATATTACAACCCCTTCAACAGTTTAGCAATTTAGCAATGAACTTGAGTTTATGGCAATTGTTTTGGGTTCAAGTGCCACCAGTACATTATTTTTAGGAAAAGTTCTTATTTCTTACTGAAATTGACCTGTGTGGGCGTTTTACCCACTGCATCCTCCAGTTCCCTGGATCTATTTCTATCTGGAATTCTTGTTCTCAAAGTGTTTTCAAACTTTCCATTGATTTTGTAGAATGTGTTTAACATTTTATGTATTGGTGAGGTAAGGTTAACCCTTTTGAATCATCCTCTGTGGACATCACTTTCCACAAAGCAAGACAATCTCCTTGTTGCATTCTCTTTTACTACCCTAGTCATTAAAAAGTTTTTGTCTCCATAGTAGCCATAGAAGATCAATCTCTCACAACCTATTCCTTATCTCCCCCTCTGAAGTAAGATTACTATGTATGTACTGCCTTCAAGTCGATTTCGATTTATGGCAACCCCACAGATAGGGTTTTCATGAGGCTGAGAGGCAGTGACTGGCCCAAGGTCACCCAGTAAGCTTCATGGCTATGTGGGGATTTGAACCCTGGTCTCCCAGGTCGTAGTCCACACCTTAACTATTTACATAAAAATCTTTTATACGATAAAGTCCCAAAGTAGCATTATTTGTTAACTAAGCAGATGTTGACCTTTGGGAGCCCCATATATTTATAATCCACCCTTCACCTGAAGGCCTTAGGATGGAAATATACACAGTCTAAACCAATACTAAAGTTAAAACAGCATAAAAGAAAATACAGACTTCAGTTACCAATAAAACCATCATCAGTGATCGAAATTCAAGTGGCCCAAACATCCCAGCCCTCCCCAAAAGCCTGGACAAAAAAATGCATCTTTATTGCTGACACTACTATCTTGGCTATCTGTCCCCCTCCCCCCCCGGACCACGTCCCCTGGGAGTGTCTTGCTCTTAGCACCAAATCTTGCTCACATGTATGTTCCCCTTTAGCCAATGCTCTGTGGAGGAGGAAACAGCCAAATTGTGTGGGGTGGGAGGGGAGCATTGGCCGTGCTAGTTGCTGTACTTAGTGACTTCTTTATTTTTATTTGTGTCTTATGTGAGTAACTAGCAGCATTGTGCCCAACATGCAGAAACCCGAAAATCAGTGCCATTTTGAAAGGTTCAGTTCATCATCTTGATTTAAAATGGTATCCAATTGTATCGAAACAAGCCTGCTTCTTGATTTCAGGAACAATACTGCAAAATTTGATTGTGATTATTTTAGGAGATAATCCAGCTGCATAGCAAACAAACAGCTTTCCAAAATACACTGTAGATGAATTGCACAGACTGAACTGTAGAATGATGTGGGGCCCCTGAGAAAATATATAAAAATAAATGAGTGACATTACATAATAGGGGCAGGTCAGATGGGCCCCCGGGCCCCTATAGCTCCTATTGTAATACAGAAATGGGAGTTTAAAAGCACTTTGCTACTACTTAGAAGCAAGGAGCTATTGAAAATCTGTGACTAGGAATTTGTAGTGTTATGCGGTGGCATTAGTTTAAGAAACCCACCAATGAGAATGCAGCACAGCAAAGATTCAGACCCCCCAATATTTCACACAGTTTCATTGCAATGCAGTCCCCCCAACCCCACCTTTGTGTATTTGGCTGACGTATAGAGGATTATTGTAGAACCATGTGGAACAGACTTTAGTAGTGGCAACAGCAGTATGATAGCGGGAATGACTGGTAAATGTAAATGTAAATTTAATTTTTAGGTCGCCTATCTGGCTGAAGCCACTCTAGGCGACGTACATATTAAATTTCAATAAAATACAATAAAATACAATAATTACAATAAAATACAATATAATCAGCAGTAACAAAAATAACAACATATACAATACACAACAACGGGCATTCAGTATGTAATTAGCCCATCCCGGTGGTCCCAAAGGCCTGTCCAAACAGCCACGTTTTTAAGGCTTGGCAGAAGGTATCCAGGGAAGGGGCATGCCGAAGATCGAACGGGAGGGAATTCCAGAGAGTGGGGGCCGCCACCGAAAAAGCCCTCTCTCTAGTCCCCACCAACCTAGCTGCTTTTGTTGGTGGGATTGGGAGAAGGCCCTGCGTGGCTGATCTTGTCGGGCGGCATAATTGGTGATGCTGGAGGTGCTCCTTCAGATAAACTGGGCCGAAACCGTATAGGGATTTAAAGGTTAACACCAACACCTTGAATTGGGCCCGGAAAACTACTGGAAGCCAGTGTAGATTGAATAATACTGGCGTAATATGATCACGGCGACGACTGTTTGTAAGTAAACGAGCTGCCGCATTCTGTACCAGTTGAAGTTTCCGGACCATTTTCAAGGGTAACCCCACGTAGAGCGCATTGCAGTAGTCTAATCAAGAGGTGACCAGGGCATGTACTACCAGTGGGAGCTGATGAACAGGGAGGTAGGGTTGCAGCCTACGTATGAGGTGTAATTGGTACCAGGCTGCCCGGCTCACTGCCGAAATCTGAGCCTCCATGGACAGCCTGGAGAGAATGAAGGAAAGAATGAAGGAGCAACAGGCTTCAGGAAGAATGAAAACTGTTGGCATAGGAAGAAGGAATGAAATCTGGTTTCATTTTGTAGTTTCCTTACTGTGTGAGCATTTGGAAACAGTCCCTAGGCTGATAGAAAACTTCAGTCCAACCGTCTGCATAGTTGAGCCTTGTAACTGGCCTCCTGCCTAGTACCTGTGGCAAATAAAATTCCAAAATCCACAGCAGGGTGTTACCTATATTTGGCCAACAAAAATGTCATAAAATAACAAGACCAACTTTGGGGTTCTCTAGAACTCTTCATCAGGCTAGAAGTTAAACAAAGCAGGGGGGGAAGGCTGGCTTTGTGTTAAAGTCATAAAATCTGTGCTGATTTCTATCTTAAGATTAACTGGGCTCCTGCTGGGAGGAAGGGTGAGATATAAATCAAATAATAAATAAAAAAATGTGGAAAGAGATGCAGTGGGGCCCCGCTTGTTGGTGTTCCGCTAATACTGCAGTGCCAGCGGGGTGATCAGCTGTAGTGCGGGGAGCTCGTGCGCTCTAGCTGATCACTGTCAGCTGGAGTGCAGCGGCTGGAGCTCCCTGCACTCCAGCTGATCGTGTGATCAGCTGTAGGGCGGGGAGCTCGCACGCTACAGCTGAGTAGGGCCCCACTTTCCAGCGGTTTTCACTTTTTGGCGGGGGCCTGGAACGAACCTGCCATATGAGTGGGGCCCTACTGTAGCTGACTCCATAGATAAATAAGGCTCTCATCAGTGCTATGCAGGTTTCAGGTTATGCCTGGGGATGCTGGGATGAAGAAACACATCATTGTTTGATCACCCATTTTTCAAAATATAAAATCCAACAGTTATCTAGGTTTGTATCTAGCCTTAAGCAAAACACACAAGCTCTTTCAGGTAGAGAACAGCAATAAAGAGATACATGGCAATTGTTAGATTAGCAAAATCAGATCCTAATTTTAGATGGTGTAATATATATTTTTTAAATATATTTTTAAATGTAGGAAATTACCTTATAGAAAGTCAGACCGTTGGTCGTTCTAGATTAGCATTGTCTACACTGACTGGCAGTGGCTCTCCAAGACTGGCAGTGGCTCTCCAAGATTTCAGGCAGAGAGTCTCTCCCAGCTCTACCTGGAAATGCCTGGGATTGAAGCCGGGGCCTTCTGCATGCAAGGCAGATGCTCTACCCCTGAGCTTTGGCCCTTCCCCAAAGTAAACATAGCAGTTCTTTAAAAGAAAAAGAAGCTGGCATAGCATCAAGTAAAATAAAGGCACTGTATCTCTCTGGTAAAAGCTTATGGAGGGGATATGTACACCACAACCCTTACTTAATTTCATATCACTTCTGTTGTGGCTTCTGGATTTTGGGAGTGAATAATTGTAGTTTTGATGTGCTCAAAGTCCATCTAGCTTTCCCAGCACGGAGTACACTTCCCAGTATTTCCTGGGAGATGGAATTATTAACCTAGAGCATCTCTCTAGTACAACCTAAAAGTAGTGTTTTTAAAAATCTAAATGTTCTGGTGGTTCTAAAAGCCTTGAGGGCAACAGAGGTTGAAGCCCAGAAACTTGTCTTCTCTGTATACAAGAACTCAGCTTTGAACAATAACTGAATTGCCATTCTCAAAAATGTCAAATGGGAAGGTCCTGGGTTATGCTGATTGCCTATCCCTGATTTTAAAGATTTGCTGGGGGGAGGAGAGAAAGTATTTTATATCAAATTAGCATCTTAAAACAATTTAAGCTGGGTAACTGTTTAACTGCTTTTGTTGTTTATCAGGTCAGGTTTGTTTAAATATGTCTTTCTGCATTCTGGTTTCTCAACAAAAACGAGTAGCTGTTGCCTATAAAAACATAAGGGGACAGGCACTCAATCAAGTTTTTCCCCTCTCCACCCTTTGAGAACATTCTTTAATTTTGGTGTTTTTGGTATTGTAATGAGGTGGTCACAAACTTTTGTTTTGTTTTACTAATAGCACAGGGGTTTAAAGTACTTAATGAAGTGAATTAGAAAGGGGGGAGGTAAGGGAGAACAGCACTAGTATAATCACCCTCTTAATGTTTTCTTGTCAGCGTGGTAGTCACTTGAGCCTCCTGGGAGCCATATCCCCGATTGTTGCTTAAAATAAACATGAGCTCTGAGGGCAGTAGGAGTCTGGGTTAAACCACTGACCCTGTTTTATTCAGCCACACCATATTTTCCCCTGCAGTGATATCTCTGACAAGAGTATCAGCGGAAACTTCAAAGGATAAGGGACAAACGTGTGTTGAGACAGATAGTCATGTTTCCCACCCACTTTCAGACACAATGGTTTTGCTTTGCCCTGGAGTAATTGTTTAGGATAGCATGGGCAACTAATTATTGTTAAAATTCTACTCATTGGATGGCAGAATTGTTGGGTCTAAGGTAGTATTTCTCGAACAGTGGGCCTTGGATCACTTTCGGGTGGTGGGAAAGGGAACTTGGAATTGAAATAGGGAAGTGTGGGTAAAACAATAAAATAAGCCACCATACCAAGCAATAACAGCTAAACACAGAGAATTGTCTCTGAAAATCATATATCAGTGGTATCTGACACCTAGAAAAATAGCATTGATGAATCCAGGAACATCTTCAGTGTGCTAGAGGGGTTGTCAAAGAATCAATATGTATATACATATGTAGTGAGAGTGTCAAAACATTTGCAGATTTTGGGCATCTGTGATTAAGGAGATTGAACAGATAACCCAACAAAAAATCACATAGACACCAAAATTAGCAATATTTCTGAATGAAGATCTTGATATTAAAAATAAGTTGGTAAGTTTTTTGTTGGCAGCAGCAAGGATTACTGTTGTTTGATCTTGGAAAGACCTGAAAAGAGCAAATATAGATTCTTGGTATAAAATAGTTTGGGATATAGCTCTACTAAATTAAATAAAATAAATAAGTTCAGGTCTGTGGCTTCCTTTATGGAATCAATCCATCTCTTGTTTGGCCTTCCTCTTTTTGTACTCCATTCTGCTTTTCCCAGCATTATTGTCTTTTCTAGGGAATCATGTCTTCTCATGATGCGTACAAAGAATGATAACCTCATTTTCATCATTTTAGCTTCTAGTGACAGTTCTGGTTTAATTTCTTCTAACACCCAATTATCTGTCTTTTTCGCAGTCCATGGTATGCGCAAAGCTCTCCTCCAGCACCACATTTCAAATGAGTTGATTTTTCTCTTATCCGCCTTTTTCACTGTCCAATCGGGAATATCATGGTCTGAATGATCCTGACTTTGGTGTTCAGTGATACATCTTTGCATTTGAGGACCTTTTCTAGTTCTCTCACAGCTGCCCTCCCCAGTCCTAGCCTTCTTCTGATTTCTTGGTTATTGTCTCCATTTTGGTTAATGACTGTGCCGAGGTATTGATAATCCTTGACAAGTTCAATGTCCTCATTGTCAGCTGTAAAGTTACATGAATCTTCTGTTGTCATTACTTTAGTCTTCTTGACATTCAGCTGTAGTCCTGCTTTTGTGCTTTCTTCTTTAACTTTCATCAGCATTCATTTCAAATCATTACTGGTTTCTGCTAAGAGTATGGTATCGTCTGCATATCTTAAATTATTGATGTTTCTCCCTCCAATTTCCACACCTCCATCTTGGTCCAATCCCGCTTGCCGTATGATATGTTCTGCATGCAGATTAAACAAATAGGGTGATAAAATACAACCCTGTCTCACACCCTTTCCAATGGGGAACCAATCGGTTTCTCTATATTCTGTTCTTACAGTAGCCTCTTGTCCAGAGTATAGGTTGAATATCAGGACAATCAGATGCTGTGGCACCCTCGTTTCTTTTAAAGCATTCCATAGTTTTTCATAATCTACACAGTCAAAGGCTTTGCTGTAGTCTATAAAGCACAGGGTGACTTTCTTCTGAAATTCCTTGCTCCTTTCCATTATCGAACGTATGTTTGCGATATGATCTCTGGTGCCTGTTCCCTTTCTAAATCTAGCTTGGACATCTGGCATTTCTCGCTCCATGTATGGTGAGAGCCTTTGTTGTAGAGTTGAGCATTACTTTACTTGCATTGGATATTAAGGCAATAGTTCGATAATTACTGCTAGGACAAAGTAAAGGGACTAATTTCATTTCAGTATGGTATGTTTTTATCAATTATATAAATCTGCAAGATATAAGGATCCCCCTGCCAATGGCATACACATGGATATGAGTGGCTGGACAGCCAGCCAGATGGGCGACTAATAAATTTAATAAATAAAAAGAAATAAATAAAAATATGGCACTATTTTTAAATGGTCCAATAAATGAAAGGATAGGAATGATATTCAGTAATTCTGCAGGAAAGAAAAAGGGAACAGTGTTAATGTATGAATTAAAATTGTGTTAATAATTCACTATGGATAATCAAAATGTAATCTTTACAAGCAATATGGTTATGATCTACATAGTGTAATATTTTGTGTTTATTTGGTTATGTTTATATTTTGTTTATTTTAGAAAAAAAATGAAGTACCATGTTATATTTGATTCTCTCTGGACAGGGATAGACTCTCTAATAATGGGTTAGGGGAGCAGGTTAATCAGACAGCTGCTGTCCACTGGATCATGAGTAGTATAAGACTGTATTGATAGACTGCTGTTGTAAGTGAACTAACTGGGAAGAGCCATAGTGCAGTGCATCAGCTTTGCATGCAGAAGATCCCAATTTCAGTCCCTGGCATCTTCATGTAGGGCTGGGAGAGACTCCTCTCTGAACCCCTGGAGAATCGCTTCTAGTCAGTGTAGGCACTACTGGCATAGATAGACCAATGGGCTGACCTATTATAAAGCAGTGTCCTGTGTTCCTAGCGTGTCCTAGATTTTTGCTGCTCCTTCCATTGTTCCCAGCCTGTAGGACCTGAAGAGAAGAGTCCCAGAGCCTTATTGCTGCTTTGAGCGACAGCCACTTGGTCATTCCAGCTGTCAAGACACCTGCCTGCTTCCCAGTTTTAGCCAAATGGAGCACATAGAAGGAGCAGGGTGCAAAAAACTCAGAGAGCAGAGGGCTGCCCACACTGTGATCCTGCGAACCTGCTCATTAGGGGGATGCATTGTAAGGGAGCACCAAGGGAATAGGTGGCAGAGCAACTACATGTTCCCCTCCCAGTGTGCTTTTTACCAGCTGTGCCAGCTGTGCTTCACTTTCTTTTGGAGGTAAAGGAGTGTGTGTATGTGTGTAAATAATTAGGATTGTTCTCCAGTACATACAGAAGGCAGGCCTTCTTTCCAAAGAAGGCCTGGAGCTGTTTACCTTTGTTCTCAGGACGACAAGTTGTGTAATTTATCTGTCTGAGAACAGAACAGTAATTGCAGTGGTATTATGAAACTGAAGTAATTGTGTGAAAATGACTGGATTTCATGAGGATATGTACTTTTGGACTGTCTCTCTCTTCCCCCCCATCAGATTCTTGACCAAACCCAGGCTGTAACTTTCATACTTATATATGAACTGAATTTTCCAAACTTTAAAAATTGGAAACCAGTAGATAAAGCAAGAATTAAAGGTAGCTCTCATTATATGAGTAATGTAATGGAAATAAGTTGAACTTCTGGGGCTTGACTTTAGATCTTCATGCTTTATAAAAAAAAATTATTAGTATTTTCATAGTTACAAGTATAAAACCAGGTCATTACATATCAACAGTACAGTACAAGACAACATTTTAACAACCTTCCCATCATCCTCTTCCCCCCGCCTCAAAAGTCCTTAATGCTTTTTGAATATAGCTGCTGATTTTAAGATTGGTATATAATAAAGGTTTGAATATGAGTATAAGCTGTAGTTTTTCTTAGGTGGATATAAGGGTTCTTGGAGAGCAAGTATTTCCCTTTAATGGAAGTGATGTGCAGTGTGTTTTAATGTGACCTTTAAAGAGCGGGTACAATTAGCATTTTGGCAAAGCGGTACTTATGTACTAACATAACTAATAGGTGAAACTAGATATGATGGGGGTAGTGACATTTGGTAGTTTGTGTTCATTTCTAAAACATGGTGTGGCACCTACTTCTTGGCAACAAGGCAAAGAGTGATGAACCTTTTTACCTGAACACTTATTTAATGATGAATAATTTATTTCAGTCAACCGACCACGATACAATGTAAAATATTAACATACTACTTGGTGACAGAGCTATGGCAGACATCTAATGTGGTTGTCTATGTTTGTGAGCTGGGTTAGTGGCATGAATACTCAAGTTTTGGAGAGAGAGACTAGTAAAGCCTTCTGTTGTGTTTTTATGCTCAGGTGCTGAAAAAGTGCTAACTACACCCTATTTAACAGCAATTCCTGTCTGGGTGTTAATAACTGCAGTTTGTGTTGCTCTCTGGGAGATTTTAACCTATTTGTGTTTTTAATCTATCTTGGTTATTTACTTGTTTAATACTGTATATTTTACTGTTTTTGTGATTTTATTGTTTTTTATCCATGTTGTGCACCGCCCTGAGAGCCCTTGGGCTGTGGGCGGTATATAAATCGAACAAAATAAATAAATAAAATAAATAAAACAATATGATAAAATTAATTGCAATTCATAATCTTACAGGGTCTGGTCACAATGGCCAAGTTCAAAAATTTGGCCACTTGAACAGTAATTACCTTGTCAGAGCCCTCTAGTAAAACAGGCAGAAGAGACTCAAGGGGGCGGCCTGGAAGTGACTGCATAATGGGGTATAAGAGATCTTTTCTGGCCTCTTCATAATACCTACAATTAAACAAAACATGTAAAACATACTCCACTTCGGTGTTATCACAGGGGCAGCGTCTACTATTCCTTGAAGTTTTATCGTATATACCCTCCAAAAGTTTAGAAGGTAGGGTGTTGAATCATGCCAAAGAAAATGCCCTTCTGTACTTAGGTACAGATAGCCAACTTAGATAGAGCATCCCATCTTTACAAGGGAAACCTGTTAGACCCAGTGATCGAGGGGAACAGGGGCCCGAAGCAGCTACAAGAAGCTCTTGGATGTCAATGTCCGCTAGCCACTGTTTAACAATCGCCTTGGCCCTACCAAGCTCCATCGAGTGCAAGTCAGAAGGAGAAAGGCCAACTGAAACAACTTTATCCACTACCACCTTGGTCCAAGATGGCTTAAGAGGCTCTCATTACCTGAGATGTAAGTGAGTTTTGAGTGAGCATAAGACAGCAGCATAGCCAGAATTGAATGACATAGATCCAAGCTAAGCATTTTAAAGAGTTAAGGCCAGCCTCCAAATTAAGGGTAGCTCCAGAAACACATCTTGGGACACCAGAAATAGATCTAAGAAAGAAGGATTGAATTCCTTCAAGTGATCCTTTAAAGTAGGGATACCAAATTGGTGCCCCATAGAGTATCATTGGGACTATTTTAGTTCTTAAAACACGTACTGCTGCTGGCAGCAAAAATTTCCCGCCCTTTGTGAAAAAGAAGCGGGTCATTGCGCCCACGTTTTTCTCAGCTTTGGCCTTAACATATTTGTCTTGGATTCTCCAGCTGACTGTTTCATGGAACCAGATACCCAGGTATTTGTAGGAGTCAACCTGTTCGATTCTGTCGTTCCCCATGAGCCCAAGGGTACCTGACCTTTCTCATGGAAAATACTGTTACTTTATTTATTACACTTATTTAAAACAGTTTTCCTCCCCAGCCCCCAATATCAGAAATGGGCTAGGAAAGCCTGCAGCAGCAGTCACCCCCTTGGGCACACGCATACACACAACATACACAGTTTGTATGAAACAGTCTGCCCCATCAGTCTAGATGCATGTGGATAGTGTTGAGGATGGTATCAAGACAAAGACATTCTTGAGGTTTGTCTCAACAGAAGAGGTTGGGGGGGATTTCCTGTTTTCTGATGGGATTCTGATGTTCTCCAATAGGTTTTTAAGATGCTTTGTTTTAAACATTTTTTTAAGCATGGTTTTAAAAAAAGATGTGTTGTTTTATCACTTGTTTGCCACCCTGGACTCCTTTTGGGAAGAAGGGCAGGATACAAATTTAAAAATAATTAATAGCACCAAGAAAACTTTTACATGTGTTTCCATGAGCAACCCCTCTTTTCTCTCTCTTTCTGGTTTTCACATTTGTCATGGCAAATTAGAGGATCTTTGGTGTTGTATCTCCTGGCCGGCACTGCTAACTGTCTATTTTAAGCAAAAGAGCTTGTTGGTCTCTGTCTCTTAATCTTTGTTTAGCAGGCATAAGACATGTCATTCTGGATGGGCCCTGCCTCACTTTTTGATAAGCAGGCTTCTGAGGTCTCTAAAGCAGCTTCCTGTCAACTACATCTGCTGTGCAGGCCATGCCCTCTCATGAAGAACAGGGGTCTCACATTTTCTAGTAACATCTGGGCTTTGAGAGTTGTAATGCTGTATTTATTTATTTATTGCATTTATATACCGCCTCATAGCCGAAGCTCTCTGGATGGTTTACAATAATTAAAAACATTAAAAACAAGTATACAAATTTAAACCATACCATACCTGTATGTAGGGCTGCCCTTGAAGATGATTATGAAGCTTCAGCTGGTGCAAAATGGTGCAGCCCTTCTCCTCATAAATGTCAGGAGATGAAAGACTTTGCTTTGCCAACTGACTGCAGGTGTGCTTCTGAACCCAATTCATAGTGTTGGTTTTAACCCTTCACAGCCTAAGGCACACATAGATGAGATTCAGATTACCTCTCCATATTAATTCTCCTGCCATCTTTGTTTACATGTTTCAGTTAATGTAACGTGAACATCTGCTCTAGACATTGTGGCCCTGAGGCTGTGGAACAGTGTACCACTGGAATTGATTCCCCAGTCCTCCATGCCAGTTTATATGATGGTGGAAGGCTAATGTCCCTGTCTTCAAAAAAGGGGAAAAGGAGGAATCTGGGAACTGCAGAGCTGTCTGTTGATCCCTAGTTCCTCTGTTTTGCCCTTTCTGAAGATAAGGACAACATTAGCTCTCCTCCAGTCATCCTGCACTTCATGATTTTGCAAAGATAATAGCACTTCTGAGAGTTCTTCAGCCGGTTCCTTCAATACTCTAGGATGCAGTTTATTGGGCCCTGCCGATTTGATCTCATTCAAAGTGATTAGGTATTCCTTGACCTTGATTCCTTGTCTATCAATCTCAAGCTCCAATCTTGCCCCTTCTACTTCATGTTTCCCAGGAGGGTCATAGACCCTTTTTTGGGAGAAGGCTGAGCCAAAGTAGGAATTGAGGACTTCTGCCTTTTCTTTGTCATTTGTTATCATTTTGCCATCCTCATTGAGTAGCTGTGCCACCATTTCTTTTCTCTGTCTTCTACTATGGATGCACCTGAAGAAAGCTTTTTGTTGCTTTTAGCATCTCTCGCTAACCTCAGCTCATTCTCAGCTTTAGCTTTCCTGACACCATCCCTGCAATTCCGTGATACCTACCTGTACTCTTCCTTTGTGGCCTGGCTTTTTTTCCACTTCCTGTATGTGTCCTTTTTTGTTTTCAGGTCATCTCTAAGTTCTTTGTGTTGGAATTGCTTGCCATTGTGCTTTTAGGGTCGATTGCCATGGAACCGTACTTACAATTGTTCTGAGTTTATTAAAATCAGCTTTCCTGAAGTCCAGGGTGTGCATATGGCTACTCTCAGCTTTTGCTTCTGTTAAAATCAAGAATTCAAGTATGGTGTGGTCACTTTTTCCCCAGAGTTCCCGTAACTGCTACTTCATCCACCGAATCATCTCTGTTGGTTACAATCAAGTCCAGGATAGCTGATCCTCTAGTTGCTTCCTCTGCTTTCTGTAGGAGAAAGGTATCTCCAACAAAAGTCAAAAATTCCTTGGAGGGGCCGTGTTTGGCAGAGTTTGTCTCCCAACAGATATCAGGATAATTGAAGTCTCCCATTACTACTAATCATGCCTCCTTGAATCATTGGCAAGTTGCTTTTCAAAAGTTACATAAATTGCGTAAAACCCTCTGCCAGATGTCTCATGTTTTGTTGTACATAATATATCCAGCAAAAGAAAATCACAATTTTAAAATTCATAACTAACATTATATAGTAGGGCCCTGCTTTTTGGCATTCCACTAATATGGTGACGCCAGCAGGGCGATCAGCTGTAGCGTGGGGAGCTCCAGCTGCTGCATTCCAGCTGACAGCGATCAGCTTTAGCATGGGGAGCTTTCGCACTACAGCTTATTGCTGTCAGCTGTAGCACGGCAGCTGGAATACAGTAGGGCCCCACTTTCTGGCAGTTTTCGCTTTTCGGCAGGGGCCTGGAACGTAACCTGCCATATGAGTGGGGCCCTACTGTAATTAATAGAAATTTACATCACCATAACAGTCTACTGCATGAGTCTTTAAAGATGTTTGCTTACCAACAAAGCAGATATATATAAAAGCTGTCACCCTATAAACTATGTTCTTATCAGTGTTTACAGGAAGACAAGTTTCTGAAACACTCTTTTAAAAGGGAAGTCAAATAATTATCAAAAATTTCCTTTATTATGAGACAAGCAAATGTCAGGTCACCAATTCTCCCAGTTGCACAGATGCATATATAATTGTGCTATTTGTGGTGGTTGTTGGACTGATTGATTGTAATTCTGGTTTTATTATTTTGAAGTATCTGTGTGCTGCAGAATATTAAAAAGCTACCCAATATGAAATGTGTTGTGGGATTCAAATCTTCATAAGGACCTTTTGACCTTTGTCACCTGACTGTCTCACAATATCAGCAGAAAGCAGCTATGGGTTCCTTCTTTGTTTCAAATGCACAAATATAGAAACACTATTGGTTTTTCCATTAGGTTTTTGTGTAAGTAGTTCAAGTTTTAGTTACTTCCATATCTATTACAACAGACATGGTAGCATATGAAATTTAATGGTATAAATGTACATGTAATGGATTAAATGTGAAATAGAATAACCTGTAAACGGTCTGTCAAGGTTTTAATTGGCCGGTGGTTATCCTCTGCTATGAATACATATGCACCATTATATACACAAGAATTTGCATTCTCATGTGCTCATACATGTGCTTGCCTGCCAGTTAGCTATCTATCAGCTTCATACCTTTCAGACCTTGTTCCTGGCTAATGCTGTCCATGGCTTTGGGTAGGCTGATATCAGAGAGCAATAAGGAGGCTGCAGATGGCCAGATGTAGGAGGTGATACACTGAAGTTCATGTCTGATATTCCCCCTTCCTAAATTATTCTGTCATTCTCGAAAGTCTTGTTATCCTATTGGACACAGGCTGTTAGTTCTTTTATGACAAAGGCTGTTCACCTGTTCTCAACACGATTCGTTGCATGTGAATGCTTCAGTTTTACAGAGGCACACACAAGCAACTCCTTTTTGACCTGTTTTGTGTATCTTGCTGCTAGTTCTTTCTAGCGCTTGTCATGTTGGGTGATACACTACATCCATGCATCATGGGGCAGCTAAGACCAAGTAACTCCATACATAGGTTGACACCACAGAGTTGGAGGGTATGCTTTAAAAGTGAATGAGGAGTAAACTAACTACCTGTTATACTGTGTCTGCATGTAGTGATCACCTTAATGGCCTCTTCTTCCTTTCACTGTCAGGAGACCTTTTTTGCACTAGAGGGTGCAAATACACAAATGCGCATGTTGTTCTGATCAGTTAGGAACACAGGAAGCTGCTTTCTTCTAAGTTGGGCCATCTGCATGAAAAGCACTGAACTACAGCAGTTGTCCCAAAAAATGATGTGTGATGTTGTAGCTGGCAATTGTTGGCTCATTGCCTTGTTCCCATTGAGTGTAAGGATTACCACCCAAAGTTGGTAGAGGTGCCTACTTCTGTAGCCCAGAATCCATGGCCCAGTATTTGATTGTTTCACCACACCAATGGTATGTTCTTGGCAATGACTCTTGCCAATTCCCTTGCCAGTGTCACATATTGCCTCAATCTATCACTTCTGCTTATAACTGTCCTAGAACACTGTGCTATTAATGACTAGCCAGCTGCTTCAGCTGCCCTATGGATACCAGTGCAATATGTGCATATTTGAATTCAGCTTTCTAGGACTGAAGGAATATTTTTGAGCTTCCAGATTGATCTAAAAGGGGATTAGATGAATTCATAGCAAACGTTAGGTCTTATCAACAGCTATTAACCATGATAACTAAATTGAACCTCCATACACAGAGAGATATTACCTCTGAATACCAGTTGATGGGGTCAAACTGTAGAGGGCTGTTGCCTTCACACCCTGTTTGTGGGCTTTCTAGAAGCATCTGGCTGACCACTGTTGGGACCAGGATGTCACTGGAAACTGTGGACTTTCTGTGTGATTCAGCAGGACTATTCCTGTGTTCTCTTTCATTGCTGGAGTTCTAGACATGTATATGAAGGATATCTATTGATGAAGCAGATTTGAAAACCAGGAAGTATAAGCCTCATTTCTGGATATCAGCTTAGCATAAAACTTTGGTGCTTAAGCTGTTGCATAGAAGATGGTATCTTACCCCAAGGTGTCTTTCCCATATCAGACACAATTCCTCAGCCCAGTGCAGGTGTGGCTATAATGCCACTGGATCATATCTCCACATGTGGTGAGAATGTGGGAAAGTAATGCTTTTGCCAGGTAATTTTTACTGAATCAGAAAATATTACTAAACAAACTATTGAGAAAACCACACAGCTCTTTTGGGGTTTTTTATAGGGCATTATAGAGATCTTATATCTAAAGAATTCAGTCAAATGCTCCTTGTTGCTGCATGTGCAGTTATTGCTGAAGTTTAGAAGACATGACTGTCTCGTTGAAAAAATGGTACGATTATGTGTGTCATCTTGCTTTGTTAGAGAAATTAATTCATAAATTGCAGGTAGCATAGGGCCAAAGCAAGAGATGTACTTTTTTTTTTACTGTCTGGTTTGACTTTATTGATAATACGAACTGGAGGGAACATGGGAAATCACCAACCTCTGTTTATGCAAGGCAGTGGATGTTGTAATCTGCCCCTTCCATTATTTTTTGGCTGGATTAATAGATTATTGTCACCAATTTGGAAAAATCTTATTCTTATTCTTATGTTCTTATCTTCAAATTGTAGAACTGAAAAATATATTATGACTTGAGTGTGTCCCTGTTGGTTCTACTGGACCTCTCAGCGGCTTTCGATACCATCGACCAAGGTATCCTTCTGGGCTGCCTTGCCGGGATGGGACTTGGGGGCACTGTGTTGCGGTGACTCGGCTCCTTCCTGGAGGGACGAACCCAGAAGGTGGTGCTGGGGGATTTCTGTTCGACTCCTTGGCCGTTGACATATGGGGTCCCTCAGGGCTCAGTTTTGTCCCCCATGTTATTTAACATCTACATGAAACCGCTGGGTGAGGTTGTCCGGGGGTTTGGGGTTCGGTGTCATCAGTATGCGGATGACACCCAACTCTATTTCTGCTTTCCACCTAAAGCCAAGGAAGCTGTCCTGGTCCTGAACCGGTGCCTGGCATCAGTGATGGACTGGATGAGGGCGAACAAATTGAAATTAAATCCAGACAAGACAGAGGTGCTCCTGGTTACCCAAAAGGCAAATCAGGGAATAGGGATTGAGCCTGTGCTGGATGGGGTTACACTCCCCCTGAAGACACAGGTTAGCAGTTTGGGTGTGCTCCTGGACTCAGCTTTGAACTTGGAGGCTCAGGTCTCTGCAGTGGCCAGGAGTGCTTTTGCCCAGCTAAGACTGGTGCGCCAGCTGCGCCCGTTCCCGGAGACGCCTGATTTGACTACAGTGATGCATGCCTTAGTTACATCCCGTTTAGATTACTGTAACGTGCTCTACGTGGGGCTGCCTTTGAAGACTGTTTGGAAAGTTAAACTGGTACAAAGAGCTGCAGCCAGAGTGCTAACTGGGGCTGGATACAGGGACCATACAACCCCCTTGTTACGACAGCTCCACTGGCTGCCAGTTTGTTTCCGGTCACAATTCAAAGTGCTGGTTTTGACCTATAAAGCTCTATACGGCCCAGGTCCAGGCTATTTGTCAGACAGTGTCTCCCCATATGAGCCTGCCCGGGTGTTGAGATCCTCAGGAGAGGCCTTTCTCTGAGTCCCAACACCTTCGCAAGCGCGATTGGTGGGGACGCGAGATAGGGCCTTCTCGGTGGCTGCCCCCAGGTTCTGGAACTCTCTTCCTAGGGAAGCACGAATGGCCCCTTCCTTGCTATCCTTCGGTCGACAGGCAAAGACTTTTTTATTCCGACAGGCTTTTGGACTAGAAGATGTTTAAGATAGGGCCTCATAAGGTCTGTTGTATTGTTCTATGGTCCTATTCTTAATGTTTTAAATTGTCTTAGTATCTTAAGTGTATGCTTCATGGTTTTAATGTCACGAATAGTTTAATTCTATTTTAATTGTATATTTTTGTATGTTTTTTTACCTACGTGTAGTTTTTATTTGTAAGCCACCCTGAGTTCCAGTTTTGGAAAAAGGGTGGGGTAAAAATAAAGATTTATTATTATTATTATTATTATTATTATTATTATTATTATTATTATTAGAGTAACACTGAACAAACGTTATTACATCTCACTTATTCTATGTTCCTTTCCTTTTTTCCCCTTTGTTTTGTTAGTTGGTATTGTTATGCTCTGTACGTTTATTGAAAATAAAATATATAAAGAATATTAAAAAAGAAAGATAACTATGCAGTAATGAGTTGTATTCAACTGAGTTCTACTCAGAGTAGACACATTGAAATTAATAGGCTTAAGTTAGTCATGTAATTAATTTCAGTGGATCTACTCTAACAGTTAAGGTGTTGGACTACGACCTGGGAGTCCAGGGTTTGAATCCCCACACAGCCATGAAGCTCACTGGGTGACCTGGGGGGAGTCACTGCCTCTCAGCCTCAGAGGAAGGCAATGGTAAACCCCTCTGCATACCGCTTACCATGAAAACCCTATGCATAGGGTCGCCATCACTATTGACCAAATCTTTTTTTCAGTTCCATCCCCAACACAACATATGCATCTTGCATGTGTGTGTCTGTGTCTCCTTCCAATATTTTGCTACTTTTTAAAAAGAATGCCTATTTTTTGTTGGTCTTTTTTAAAAAAGCAAAGTCTATATAAGATATTTTAAGAACATAAGAAAAGTCGGCTGGATCAGGCCAGTGGCCCGTCTAGTCAAGCATCCTTTCACACAGTGGCCAACCAGATGCCCAAGGGAAGCCTGTAAGCAGGACCTGAGTGCAAGAGCCCTCTCCCCTCCTGCAGTTTCCAGCAACTGGTATTCAGAAGCATACTGTCTCCAACTATGGAGGCAGAGTATAGCCATCATGGCTAGTAGCCACTGATAGCCTTCTCTTCCATGAAACCATCCAATCCTCTTTTAAAGCCATCCACGTTGGTGGCCATCACTGCCTCTTGTAAGAGCTAATTCCGCAGTTTAACTATGCACTGCTGCACGGTTTGCAGTGTTCTTGCGCCAAGCTGTCTCAGTCCAGTGATCTCGGTTAGGAATCCACAACTGAAGGAAAACTTTTTAAAAGTCTCCGAAGTGTAGCAGCATGGGAACAGTATGTAAATGCTTTCCTCAAATACGTTAATACTTGCAAAACTACAGATAAAATCTCAATGTCTCAAGCAGAATATAATAGATGGAATTGTTCTCAGAACTGTTTATTTCGTCAGGCTTTGCTAACAGAGTTCCTTCTAGCCCAAATTGAGATGCAACTGGAACTCTCCCCTCTTGAATACATGCATGTATACATACCTCTGCATGCAGACACACTCACCATCATCTGTGTTAGTGCTTTTAACTGATTCAGAGTAAGTTTCTAAACATACTTTGAAGATCTGGCTGTAATTGGGGACCCAGTGGTACATCTAAACTGCACGCTTTGATCAAGCTATCGGATGAAATTGATCAAGTTCATGAATACTTAGCAATATATATGTCAGGAAAAAAGATTTTAGAAATGCCTTTTTTCCATTTCAGAACTGGGTTCTCTGTCATATCAAAGGCTTGATAGTGTTGGCTGAAATATTAGAAAATTATCCTGACTGTTCAGCTTACATATACTGTGGAACTTGGCACATGGTAGCTATTCCTGGGAGTGCACTACTCATGTTGAATCATTGGCTGTTAAACTGCCAAGACAAAAGAGAAATTTCTACTCCTGAATGCACGTGCTGATCTTCTTAAGACAACTTGAACTTTGTGTAGTAATTAGACCATGCTGACTCTTTTCAGCTTAGTGAAGTCTGTAGTTTCATGCATATTGAAATGTGTTAATAGTTTATGGCTGCTACTTAGATTATAGAATTTTTTTCTTGAATGATATTAGATGGGCAGCCCATCCTCAGGGTTGCTTAATATGGATTAGATTATTTAACAATTAACTAATCATCTTTTTATCTAGTGGTTGGATTAGTTAGAGGAAAATGCATTCTTCTAGTCCATGTTTACAGATTGCCCATGATTCTAAAGGTGGAAGTATATGTGTCTAAATAGGGAGATGAATCCAGAATAAAGGAGGATATTATAATGTATGTCTGCTGGAAGAGGCAGACTTGGTTTTCTTTCTGTGCTCTCATAAAAATTTCAAATGAGAGAAATGGTTTACAAATAACACAGGATTTTCTCCATATTTCCTGTGGCTGTATGAGGGTGCCGTTTTGTTGTTTTGTTTTACTGTTTTGGTTTTAAAGTATGATAT
Organism: Rhineura floridana; assembly: GCF_030035675.1. Classification (NCBI taxonomy): domain Eukaryota; kingdom Metazoa; phylum Chordata; class Lepidosauria; order Squamata; family Rhineuridae; genus Rhineura; species Rhineura floridana. The sequence goes on along the minus strand of NC_084500.1, from coordinate 10,974,373 downwards.
ATTTGTTTTTAAATGTAAGTCCCTTGGAGACCTTTGGGTAACTAGCAACTAATAATAATAATAATAAAACCGCCTTGCTCTTTCATGTTATGGAAGACGACTCTCAGGATGTTGTGTGAAAAGTTGTTGAAAAGTGTGTTGCTTGCTACATTATCTGAGGAAAATGGAAAATGGGACTGATTCCCAACAGTTGAGGAATGCCTGGTAAATGCCCTGGAGAAATGGGCATACTGGCTGTCTGCATTGGTGGAATGGTTTATCCATTTTGGTCAGTTGAAAAACTGACTCTTTATTAATTAGTGGAATGCTTCTCAACATGCATGACACTATAGCTACAAAGTAAAATAATCAAAAAACAAAAAAAACTTTTCAGCTAATGGATTTCAGAGCTTACCAAAGGAGCTTATATATTTACAGAAAAAGGGTAAAACTATGAAATCTTGACCAACTTTCTCAAAGCTGAACATTTCCATAAGGACTGTTTTCTGCAGATTTGTCTTCGTTTTCCAACTTTATATAAAATTGGAAGCTCTTTAATTATTTCAAGGCTTTGTTTCTAAATTATTATGGACAGAGAAAAAGTTCCCACCACTCCTTCTGTGGGGCCATGGAGTTGTGCCACTGAACTTTTCAGTTCATGGGGTGGTTTATGTTCAGTTCAGTAAAGGCTCAATAACCATGCCCTGAACAAATGGTTATTTGTGGTTTCTGTGTAGACCTGCCTGTGTGCCTACATCTGCCTACATCTGCATAGGCTAGGCTCTGGAACATTCTAGGAAGCTGGTGCTCATGTGCTCTTCTCTCAGTGGGAGATCTGTATACCTCATGATATGTTGTGAACTTCTTTTTGATTAGTTCTTTCACCTATTATGTTTGTAGCATCTAGTACAGCGTTTCCCAACTAGTGGGCCACCAGATGTTGTTGGACCACAACTCCCATCAGTCTCAGCCAGCATTGCCAATGGTCAGGAAAGATGGGAATTGTGGTCCAACAACATCTGGTGGCCCACTAGTTGGGAAACGCTGATCTAGTATGTTTGTAGCACTTAGCTGAGCATTCTCCATTTCTCTCACACTGCTTTAGCCTTTCTTGTTGAGGAAGAGTGATCTCTTTCTAGACTATGTACCTTATTTCCCCCCCCTTTTCTTCCTGTTTTTCATTTTCTTCCTCTTCACACCTGCATGCTTTTTGTGCAGCAGGTCTCCTTTCGTGAGAATTTTTATATTCATGTTATGATGAGATTATGCTAAAGAGGTTCATCTTTTGATACTGTATCCTAATTTTACTGTCTGTGTTTAAACACTCCACTCCACAGTGAAAACGTTTAATACATAAGATGTTGAAATGTGGCAAGATAGCAGAAGGAAATATGAAGGGAACAAAGGAAATACAGTTTCTTGAAAGGTGTAATATGATGGTCCTTACTTTTTCCATAGTTGTTGCATCTGTCTTGGAAGCCTGATTAACAGGTAGAAGATGGTAGTGTGATCAGGATTTAATCTACATTGTTGCAGCACGTTGTTTTCTTGCTGCTGCTGCAGACCATTACCACTTGTCATCTGAAATGCCTAATTGAAAACCTAAAAATCCATCTCTTCTTCCATGAAGCTTTTGGCTTAACACTCTACTGAATTTGACATATACACTTCCCTTGTTTAACCCCCCCCCCAATTTTCTCCTTTGTCAAAATTTTGATAGTAGGGTCTTCTGGATAGAGGCCTTTCTCACCTTTTGCTTCTGTTTTTCCATAAAAGGCATAATAGATGATGCTATATAAATAGTTATGCAGCCCGAGCTTCAGTTGGCTTCAGTGTGTCCTGACAGATATATGAAATATTTGATGATGCAGCCTGTTGCCTACAAAGGCTCATGCCACTGTAAACTAATTAGCCGTTCAGGTGTCATGTTACTTTTTTTGTCACTTGAACACTGTTCAGACTAATATTCCATGTTCTAAAAAAATCAGTCATTTTTTGTTGATGGTGAACAACCCATAATAAGGACCACAGTCTAGTATTATTAACAGTTTAATAGTCTAATCTTTATGTTGTGGAACTTTTAAAGAAACTCACCCTATTCAGACTTGTTAGATTGAACTCTCAAAAAATGAAGCAATGGGGAAGGTACTCTCGGAACTGGCTGTTGTCTTCACTGGCTGTAACATTAGCTCATACAGATGGGGATAACTGGCAGAGGAGCTCAGCACAGCAAGCAACAAAGGAAATAAAAGCATTCCTATGTAACAGTCTTCAGCACTTATCTCTGTTTTCTGGTACTGTTTGTGCTGAACCAAAGCAGCTGCTATCCCGAGCTAAGAGAGAACAAGCTCAACATGGCATGAAATTACTGTGCTGCCATTCACGTTCATTAGGTTATATTGCTACCAGCTACAAGCATGGTTGGTCTTTGTAAGAATAATTAAAAGAAATGTTGCTTCATGATTTTGTGTTAACTCTGCGATATTGACAAACCACAACCCAATATTTGGGGAGCAGGTATTTATGTCTGTCCAATTTTTTAAAAGAAGAGTAAATTTGTTTTGTTTTTAAAATTAAGGATATCATAAATAAATGAAATTAATATTAAACAGTTTGGGGAAAAGGTGTGTTAGGTCACAGTCAATCATGGAACTCAGGAAGTACAGGACTGAAATGTTGTGACTTTTAATTATAAATAAGTTTTTGGGCTTAAGAATAAAAATGTATCAAAGTATAATTAAAATTTTTACTTGTATTGTACCTTTTTTTGGAAAACACGCCTCCGTTGAGAATTTCTTATATCCCCTGGGGGGGGCACATCTCACTGGTTGAGAAACACTGTTTTAAGCATTATCTTCTAGATGTGTGGATGAACAGGCAGCAGGGAGGTTTCCAGCCATGCTTCTCATGTACAAAGTATATTCACAGGTTGGTTAGTTAGTTTATTAATATATGGTCACAGACCCACTCAAATAAAATAGTCAATTAAAAACATCAGAATAGTTAAGATACAGAAGTATAAAAGTCTTGATTCACAGGAAGATTTTGTTACAAAGGGGGGGCCTATATGTAAAACACAGTACTTGCTGACAAAACATTTTGTGTGGCTCATCTACGAGTAAGCTGCTGTTTTTTCAATATTCACGTGTACACCATTTATGAAGCACGTGTTTTGCATACAGAAAATCCCAGTTTCGGTCCTCTGCCTCTCCAGGTAGGGCTGGTGAAGACTCCTGTCTGAAACCCTGAGAAACTGCTGCCAGTCATTGTAGACAATACTGGCCTCAATAATGTACTTCTTTACTCAGCGCATAGTTAAACTATGGAATTTGCTGCCACAAGATGCAGTAATGGCCACCAGCTTGGACGGCTTTAAAAGAAGATTAGACAAATTCATGGAGGACAGGGCTATCAATGGCTACTAGCTGTGATGGCTGTGCTGTGCCACCCTAGTCAGAGGCAGCATGCTTCTGAAAACCAGTTGCCGGAAGCCTCAGGAGGGGAGAGTGTTCTTGCACTCAGGTCCTGCTTGCGGGCTTCCCCCAGGCACCTGGTTGGCCACTGGTGAGAACAGGATGCTGGACTAGATGGGCCACTGGCCTGATCCAGCAGGGTCTTCTTATGTTCTTATGTTCTTAATGTAGGTTTTCTACAAAATTTTCCTACGCACATTAAGGTAATCTTGTTTTGGACGTTTTTCAGTTTGTCAGAAAATTTACTTAATATATTTTTTTAAATTACAATTTCATTAGGGAAAAAGGTGGGAAGAAAAAGAGGGGGGAAGAAAGGAAAGGGGGGAAAGCCTGTCAGCTCACATTAACATAACATTTAAAGATCTATACATACATATAGTTTACACATCTAGATCGATATATGCTATCCAAGTGTCCAACTATGTATCCAGATTGGGGTGGTATTTATAGGAAGTATACTCATATGTGGCAAAGGTGGTTAGGTCATCAAACTCTGATGCCCTAGAGAGAGATCTAATTTAGGATTTTTTTAATCTATATAATATTTTTGTAAGTTGTCACTTACAACTTACAATGGGGGTGTGGCGTGGCTGCAGGACAACAGGCAAGAGAAGTGAGGGAGTAAGGGAAGCAAGGATAACAGGTGGGGGGGCAATGGCAGATGGGCAATTGGGAGGGGGAGGGGTGGCGGCAACACAGGAGGCAGGTAAGTGTTTGAGGTGGGACAGCGGCAGAAGCAGCTACCTGTGTGTGCGCGTGTGTGTGCGCGCGTGTGCGTGCGCGTGTGTGTGCGCGCGTTCGTTTGTTCCGGAGTCCAGGGAGGGGTAGGGAGTCCCTCTGTGTGTGTGGGGGGGGGGGTCCCTCGCTGGCAAGCGGGAATAACTTTTTCAGTAGTTCCATACAAAATTAATCTTGTTAGCAGAAACATGGAAAAGTAATATACTGTTGCAATTTAATATTACAGTCTTGTAATGGGAAAGGTAGTCTAGAACTAATAAAAGTTATTAAGAGAAGAAAATGTAAGTAATCAGATACAGCCGTTTATTGATTGGATATCAAATAGTGTACAGTTGAGGTGAACAGTTTTACTAATGCAAGACATGAGGACTTGAATGCACAGTAATCTCATAGCTGAATAACATGCAGAGTTGTAATATGCTGAAGTACAGTTGGAGTTCATTTAATATGCAGAATAAAATGCAGCAGGACTTGTTTAGGAATTCTGCATGCCTCTCTTGATTTGCTGCTTTGAGTATCCAAATCCACCTTGAAAATGTTTTAATCTAGATATTCTTGGGGTAGGAGGGTGGAACTTGTTTAAAGATTCTGTACTTAATCTTCTCCTTTTCCCCCTCACCCTTCAGGTCAGTAACAGATCCGCGAGATGGAAAGAGAGTTGCACTCAAAAAGATGCCCAACGTCTTCCAAAATCTGGTCTCTTGCAAAAGGGTCTTCCGTGAATTGAAGATGTTGTGTTTTTTTAAGCATGACAATGTAAGTAGTCTGCAGCTTGTTTTGGATAAACGCTATTTGCATTCAAGTACCACCAAGGCAATTTTTTAAAGGACTGTGGGCATGTCTGTGCTATATAAGCCTAAAACCAGTTGAAGGGGACTTGTGAGTTACAACTTGCTTGCTCATTTGTGGCAAGTAGCAAATGCTGTCTGTTTTTATGATGTTTTAGAGTGTTTTACTGTTTTTGTTTGCTGCCCTGGGCTCCTGCTGGGAGGAAGGGTGGGATATAAATTTAATAAATAAGAATAATAAATAAAGGCCAGTATTGGTTTGTTTCACTGCTGCCTAGCATGAGGCAGTACTGAGACAGGGGCAGGGAGAAACCAGTGTCCTTCAACATCATGGCAACAGCATGAAGAAGGAAGGAGGAATGATTACAGGCTAGTTGGGAAGAGCAGGGAACAGGGTTGAGGTGTTGTGCAGGTACGTTGTGGACATTTGGTGCAGTATTCAAATAACTGGAGGCATTCAAGAGGCAACTGGACAGCCATCTGTTGGGAATGCTTTGATTTGGATTCCTGCATTGAGCAGGGGGATGGACTTGATGGCCTTATAGGCCCCTTCCAACTCTACTATTCTATGATTCTATGAACTTGTCCTGTCAGCACAAGGGGTTACTGCTAGTGCAGTGGGACCTCTTACCTGTCTCCTGTGTGCTGCACACCCTTCCCAAATCTGCTCCAGACAGTTAGGGGGGAAACTCCAGAATAGATTTAGGGGGCACGTGGGGCAGGAGAAGAGGGGGAATGTTCCATTGTGCAAACAGAAATCCTTGCTCTGAAAGAACTTAGTAATATGTTGGTTATAACCATTGATTAGGGGCCCTTGCAGGTTGGAAGTGAGCAGAACCAGTGCTTGCCCTAGTCCTGCAGTTGCTCCCAGGACTCAGCACAGTGTCTTTTGCTAGGAATAGAAGTGGAACTATTAATCTCAGGATCTTCCAGTGAAAAACTGAGCCTTTTTTTGTTGTTGGAAGCATATGAATAAAACACTCTCAAAAGCTCAAGGCTTGACAAACATTCAGTCGGAATGGTCGCTAAGGCTCAACCTCTTTTGAGGCAAGCAAGAGGATGCTCATACATGCCCAAGTGTAGTGGCTAGAACTGTGAGCTGTATGACAGAAAGTCTGGTTCAAGTCTCACTTGAGTTGTATACTTTCTAAATAGCCTTTGGCAAGCCACTATTTTTCCGGCTCAACTGCCTAGATAGGGTTAGAATTGCTGTCTTAGATTTATAAGACCAAGAACATATGTGAAATGCTAGTTTTTTTTCTTATTAGCATTAGGTAATCACTGTTTATATAATTTGCAGGGTTTTCTCAAGGAACCTGGAAAGACTGTAGTTTGGGGAAGAAGCTATTTGTGTCTCTAGTTGGATCTTGTGTAAAACAATGTACACTTTATGTTTAGAGCAAAAATATACGGTGGCTATAGCCATGGAATTAGTTTAGAGAGGTAGCCATGTTACTCTGTTAAAGGAAGCACACAAATATCTTGAACTTATATTTATTATGGCAGAAGCTTTAAGGTGCCACAAGACTTCTTTATTTGATTGAACATCTGTTTGGGGTTGAGTTTTGTGTTGGAATTTTAACCAGAACGTTAGTGTACTGCATTAATGTGTTGTTATCTTGACCATATTTTTGCCATATCCGATGACTATTTGCTGGATTCAAAGGCAGAAAATTCAAATGGTGTCCTTGGTGATGATAAAAGTGTAACTGACACTTTTCTGACCATTTCTTGACTTAATAGTAGGGCTGGTCTTGCACTTCTTTTGCCCTGGCAGGGCTGGTTCCAGCGGTTGATCAGACTCATGTTACAGTGCCTTCTGCTGTTTCCCCTTGCACTGTTTGGTCCATCTCAGACCGCAGACACTCAGACCCCAGGCACTTGCCCTGGGGTCCCTTTTAAAAATTTAATTTCCCTCCATCTTTTCCTGGTGCACTATGACACTGAGCGGTTTTTGGCCACAATCTTGGATTTGCCTCCCAGTACACCAGAGGTTATTACTGCAGTCTTTGGGGGAACATGGACACCACCATGTTCTTGTAGCGATGGCCATCACACACACCCTATGTTCTGGCAGTGCCTATTTTGGGGGGCAAAACCAAGATGCTGAGTGGAGACTGTTTGGCTTCTGAGCACTAGAGAAAAATATTTAAAACTATTAAAATGGGCCCGGGGCAGGTATCCAGGGTGGGCCTTCCCTGGGTATTTGGATCCTGGCAGTTGCCTTTGTATGTGTCATCAAGGCACAGGACCTAGTCCTTGATCCTGCTCACAGCTGCTGTCTTTCTGCATGTTAGTTTGATTGCACAGTACCTTCCCAGGGACAGTGCCCTTGCTTTGCCATTAGGTTTTCTACCTAAACTAGGTTCTGAAATTACAGTTTTGTTAACAGACTGCTTAACCATTATAAAGAAGAAATAGAGTGAAGGGGTGGCAGGCCCTATGCAGACCCTTAGAATTCTTACTGAAATCTCCAGGCTTTGGTTTTTTTTATATCAGCGCAAAGAATGCTTGCATTGCATTATTCCCAGTGACAGGCTCCATCACATTAGTCTTTTTTAAAAAATGAGGGAGCATAACTAGAAATGGCTTTTTGCATTACCAAAGAGGAATTGGTGATCCCAAACGGTACACAAATGCCTGAGGCCACAGTCCTTAATATAAGGACCAAGAAATCTCACCAGAGTTAGTGCTATGTTCAGTTTAGATGGAGTAGCACTCTCCTGCAAAGAGCAGGTTTGTGGTCTGGAGGTGCTTCTTGATTCCAGGTTGTCACTGAAGGCCAAAGTGATCTCAGTGGCATCTATGCCCAGCTACAGCTCGTTTGCAAGCTACAGCCATCCCTGGAGCAGGATAGGTTGACTTCATTTATTCTCACACTAATAACTCCCCATATAGAATACTACAATGCGCTCTATGTGGGGCTTCCCTTGAAAACAGTCCAGAAGCTGCAGCTGCTGTGGAATGCTGCAGCTTGGTAGTTACCGGGCATAGCCAGACAGGATCATATCAGTACAATCTTGAACGCAGTGCACTGGCTGCTAGTAAACTACCAGGCCTGATTTGAGATGCTGACAGTAGTCTACAAAGACCTAAACAACCTGGGGTCTTGATACTTGACAGAATGCCTTCCCCAATACCTGCCACCCCGAGTCATAATATCTGTCAGAAAGTCCCTGTTGTTAAACACTCACCAACTATTATGCAATGGTCTGAGGACCTTACTTCCCTGGCTACATTTGAACATATTTCTTATAGACATCAATCTCATGTGGATAGCTATTTGGACTTCTGAAGAGCTTATATTAAGTTATATGTTTAACTTAAGATGGATCTACTGATAGTTATTGTGTTCTTAATGTGAGCTGATGGGTGGTGGTGGTGATTTGTTAAATTTATATCCCACCCTTCCTCCCAGTAGGAGCACAAGGTGACAAACAAAAACGCTAACAACACTCTAAAACATCATAAAAACAGACATTAAAATATATTAAAACAAAATGTATTTAAAAACATATTAAAACAAAACATCTTTTTTTAAAAAAGCTTGAAAAACATCTTAAAAAGCAATTCTACTTAAAAGGCTTGTTGAAAGAGGAAGGTCTTCAGTAGGCACCAAAAAGATAACAGAGGTGGCACCTCTCTAATATTTAAGGGGAGGGAATTCCAAAGGGTAGGTGCAGCTACACTATGTTGTGCAGAATGGACCTCCTGTGATAAGATGGTATCTGCAGGAGGCTGTCACCTGCAGAGCATAGTGATCAACTGGGTATATAAGGAGTAAGACAATCTTTCAGGTATCCTGGTGCCAAGCTGTATAGGGCTTTGTACACCAAAACCGGAACCTTGAACTTAGCCCACTAGGCAATGGGCAGTCAGTGCAATTCTTTCAATTCTTTTTGCACCAGCTGCAGCTTCCAAACCAACCTCAAGGGCAGACCCACATAGAGCGCATTGCGGTAATCCAACCTGAAGGTTACCAATGCATGGACAATAGTGGTCAGAAAGTCCAGAAACTACCGCAGCTGTCTTACCAGTCGAAGATGGTTAAAAGGTACTCCTAGCCACTGAGGTCACCTCGGCCTCTAGTAACAAAGATGGATCCAGAGCACCCCCAGACTACAAATCTGCTCTTTCAGAGGAAGTACAAACCCATCCAAAGCAGGCAACTGACCAATTATCCAAACTCAGGAACCACCAATCCACAGTGCCTCCGTCTTGCTAGGCTCCAGACTCAGTTTATTGGCCCTCATCCAGCCCACCAGAGTCCAGGCACTGTTCCAGGGCTTGTATGACCTTTCCCGATTCAGATGTGTCAGGTCCAGGATGTGACTCAGGAACCAGACCAACGGCTGTAGTTAATTCGTGTTGTAATGTCCAAACAAAGACTGCGTTTTCTCATGAAGCAATACAGGGATACAGGTCCTGCGGCATTGGGAGAAAGTTGACAGAGCAAGGGACTTCTTCCCACCTGTTCTTTAAGAAGGGGCCAAACGGGCACGCAATCTTTCGCTCCTCCTTAACTGCCCCTCAGGTACTGCCCACCTTCCCCCCCTTCTCTCCTGTCTTTTCAGCTGTCTGCGTGTGCGCGGTGAGGGGGGAAGCATCACCCCCTCCTCTTCTGAAGTTTCCGATTCCAGGATGGGGGATAGGGGAGGGGCTGATGGTAAACTGCCTCCCCGCTTTTCGGCTGTGAGCAGCCCTCCCTCTTTCCCCTCTTGCTCTGAGCCTGAAAGCGGGGGAGGCGTGAGAATGTCCAGGGAGGGCTCAGGCTCACCGTCGCTAAGCGGCCTTATCACTGGCAGTTCCTCTGTTTCGTCTTTGCTCCAAAGGGGGGAAGTTCCTCCCCCTTCCCTCTGCCATCCATCCGAATACTCTTCTCCCAACTCTCCGGGATCCAGCTCCCTGGGATTGGGACCCCAGCTCTGCCTTCCGACACCATCCCCCCTCCAAGGCTGTGCCCCCCTCCCCTTGTCTGGCTTGGGACGGTGGGGAAAACGTTGATGGAAAAGTTTTACCAATTCTGGAGCATGCACATCAGCTGCATCTTCCCATGATCTGTCAGCCACCCCATAGCCTTTCCAGTGAATCAAGTACTGCAGCTTGTGGCGTCTGATCCTGGAATCTAAGATTTCCTCAACTTCAAACTCAAGCTGCTCATTTACCAGGAGTGGAGCTCCGGGAGGTTCCTCCGGCCGTAACTCACTGGGAGGGGCGGCTTTCGTTAAGAGGGATCGATGGAACACAGGATGTATTTTAAACGTGTCAGGCAGCTTCAGTCGGTACGCCACGGGATTGATTTGAGTTTCTATTTCGAAAGGACCCACCCTCTTGTCTTGTAATTTTCTACATTTGCCCGGCATCTGGAGGAAGCGGGTGGACAGCCATACCTGGTCTCCTGGTTGAAGGGGGGGGCCCTCCTTCCTGTGCAGGTCAGCAACTCGCTTGTACTCCGTTTTGGCTTCGTTTAACTGCTGTTTCAGTGTCTGTTGCGCCGCTTGCAATTCCTTAAGGAAGTTCTCAGCTGCCGGTACCAGCATTCCTTCTGAGCTGCTTGGAAAGACTTTAGGATGGAATCCATAATTAGCGAAGAACGGGGTTTGTTGAGTGCTGGAGTGCAGAGAATTGTTGTAGGCGAACTCTGCAAAATGCAAATATGATACCCAGTCAGTCTGTTGATAGGACACATAACTTCGTAAATATCTTTCCAAAACGGCGTTCAAGCGTTCCGTCTGCCCATCTGTCTGGGGGTGATGGGCGGAGGAGAGTTTTAATTCCGTCTGCAACTGTTTCCACATTGCTCTCCAAAATTTGGCTGTGAACTGAGTTCCTCGGTCTGAGACTACGCTGTTTGGCAATCCATGCAGCCGGTAGACTTCTTTTATGAATAACTTGGCCGTTTCTTTAGCCTCTTAAGGCCCCTGCACAAGGAAGAAAGTGTGCCATTTTGGTAAGTAGATCCACCACTACTAAGATGGCTGTCATTCCTTGGGACTTGGGTAGATCAGTTATAAAATCCATGGAGAGGTCCTTCCAGGGTTCGTGTGGGACAGGCAACGGTTGTAACAGTCCTGCTGGTGTCCCTGTTTGTGTTTTTGTCCGCAGACAGACAGAGCAGGACTTTACATAACTCTCAATATCCCAACGCATTTTAGGCCACCAGAAGTCCTTGGCCACGTTCTGAATGGTCTTGTAAATCCCAAAGTGTCCCGCTGTGATGGAATCATGACACTGGCGTAGGATTCTGAGCCTTAATTCCCCTTCTGGCACATATCTGGCGGTTTTGAACCATAACAGTCCATTTCTCCAGTGAAAGGTTACTTCTGAGTCTTGACCTTGTCCCGTCTCCTGCTGATATTTTAGCATGTCTGCATCTTCTTGTTGTGCCTTTTTGAGTTCCTCTTCCCATGAAGGCTGGCATACTCCCAACGTTAATTTCTCTGGCGGGATTACGTACTGAGGCTGGTCCTCGGATTCACTTTCTTTGTATTGTGGCTGTCTGGATAAGGCATCCGCTCTCTGGTTTTTGGCTTGGGCATGGTAAGTAATCTGGAAGTTAAACCTAGTGAAGAACTGGGACCATCTTATCTGTCTCTGGTTCAGCTTTCTGGCGGTTTGGAGTCTTTCAAGATTCTTGTGGTCGGAGCGCACTTCAATTCGATGAGAGGTCCCCTCTAGGTATTGTCTCCAGTTTTCAAAAGAGTCCTTGATGGCCAGCAGCTCCTTCTCCCAAACTGTGTAGTTCTTCTCTGCAGGCTTTAACTTCCGAGAGAAGTACGCACAGGGGTGCAGCTCCTTCCCTTCTTGGTCTAATTGTAGCAGGACCCCCCCGATGGCAAAATCTGAAGCATCTGCTTCCACTACGAAAGGGCGGTTCGGATCAGCAAAGCGCAGAATGGGCTCAGTAGCAAACCTTCTCTTCAGCTCCTCAAAGGCCTCGGTGGCGTTCTCTGTCCATTGAAACTTCTTCTTCCCCCTTAAACAGTCAGTCAGAGGAGCTGTTAATTTGGAAAACCCTGGAATGAACTTTCTGTAATAATTGGCAAACCCCAAAAACCGTTGTACATCCTTTTTGGTGACAGGTTGGCCCCAGTCCAATATGCAGCTTACTTTCCCTGGGTCCATCTCCACGCCTTCCGCTGAGATTCGATATCCAAGGAAGTCTAGAGACTTGAGGTCAAATCCACATTTCTCTAATTTAGCATACAGGTGATTTTCTCTCAGTCTCTTCAACACCGTCTTCACATGCTGGTCGTGGTCTTCCTGGTTCTTTGAGAACACCAGGATATCATCTAAGTAACAGATTACATACGTGTCCAACAAGTCTCTAAACACGTCGTTCATGAATTTTTGAAAAATTCCTGGACTTCCACAAAGCCCGAACGGCATGACCAGGTATTCATACTGTCCGTAAGCGGTCAAGAATCCTGTTTTCCATTCATCTCCCTCCTTCATTCTGATCAGATTGTACGTTCCTCTCAAATCCAACTTCGTGAAGATTTTTGCAGAGCGCAGTCGGTCCAGCAACTCTGAGATCAGGGGCAGCGGGTAGCTGTTGGGGATGGTGATCTGGTTCAATGCGCGATAGTCGTTACAGGGTCAGAGTTCCTCCCCTTCTTTTTCACAAACAATAGTGGCGCTCCAGCAGGGGATTGTGAGGGGTGTATGAATCCTCGCCTCAGGTTTTTATCCAGGAATTCCTTCAGGGCCTCCCTCTCATTCTCTGTGAGAGAGTAGATTCTCCCTGATGGGATGCTGGCTCCTGGCACTAGGTCAATCGCACAGTCGTAAGGGCGGTGGGGGGGTAAAGTCTCTGCCTCTTTTTCATCAAACACATCTTTGAATTCTTCATACTTTGGCGGCAGGGTCACTTGCTCGATCTCTTGCACTGCCCCCGCTAGGGTGTTCTTGATTCCTTCAGGTTGACAGTTCTCCTGGCAATACTGTGAGGTGAACCAAACCACTGCCTCCTTCCAACTTATTTTGGGTTCATGCTTTGCTAGCCAGGGCATTCCCAGAATCACCTCAAAGTTCGAGAGATCTGACACGTATAGCGAAATGAACTCTTCGTGCCCAGGGATTTGAAGTTTCACTTCCTCCGTGGCTTGTGTCACCCCTCCTGACTTCAGGGGTCTCCCATCGATAGTCTCCACAGCTAGGGGAGCGTCCAGTTTCCACTGGGAAATTCCATGACGCTTGACTAACTTTGCATCAATAAAATTTGTGGAGGCTCCACTGTCAATTAAGGCAGTGGAATTAAACACCACTCCTCTGGAAGTTGTAATCCGAATAGGCAAGACCAACACCCCCTTTGAGGGAAGTTGGATCATTGGGGGGCCTTTATACAACGCTGCCCCCAGTCCACTGGCCTGCACGTGGACTGGGTGTTCTAGTTTCCCGACGGCTCGGCTTTCCACCCTTTCAGTCCACAGTCCCTGGCCACATGGCCCGGCTTTGAACAATAAAAGCATAAACATTCCCGGCGTCGTCTTTCCTTTTCTTCTTCTGACAGTCTTGGCCTAGCCCCTCCCTGTCCCTCAGTTGCATTACCTGCCATCCCTGCAGTGGGAAGGGTCTTGTTGCGGGATGCCGAGGCTGAGTATCTCGGGACCTCCTGCTTCCTTTCCAGGTGCCTTCCTTCCATCCGGTGATCTATCTGTAGGCATAGCCGGATGAGCCCTGGTAGGTCAGCGGGGGGGGAGGTCCTGGCCAACTCATCCAGGATTTCAGCATTTAATCCACTCCGGTACATAAACATCAGGGCGGCGTCATTGTAACCAGTTTCCTGGGACAGAATTTTAAAAGCGTTAGTGTACTCGGAAACAGTCCCTTTAGCTTGCTTCAGAGCGCCTAGTTGCCGCGCTACTGTTTCAGCCCTTTGCGGGTCTTGAAACATCTCGGTCATCTCCTGTATAAATCCTCTGTACCTTCCTAAGACAGTATCCTTTCTCACGAGATACGGAGTCACCCATTTTGCAGCTTCTCCCTCCAGGAGGCTAATCACGAAAGCTACTTTAGCCCCATCGTCTGGAAATTCCGTGTGCCTGACATCCAGATATAACTCACATTGAGCCACGAAGGTTGCCAACTGATCACTTTGTCCCGCGTATTTTGGGGGCAATCCAATGGGAACCTTTACTATGGCAGCTGGAGGGGCTGTTCGCATCTGGTCTATCGTGGCCTTCCAGGTTTGATTATCCGTCTTCAGCGCCTTGACTGCTGCTAGCAGGGCTTGAACATCCGTCTGCAAATCAGCTACCTTAGTCCTCAAGAGTTCCACTTCTTCCGTCTCAGAAGTGGGGTTCGTCCCCCCCGCTGCTCCCTTTGACATCTTGTCCCAGTCAAGTGAAGAGAGCGTTGAGGGTGATTTAGGTGGCTCTGTCAAGCTGTCAGGCCCAGGATGTGACTCAGGAACCAGACCAACGGCTGTAGTTAATTCGTGTTTTATTAGGGTAATGTCCAAACAAAGACTGCGTTTTCTCATGAAGCAATACAGGGATACAGGTCCTGCGGCATTGGGAGAAAGTTGACAGAGCAAGGGACTTCTTCCCGCCTGTTCTTTAAGAAGGGGCCAAACGGGCGCGCAATCTTTCGCTCCTCCTTAACTGCCCCTCAGGTACTGCCCCCCTTCCCCCCCTTCTCTCCTGTCTTTTCAGCTGTCTGCGTGTGCGCGGTGAGGGGGGAAGCATCACCCCCTTCTCTTCTGAAGTTTCCGATTCCAGGATGGGGGATAGGGGAGGGGCTGATGGTAAACTGCCTCCCCGCTTTTCGGCTGTGAGCAGCCCTCCCTCTTTCCCCTGTTGCTCTGAGCCTGAAAGAGGGGGAGGCGTGAGAATGTCCAGGGAGGGCTCAGGCTCCCCGTTGCTAAGCGACCTTATCACTGGCAGTTCCTCTGTTTCGTCTTCGCTCCAAAGGGGGGAAGTTCCTCCTCCTTCCCTCTGCCATCCATCCGAATACTCTTCTCCCAACTCTCCGGGATCCAGCTCCCCGGGATTGGGACCCCAGCTCTGCCTTCCAACAAGATGTTACAGAGAAATAGAGTTGGGTATCATCAGCATACTGCTAACACATCGCCCCAAATCTCCTGAATACTGCTCCCAAGGGCTTCATATTAGATGTTAAACAGCATCAGCGACAAGATGGTACCCTGCGGCACCCCAGAGCACGACTGCCAGGGGGCCAAAAGACAATCATCCAATACTGTTATCTGAAAATGACCCTGGAGATAGGATCGGAACCACTGTAAAACAGTGCCTCTGATACCCATCTCACCAAGTTGGTTCAGAAGGATACCATGGTCAATAGTATCGAAAGCCACCGAGAGATCAAGTAAGAATAACAGGGTCACACTCTCCCTGTTCTTCTCCTGATAAAGGTCATCCATCAGGGTGACCAAGGCTGATTCAGTCCCATACCCAGGTTTGCACCCAGATTGGAATGGGTCAAGATAATCTGTTTCATCCAAGAGTACTTGCAATTGTTGTGCCACAACCCTCTCAAACACCTTTGAGGGGTATTTGTGACAGGACAGTAGTTGTCACAAACCAGTGGGTCCAGGGTGGGCTTTTTAAGGAAGGGTTGGATCACTGTCTCTTTCAGGGTGGCTGGAATCACTCCCTCCTGCACCTTGGATCCACTCGGCAAGCTTTAATAAGCCAAGAAGGGCAAGGGTCAAGAGGACATGTTGTTGGCCGCATTGTCGCAACCACCTTGTCCACATCATCAGGCCGTATCAACTGAAACCTATCCCAAAAAGTTGCAGCAGGCATTGCACTGGACACCTCACTGGGAACTACACTAGATGTGGATGGGGCATCAAGATTGCTATGGAGGCGAGCAACTTAACCTCAAAGTGCCTTGCAAACAATTTACAGTGGGCCTCCAAAGGGCCTAAAACTCCATTTCCTGGAGTTGATATCAACACACCCCTGACAATGCAGAAAAGCTCCACTGGATGGCTGCTTGAGTATGCAATGGTGGCAGAGAAGTGGGCCTTCTTTGCCGCCCTCACCACCACACAGTAGGCATGGTTATGATGTTTTACTCGTGCCCGATCAGCCTCACAGCACATCTTTTGCCACTTGCGTTCAAGCCATCGTCCAGCCTATTTCATTGCCCTTAGCTCACCGGTGTACCAAGGTGCAAACCGGGCTCCACAATGCCGGAGAGAGGGTGCTCAGGTGCAACCGTGTTGAGAGCAAGATGCGCCTCGCTGTTCCACAGCATGACAAGGGCTTCAGCAGGGTCACCTGCTCTATCTACTGGGAATTCCCCCAGGGCATTCCAGGAATCCAGTGGATTTCATATTATTATGCATTATTTCCATTTCTTTTTTCTTTTCTTTTAAAATAATCCTTTCCCTCCTTTTGTTAAATATGCAAATAAAAAATTAATAATAAAAAGTTCCTGCTGTTTGTTCTACCAGGTGGTGTGGTGGACAGGGTGGTTTTATGAGACAGGGCTTCCTCTGTGGTGGCTTCCTCCAAACTGAGATATGACAATCCTCCACATTAGCTATATTTAGATGACAGATGAAAACATCTTATTTATTAATAAGATAAAATAACATCTTATTTATTTATCAGAGTCTTTGGAACCTGATGAGGTTGATGCTGGTTGGAGTTGAGGCTTAGTGTTGCTGTTTGTATTACGTGTTGTGTTGTAATCCACCCTGTGCTCCAGTTTGGAGGAAAGGTAGGGTATAAAAACTCTGAAATGAAATAAAATAAAATTATTGCAAAAAGTAGGAAGTTAGGTTGCTAAGACTTAAGTGTAATGAACTTATAGGCTTTTGGGAAGATCTTGCCTAAGATGTTCTGAGGAAAGATATTGTGAATATAGATGCTGTGGGGATTAGGAAATCTGAATAAAACAGACATGAAGATTATGACATGTAAAGCATTACAAGAGATCCAACTGAGGCCCGTCACTTGCTAGAAACCTTAGTTTTGCAATTCTTTCTTGTTGAGCTAAGTCTTGACTAGTATGCAAGCAGATGGTGTGTTTGGGTTGCTTATTTTTTTTCTAAAGGGCCCCCACTTAAAAGGTTTTGACAGTTCTAGTCGTATATGAAAATGCAGCTTTAGAATTGTATGAATGTTTCTCTTGAAAATAAACCAAGCATCTCTTATCTTATGAGTGTGAAACATTTTGGGTTGTATCTAACTATGTTCTACATGAGTTAGTCATGTTCATTAATTTCAGTGGGTACCCTGAGAAGGGCTAGCATTGGGTACAATACACAGTACAGGACTGTTACTGGTGCATCCCCCCCCCCCAGCACAATGGTTCATTTGTTTATGGTTTGTTTAGTTATTTAATCTATGTTTACATTGTTACTTGCTTCCAAAGCCTCTAGGATGGAGCAGGTTAAAGACTTAACTCTTTTTATTTGGAAACAAGCATCATTGATTTCAGTGGAACTTCTTAGTTATTGTGTTGTGTACAAATTGTAGCTCTGGTCACTTCCCCTTCACACATCTTGAAAATTACTTCTTGGCTGTAGAGGTCTTTTTATGTTGGATAAAGTAATTTGGGCTAATTTTTCATACCAACTTCAGGTTGCACCACTTGCAACGAATGTATTAAAAGTAGTGTTGAACTACTTTTATTTGACTGATTGCTTAGGATAATAGAAATACTAATATTTAATTACAGAAAATGCAAATGGCATGCATAATTGAAAAGACATTCCCACCTATGTGGAAGAAAAGGGATGTGTCTCTGGCAGCATGAGTGCATTATGTAAAACAAAGTATGCTTGTTTCTTTTGGACTGTGGTTTCTTAAATGCAAATATATGCAGATTTCACCAATTGAGCAAAACATTAGCTTAGTGTCCTGGCAAGTTCACAGTAACATTAATGAAATCAATACCGACAAGACCGAGACACTGCTGGTGAATGCCTTCCCTGCTCAGATGGTGGATGTTCACCCTGTTCTGGATGGGGTTACACTCCTCCTGAAAGAACAGGTACGTAGTTTGGGGGTTCTTTTCGATTCTTCCTTGTCTCTCTCAGCCCAAGTGGCCTCTGTGGCACGGAATGCATTTTACCATCTTCGTCTGGTAGCCCAACTACGCCCCTATCTGGACAGGGACGACCTCGCCTCCGTTGTTCATGCTCTGGTAACTTCAAGATTGGATTACTGTAATGCGCTCTACGTAGGGCTGCCCTTGAAGACAGTTCGGAAGCTTCAGCTGGTGCAGAACGCGGCTGCCAGACTATTGACGAGGACCAGTCGGTCTTCGCATATAAGACCTATTCTGGCACGTCTGCACTGGCTCCCTATTTGCTTCCGGGCGAGATTCAAGGTGCTGGTTTTGACCTATAAAGCCTTACACGGCGTGGGACCTCAATACCTTGTGGAACGCCTCTCTCGCTATGAACCTACCCGTTCACTTCGTTCAGAATCTAAGGCCCTCCTCCGGGTACCAGCTCATCGGGAAGCCCGGAGGGTGGTTACTAGATCTAGGGCCTTTTCTGTGGTGGCCCCTGAGTTGTGGAACAGCCTCCCCGAAGAGGTACGCCTGGCGCCTACACTTCTATCTTTCCGGCGCCAGGTAAAGACCTTTTTATGCTCCCAGGCATTTTAATCTTTTAATTTTCTTAATCTTTCTACTTTTAACATGTATCCTTCTTAATTTGTGTTGTATTTCGTTTTTGTTGTGCTTTCTGTTGTTTGTTTGTACATGTTTTTGTGATTTTTTACTATGATATATTGTATTTTATCTTGTTTGTTCACCGCCCTGAGAGCTATTCTGCTAAGGGCGGTATATAAATTGAAATAATAAATAAATAAATAAAATTAAAGTGATGGCTGATTCTTGCTCGCTGCCATTTTGAGGCAGATGTTCTTTACTGATCAAAAGTACAGCATGATGAACCACCCTGACATGAGATGATCTCACAACAGTGTGATGTGGTTGCAAAAAAGGCAAGTGCTATTTTAGGCTGCATCAACAGAAGAATAGTTTCCAAATTGTGTGAAGTACTAGTTCCCCTCTATTCAGCACTGGTTAGGCCTCATCTTGAGTACTGCGTCCAGTCCTGGTCTCCGCACTTCAAGAAGGATGCAGACAAACTGGAACAGGTTTAGAGGAGGCCAATAATGATGCTCAGAGGATTGGAAACAAAGCCCTATGAGGAGAGACTGAAAGAACTGGGCATGTTTAGCCTTGAGAAGAGAAGACTGAGGGGAGATAGGATAGCACTCTTCAAGTACTTGAAATATTGTCACACAGAGGAGGGCCAGGATCTCTTCTCAATCGTCCCAGAGTACAGGACATGGAATAATGGGATCAAGTTACAGGAAGCCAAATTTTGGCTGAACATCAGGAAAAATGTCCAAACTGTTAGAGCAGTATGACAGTGGAACCAATGAGCTAGAGAGGTGGTGGGCTCTCCAGCACTGGAGGCATTCAAGAAGCAGCTGGACAACCACCTGTTGGGTTTACTTAGGTTGGATTCCTGCACTGAGCAGGAGTTGGACTCTGTAGCCATATAGGCCCCTTCCGACTCTGCTATTCTGTGATCGTCTCTCATTGTAAATACACCCAGTTTGGAGTGAGTGTGCTTGGCAAATGTTGCCTACTACCAGCCTCAGTCAGATGCTTCCATGCAATTGGATGCTTGCAGAGTTCAACTTAATCAGATGTTTGCTATCCTATACTTGGGGGCACTGAGCATGGAAATATCCCACCCTGGCAGGCACAACAGGGGGCTTGTTGCCATCAATTTGTTTATTTGCGATTGAAGTCTAAACATGAAGACTCACTTCTTTAATCCACTTTGATCAGACATCACTAGTGTCCTTTCTGTTTGTTGAAGACCTCTCAATTTTGCACCTCCCCCTCAAAAAAAGGGGGGAGCATAGTTGTGACTTAAAAATAGGCCCTCTCTTTGGTTTTACAGTTGCCTTTTTGAAGTGAAGATTTCTAACTTGTTTCAAGTAATTAAATCAGCTTCTCCCTTGTTTTATAGGTACTCTCTGCTCTCGACATACTCCAGCCACCACACATTGACTACTTTGAAGAAATGTATCCTAAACATTAAATAAACAATCTTAATTGAGGTAGGTGTTGACTTGTCTCCTGTCTATAAAATTGCCTGCTGTTTTTGAATTTCTTAATCTTTGTTCTTTCTGACATCTGGAAAGGTGGTAGGTAGGTCATAGCCCATATGACAAATGGTTGCCCCTCATAGGGATAGGAGGGATGGGGGGGGGAGGAAGCAGGAAATGTAGGTGTTTGTTGTTATCATTACAAGACTTGAATTAATGCATTCTGGTTCATGGGTATGGCTTTAGGCTGGTCCTCTCCACCCTGCTTATCTATTGAAAATGTGTAGAACATTTTCCAGATGGCTGCAGATAAATAGTTTTGTAATGTGGAGATACATAATAAGTTTTGAAACATGTGAATGGTGGAGAGGCTTATTATATATTTATTTGTTATGAAACATGTCTTGAAACACATGTGGAAAGGAGCTATTTACATCTTCATCGGCTTTAAAGATCCTTATGAGAATGGTTGAAGTGTTAACATAAAATGGTTGGTTTTTTTCTGCCTGGATATGAGTAAAGAGTTCTCTGATTATTCAATACTGTATGGAATAAAGGGGTGGTATTTAGTTCATATTGAATAACAGCATAAAGCTGGTTGTGTATGTGGTGCCTGATTTTGCAGTCTATGATTCCCCATGTAAATCACTCATCTAGGGCATGGCTTTCAGAATGTAAGAAAGAGTAACTTTAGCAATAACCCAGGACTGTTGTCATTCTGGCTTAGGGGTTTTCACCAGCAGGTTATCTTGGTTTCTCAAGATACTTCTGCTTGAGACCATTGCCAGTAATTGAGTTTTGCTCAATGCTGATTTAAAGGCACAACTAGATGTGACGCAAGAGATCTGTGATCAGGATGTCTTGCTATCTTCTAAATGTGTCACATAATAGCTGAAGATAAAGGGGAGCTTGGTGATTTGTAGGTGCTGATAAACCCAAGCTGCTTTTTTGGGGAAGGTTAAGCAACAAAATGGCAGGGCGGAAAAGGGTTTGTCCCATTTAGTGCCATGGTACTGATCAGATTCATATTCTCTCACTCCCACTCTTGCTCGCATAGGGTTATTGTTTTTTATCCTGCAGAACATTCTTGATCAGGTCTGGCTTAATAATCATATTTAGTTTGACTTGAAGTCTTAGATCTGATGTTTTTGGTTCGAAGCAATACAACACAAAGAGCCTTGTGGATCTCCAGTGTAGAAGGGCTAAATGCTCAGATTTTATTTATTTTATTACATTTATATTCCTCCTTTCCTCCATGGAGCTCAAGGTGCATACAAACAGGGATCAAATTTGATCCTCAGCTCCACAAATGAAAATCTTCCAAGTGTCTGAGAACTTGGCCTTATAGCAGAAAGTGTGTGTGGGCTGAGAGGACATGTATAACAAATTATGATCCCTATTTCTTCTTAGAGAGCTCTGTTGTGTATTGGCATTCTCTGTGGAAATGCTTTGCACATAAACTCACAAAAGGAATATTAGCATGTTCAAACTTACTGAAAGATGCAATATATATTTGCATCTTTCAGTAAGTTTGAACATGCTAATATTCCTTTTGTGAGCTTTAGGAGGATGTAGATGGAATCCACCTTGCCAAGGACAGTGGTTTAAATAAGAATTGTTTTTGTTCCTCTTAGTTAAGGAGTTTAGCAGTTTACAGATCTAAAGATCTTAATGGCAACAGTCTGCCTAGACTCATCCGGATAATCTATTGCTATATTTAGAGTTAACTTAAAACATTAGAGCAGATAAAAAGATAATTGCTGCAAAATGTTTGGAAAAGGCTTTGCATCTTATTTTTGGGGGGGCATAAAATGGACAGGCAGAGCAGTGTTTTATATCATTTGTGCCCCCCCCCCCCAAAAAGGCATTCCTTTCTGGACAGACTTTACAACCTTTGAACCATTTAGAACACCAAGTTGATGACAAAATGCGTCAGGCTTAGTCTTTTTTAAAAAAAGATGGTGTCTGACCATAATAACAAGGGATTCTTGTTGGTCCACGAGGAAATCCTGTACATGATAGAATGCCACAGCTCTGATTCTGGCCAGACATGTTGGCATGCATGCCCTCTTGAAGCCAAGGCCTCTTCAGAGCAAGGGTCTTTCCCTTCCTAAGGTAATAAGGAGGAGCTTATAAATGGCTTGGGTGATTTGGAGGTGCTGATAATAATTCACCAGTTCTATTTTCACCAGTTCTGTCATCTTTTATCTCCTTATTCTTAAGACTCACACTATGGAAAGGCATGGGTGGGGAGGAAAACCTCATTACTCAAATTGCTTCTTAAAATGCATATTGTAAGCACGCATGTTGCTTGTATAAGCCCTTCTTGGAATGAGATGAAAAGCTGGTATAAGAGGACAACTGTTAAATAAAAAGTATGGGGGTGAAATATTCAGACATTCCTGGCTCTTCGAACTGTCTGCCTCACTATTGAGGGTATGCGGTACAGGACGAGAAGGCAGGTGGAGCTGTGTTAAATGGCCAGAAGGAGTTTGAATAGGACCAAGCAAATGATTTGCTGCAGGTCAAACTTCCACTACGAAACAGGGTCTTGTGAAACTTTCCTTTTTCTAAAACCATGTAATTTAGATTTAAAACTTAACACTGGGACACACCACTTGTAATGGTGGAAAGCCGTAACTCTTTCGCTGTTGCAGATTTTTGGCATTTAAATGCCTTTAAGGGGATAACAAATATCTTCTGCCCCTTATGCAGGGCTTAAAATATATTTTCTTAAGTACCAACATCAAATATTTGAGTTTTTAGCAGCCTAGTTCTTTGGCGCCAAAAGAAGTGGGAACCAGTCATAAAAACTGGGTAAAATGAAGATGCAGTGCTTGTGCTTGGAGTCTTTAAAGAGCCCAGGCATCTAGGTGTCTGGGATTTTTCCAGCCATGGTCTTATGGTGTGCCGAAAGAGGGATAATCTGTGCTTACCAGTAACAGATGCATTAGAGAAGACTGCTGAAAAGGAACAAGTCCTAGAAAAAGCAGGCAAACCTACCCATTGCTTTGCATACTGCTTGTCGCATATATGGAATAATTCTCGTGTTCCTTTTTTTTTATGCTCCATCACCGTGAATCATTGTGTTTAATCAAATCCTACCTGGACTACCATTTGAGATGTTGGTTTGAGGTGCTGCACTTAACTTGTGATGAAAATCAAATATTTGGGGTGAGGGTTTTTTTTTTAAGATTAAGGAGATTGAGAGGAGGAAAATAAGATGATGAATGGCCAGCTTCAACCCAATGGGGTGATTTGATTTAGATCAGGGCCCCCCAACTTTTTTGAGTTTAAGGAAATATTTTAGAAGTTTAACAAAGTGTCACAGGGACCATAAAATACCCATTTATCAGAGCCAATAAGAGGCTTTTTTCAAGCCTAATTGCATGGAGAAGGTGTGATTTTTTGGGAGGGGTCACAGCTGGGGGGGGATAGTTAACCCCTCTTTAGCTGCAACCCCCTGAAATTGTTCTTTCTCCATTGTAATTAGGCTTCAGGGAAGCCTACTTTTGTCAGTAAAAGGCTTCTTTGAGGCCTAATTGTGGTGAAAAGGGGAACTTTCAGTCTTTGTGTATGTATAGAGTTAATTCTCAGCTGCACTCCACCCCGACTCTGAAAATGTCCCATCTACTACAGTTAGGCAAACTTAATTTACGGGGGGGGGAGGGTTTGCAGAACAGGAGAACAGGATTCTATGCACTGGGCTGCCACGTTGGTGATCCTTGAAGTATGTATTATATAGCACTGTGTGCATGACTTTTTACAGAGCAACAGAAGACAGATCTTTTACTTAAGGAGCTTACAGTCTACAATTGAAAATGGGAAGGCAACAGAGGGGTTGAAAGAAGATGGAGAGGAGGGTGAAGCAAGGCCCCAGATAATATTTTTTTATATGGGAAAAGGACCCTGTTTCCCACCCCCACCCCCAGTATCTCCTAGTAGGGCTAGCAGAGGCCCATTTTAAAACTTTGGAGATATGCTGCCATTCAGCATCCTTCACTCGGATCAAGTGAAGGCAACTTCCTCAGATCCTGTGTTGTGCCAAAGGCTTCGCAGAAAAGATGAGGTCTGAAGGAAAAGAGAGCAGTGGCACCTGAAAGCACGTTAAGATGTTTTGCAGTAAGCCTGTTCTGTGTCCTTACTCATCCAGTTGCTTTTCTATGCCATTGCTTTCTGTGTGAATGCAGGTGGGTTCTCAGGTCTTTATGAATACATCTTGCAGTTTGAATGCAATCCATGAGCAGCCACCAGTTGGCCATCCACACTTTAGACAAATATCTGCCTGAGGCAGATGAATTTAAAAAATGTCTGTATTGGCACAAATGCTTGCCTGTAGGATGTTTTCAGAGGTCCAGACAACTTCTTGCCCTGTTGTTTTTCATTTCATTGAACTGGGTTTGTCAACTAGTTGTGTCATGGTACAAAAAAAGCCAGTGTCTGTGGTGTAATAAAGCTTGGTTTTGCACTAAGGGCTTGAGCATGGATGTTGAGCAATGATACATTGCAAAAATGTCAGTTTAGATGATTGGAAATCACTGTTTCCTAAATTTACAAGATGGGTGGGGAAACCCTTGCAAGTTTTAATTTATTAAATTTTAGTTTACAGAAGAGGTCAATACCTTGATCTTGAAGCAAGAAGGAACAGAGGCTATTTGGGCATTTCCATCATTTTTAAAATACACTTTAGATAATGTAATTAAAATTGAATGCTAATAGTTTCATTTCAATAATTCACGTTGAAACACCGCTAGTTATGTTTTGGTGTAGGTACATGGACATAGCCATATGAGCCATAAGAGCTGCAATTGTATTTATAACTCTCAACGTGTATATTAAAGATGATGTATTTTTTTTCCTGTTTAAACAAATTGCATGGAGTTGTAAACTGAAACAAACTTGTAGCTCGGTACAAAGGAACGCTGCTAGGATATTACATCTTGGAAGTCAGTGTTGTGGAGGTGCCAGAGTCCAACTCCTAACCAAACTGGACAGGATAGGAGAAAGCAGCTTAACTAAATAATAAGTGATGGTCACTGTTCACAACCTTGCTGTAGTTGTCAAGAGTTTCCTTTACTGTTCCTCAGTGCTCTTCACACTTAGAAAAATGGCTATTCTGGCCATTGCAGTTCATAAGGGAGTAAAGGAAACAATACATTTAAAATGATGCTCTACTCTAGGTGTGCCTGTTTGGTCAACCAGATACTCTGCATTCTGGAAGCAGTATCATTGCTTATTATGCTTTTCTGTCCCCCTCTTAACTCTACCCAGCTTGCTCAGAAATATTGTGGGAGCTTAAAATGTTGTTGTTATGTGCCTTCAAGTCGATTACGACTTATGGCGACCCTATGAATCAGCAACCTCCAATAGCATATGTCGTGAACCAACCCTGTTCAAATCGTGTAACTTCAGGTCTGTGACTTCCTTTATGGAATCAATCCGTCTCTTGTTTTGCCTTCCTCTTTTTCTACCCCCTTCTGTTTTTCCCAGCATTATTGTCTTTTCTAGTGAATCAGGTCTTCTCATTACGTGTCCAAAGTATGATAACCTCAGTTTCATCGTTTTAGCTTCTAGTTATAGTTCTGGTTTAATTTGTTCTAACACCCAATTATTTCTTTTTCACAGTCCATGGTATGCTCAAAGCTCTCCTCCAACACCACATTTCAAATGAGTTTATTATTCTCTTACCCGTTTTTTACACTGTCCAACTTTCACATCTATACATAGAGATTGGGAATACCATGGTCTGAATGATCCTAACTTTAGTGTTCAGTGATACATCTTTGCATTTGAGGACCTTTTCTGGTTCTCTCACAGCTGCCCTCCCCAGTCCTAGCCTTCTGCTGATTTCTTGACTATTGTCTCCATTTTGGTTAATGACTGTGTCGAGGTAGTGATAATTCTTGACAAGTTCAGTGTCCTCATTGTCAACTGTAAAGTTACACAAATCTTCTGTTGTCATTACTTTAGTCTTCTTGACGTTCAGCTGTAGTCCTGCTTTTGTGCTTTCCTCTTTAACTTTCATTAGCATTCGTTTCAAATCATTACTGGTTTCTGCTAAGAGTATGGTATCGTCTGCATATCTTAAATTATCCAATTTTCACACCTCCTTCATCTTGGTCCAATCCCACTTTCTGTATGATATGTTCTGCGTACAGATTAAACAAATAGGGTGATAAAATACAACCCTGTCTCACACCATTTCCGATGGGGAACCAATCGGTTTCTCCATATTCTGTCCTTACAGTAGCCTCTTGTCCAGAGTATAGGTTGCTCATCAGGACAATCAGATGTTGTGGCACCCCCATTTCTTTTAAAGCATTCCATAGTTTTTCATGATCTACACAGTCAAAGGCTTTGCTGTAGTCTATAAAGCACAAGGTGATTTCCTTCAGAAATTCCTTGGTTCATTCCATTTTCCTACGTATGCTTGCGATATGATCTCTGGTACCTCTTCCCTTTCTAAATCCAGCTTGGACATCTAGCATTTTTCGCTCCATATATGGTAAGAGCCTTTGTTGTAGAATCTTGAGCATTACTTTACTTGCATTGGATATTAAGGCAATAGTTTGATAATTACTGCACTCCCTGGGGTCCCCTTTCTTTGGAATTGGGATGTATATGGAACGCTTCCAGTCTGTGGGCCATTGTTTAGTTTTCCATATTTCTTGAAAAATGTTTGTCAAAATTTGGACAGATTCAGTCTCAGTAGCTTGTAGCAACTCTATTGGTATGCCATCTGTTCCTGGTGCTATGTTTCTTCCAAGTATTTTAAGAGCAGCTTACACCTCACATTCTAAAATTTCTGGTTCTTCATCATCCGGTTCCTCCGTGATTGAATCTGTCATCCTGTCATCTCTTTTATAGAGTTCTTCAGTGTATTGCTTCCATCTTCCTTTTATTTCATCTTGGTCAGTCAGTGTGTTCCCCTGTTGATTATTCAACATCCCTACCCTTGCTTTAAATTTCCCATGATTATCAGCACATCTTGTTTTGGTGTGTGATCAATTTCTTCCTGTACTTCTGCATAAAATCTCTCCAATTCCTCTTTTTCTGCCTTTGCCGTTTGGATAGTCTGTTCATAGGGTTTTCGTGGTAAGAGGTATTCAGAGGTGGTTTGCCATTGCCTTCCTCTGAGTTTGGATGCATCTTAGTCTGGTGTCTCAGCTTTGACCATTCCACCTTAGATGCTCCTGCTAGGAGTTTAGCCTCTTGGTCTAGACTCCTGTTGGCATTGCCCTCAGCTTCTTCAATACTCTCAACCCCCCTCACCACGTTAAGGTGTGCATCCTAGAGGGGAGCTTAAAATGTAGATGCAGAAAATGTGATGCATCAAATGGAAGCAAAGCAGAAGGGTCAACTTTAGTGAAGGGTCCAGTAGCAAACTAATGTCCATAGGCTAGTGTAACACATCCCTGGGTTTGAGGGGACTTGCAGATGGCATAAAAGCACCATTTCCTACACAATAGTACACATGTTCATTGTTTTTCCCCATTGGCTTCTGTATGTCAAGTCAAACAGGTTTTGTTGTGCTTCAGAAACTTGTTTGCCCATAATGGAAAGAACAGCCCACAGTGACATTATAGTACAAGCAAGTCTAGGAACAAAACTTACCCCCTCCCTCTTGGCAAAGTAGTGAAGAACTTCCAGTTAAACAAGCTCACGGACCTTTAGTGTGGCGGCACCTACCCTGTGGAATTCCCTCACCTTGAATATTAGGCAGGCGCCATCTCTGCTATCTTTTCGGTGCCTTTTGAAGACTTTCCTCTTTCAACAAGCCTTTTAAGTTAAGACCTATCCCAGTCTGCATCTGTGTTAGAATTGCTTGTTAATATTTTTTTAAATAATGCTTTTAACCCTTTTTTAAAATACGTTTTTAAAGCTTTTAAAAAATATTTTTTTAATGTTGTTTTGTTTTAATGTATTTTAAGGTCTGTTTTTATGATTGAAAACAATGTAGTGATTACTAGGAGCCAACATGGATTTATGAATAACAAATCCTGCCAAACTAATCTTATCTCATGTTTTGATCGGGTAACCTCCCTTGTAAACTGTGGGAATGCTGTGGACATATAATACCTTGACTTCAGTAAAGCTTTTGACAAAGTGCCCCATGATATTCTGATTAGCATAGCAAGCTAGCTAAATGTGGGCTGGATGGAACAACTATCAGGTGGATTCACAGTTGGCTCCAGAATCGTACTCAAAGAGTGCTTATCAATGGTTCCTTCTCAAACTGGGCAGAAGTAACAAGTGGGGTACCACAGGGCTCGGTCCTGGGCCCAGTGCTCTTCAACATTTTTATTAATGACTTGGAGGAGGAGGTAGAGAGCATGCTTATCCAATTTGCAGATGATACAAAGTTGGGGGGGCATAGCTAATACCATGGAAGACAGAAACAAAATTCAAAGGGACCTTGATAGGCTGGAGCATTGGGCAGAAAACAACAGAATGAAATTCAACAGGTATAAATGCAAAGTTCTACACGTAGGAAAAAGAAACCAAATGCACAGTTATAAGATGGGGGATACTTGGCTCAGCAATACGACATGTGAGAAGGATCAATTGTCGTTGATCACAAGCTGAATATGAGCCAACAGTGCAATGTGGCTGCAAAAAAGACAAATGCTATTTTAGGCTGCATTAACAGAAGTATAGTTTCCAAATCACGTGAAGTATTAGTTCCCCTCTATTCAGCACTGGTTAGGCCTCATCTTGAATACTGCATCTAGTTCTGGTCTCCGCACTTAAAGATGCAGACAAACTGGAACAGGTTCAAAAGAGGGCAACAAGGATGATCAGTGGACTGGCAACAAAGTCCTGTGAGGAGAGACTGAAAGAATTGGGCATGTTTAGCCTGGAGAAGAGAAGACTGAGGGAAGATAGGATAGCACTCTTCAAGTACATGAAAGGTTGTCACATAGAGGAGGACCAGGATCTCTTCTCGATCGTCTCAGAGTACAGGACACGGAATAATGGGCTCAAGTTGCAGGAAGTGAGATTTCGACTGGACATCAGGAAAAACTTCCTAACTGTTAGAGCCATACGACAATGGAACCAATTACCTAGAGAGGTAATGGGCTCTCCGACACTGGAGGCCTTCAAGAGGCAGCTGGACAGCCATCTGTCAGGAATGCTTTGATTTGGATTCCTGCATTGAGTAGGGGGTTGGACTTGGCCTTATAGGCCCCTACCAACTCTACTATTCTATGATTCTATGATGTTTTAAAGTGTTTTTAGCGCTTCTGTTTGCCGCCCTGGGCTCCTGCTGGGAGGAAGGGCGGGATATAAATCAAATAATAAATAAATAAATAAATTTTGGTTGCCCTTTTCTGAAACTTTTCCAGCTCTACAATATCGTTTTATCAGATGCGATGACCAGAACTATACACAGTATTCAAAGTGCAGTCATACCATAATTTTGTAAAACAGCATTATCATATTGGTAGTTTCAATCTCTTTCTTAACACTTCTTAACATGGCAATTTACCTTTTTACATGTGCCACACACCAGGCTGACATACTCATTGAGCTATCCACCACAACTCCTAAGATCTCCTTCCTGATCGGTCACTGCCAGTTCAGACCCCATAAGCTTATATGTGAAGTTAGGATTTGTTGGCCCCAATGTGCATCACTTTACACTAGTTTACACTGAATTGCGTTTGCCATTTTACTGTCCATTCGTACACCCATTTGGGAGAGATCCCTTTGGAACTACTCGTAGTTCCCTTTTGTATTCCTTCATAATCCCACCTTTCTTTCACCATGGCACCAAAGGCAGAATACATGGGTTTGTTTCAGCATGGTTTTGCATGTCAGCAGGGTGGTAGCCTCAGGTGCCTTCAGACCATATCCTGTGACCTCACGTGGCTTCCTCACTGCTCACCCCTAACTCTATATGCAAGTTATTATATGCAAGTTAAAAAGCACAGATTCCAACACTGATCTTTGAAGGACCGCACTTCGTTCATCCCTCCATTTTGTGATCTATCCATTTATTCCTACTCTCTTCTTCTTCTTCTTTGACCAGTCTATAAGATCCTTTTATCCCATGACTGCTAAGCTTACTCAGGAGCCCTTGCTGAGGAACTTTACCAAAAGCTTTTTTGAAGTCTTTATACTTTCCCCCTTAGTGATCATACTATTTTTATGTATTAGTATTATGATACATACTGCTTGCTCTCTTGCTAAAAATAACACAATAAAAAGTGTTCGCCCAGACATCCTGGCAGGACAAAAATAAACAAACAAATGAACATATGCACCTGTAGGCAATGCTATCTCTATTATACTACTTTTCAAGTCCATCTGTACACAGCTTCAGTCTCTTAGTAAGTGTGTCTTTTTAGCTCTAACACTGATGTGATGAAATTAAATATTGGTAGTCCTGGCCCTTTTTAACACCGAATATTATGTAAAGAACCTGCAAGAGTGTGAGTTGAATGTTTTGTCCTGCTTTTTGTACTTTCATACTTCTGCTTATTTCTAAAAGTGAACTCCAGCAGGAAAGATGCTAAGGGCTGACGTGCCAGGCTGAAAGCATATCTGAAATTGTGCATTGCTGTCCAACCCGTTGCCCCTCCTTCATACAGTGCAGTGGAAACAAGAGGCTAGTGCCTCTGCCGGCAGTTCTTCTTGTAACACTGGGCCAGGGAACCTGCTGCCCTCCAGATGTCGTTGGACTCCAGCTTCCATCAACCCCCCATGCAGCATGGCCAGTGGTCAGAGATGAAGGGAGCTGCAGTCCAGCAACAACTGGAGGGCCATGGGTTCCCCGCTAGTTGTAGTATCTGATGTCGATCTATATATATCAGTTGCTGTGCTTGACTTTTTTGTAGTTTTCTCCATTCCTCTAGAAGAAAATGTAATCCTGGAGAGACAGAAGGCACTGCACTCTCCCCCTTGCCCCCCCCCCCAAAGCATGGATGTCCTTTACTGGATGTCCCTTTCCTTTTTAATGCAGTTCCAAATAGTGGATTTTTAAATGGTTTGACAGGCTGTTTTGTATTCAAATATTAAACAATTTCAATAAACTTTATTTATTTGTTTGTTTATTATTTGATTTATATCCGGCCCTTCCTCCTAGCAGGAGCCCAGGGTGGCTTTGAATAGTTAGGTGCCACAGTATTTTTGAAAAATATGGTGGTGTTGATCCCAGCTGGATTCTTATACCACCACATTATTTTTGGATGCTTGTTACCCTTGCTTTTTAACTCTTTGTCTAAAAATTGGTTTCCCAGACATAAGCTAACTTGACAAGAGTGAGGTGCTTGAGTCTGAGGTCTTTGTGATGTGTCGTGCAGCTACTTCTTCAAGGGGCTGTCATTGCTTAGCATTTTTGATAGTAATTAGTTCTAACAGTAGTGCTTTGAATTACCACAGAGCTTCAGAAAACTTGTTAATGGAACAAAGTTAATTGCAAATCAACGCCCAAACATAAACTGGTGCCATAGGCCAAAGGCATTTTATGGTCAGTTATCTGTTCTTAGTTGTCTGTCTTGTTCTATGTTAAACCTAATTCAGTTCTTCACTTTTTTGTGTGCAATCCTCAGTAATGAAATTGCAAGGTGGAAGAAAAATACAACTTGTTGGCTGCAGCTTCTAGTCTGCTTCCATGCTTACACTTTGCTCATTTTTTGCTGTGGACTGTACAGATGTGACAGGGTTCAGGCTAGGGGGCTTAATTTATACTGGAAGAAAGATGGACATGGATTGACAGGTGAGGATGGGGTGGCTAGGTTGGTTGAAAAATGGCAGTGGAGAGAAAGC
This sequence comes from Rhineura floridana, assembly GCF_030035675.1. Taxonomy (NCBI): domain Eukaryota; kingdom Metazoa; phylum Chordata; class Lepidosauria; order Squamata; family Rhineuridae; genus Rhineura; species Rhineura floridana. The sequence continues at coordinate 10,942,564 of NC_084500.1, read as the reverse complement.
TAAGGTGGATCATCATTGCTCAGTAATGTAGTACATAATTTGCAGGCATAAGGTTCCACGTTTAGTCCCCAGCATCTTCAGTTAAGGATCTCTGCTTGAGATCTTGGAGACCCCCACATGCGCACGCACACAATATTCCAAACTGGGCAAAATTAGAAAAGCAGTGGCTACCCTGACCTGGCTGTTGGGAGAGTATCTTAATCAGCCTGTGTGCTTGTGAAGGTACAAGGGGCATGTGCCACTACCATGTTTGCTTAGCATTGAGTGGTCAAGTTTCACAGCTGGGCTCTACATCCAGCTTTTAAAAGTTAGAGCTTTACTTTTGGGAATATTGGTGGTGGGGTGGTTGCTCTTTTTCCAAAAAACATCTGTTTGGAAGCACAGCTTCCATTATATTTCACTTGTCCATATTCTACCCACCATAGTGCAACTCTAATCCCAATATATTGGTTCTAGCAATTTGTTTTGCATGGTTCCAGAAGCTATTTTTGGATCTTTAAAAAAACTCCTGTGCTGATCCCCCCATTAACCCACCCCTGAGTTGGCATTGATGGCACATTCTCCATTACTATAGGCATAGCCAAGCTATACAAAAAGCTTCTGGGCAGGATTCCAGCTGGGTACAAATTCCCGTTCCCTAGTATTTGAGCTTTTGATGTACACTCTGGTTCTCTGATGTGCTTAAACTCATCGCCAACTGTCAGGGTGGCCTGTTACCAATTTATAAAGCATGTCGCTTTCAGCTTGTCACTGTTGTGGCTTGTTTACATGATTAAGGCTACCTGAAGATCTATGTGGGTTTTCCCCCCCCAAGAGATGAGTGTTCCTGCTTGTGCCTGATGGAAGCCAAGAGCTCCCGCCATTTTATGGATGGTCCCAGTGCATTCATCAAAGTCCAGAGAGGAGCTGAGCTCCTGTGATAAGGTGAATGCCTTCATTTCGTTTCCTTTTCTGTCTATCTGTGTGGAGAGAAGGAGCTATATTGAAGGTGATAATAAAATAGCCTCTCCTGATTGGGCTTTTATTTCCTTAGAAATAAAAGTCCATCCTCTTACAAGAGAGATGGGCTGATATTATTGTTATTCAGAAGGCATGCTAGCATATTAATCCATGAGTGTGTGCATGTGCAAATAATAACAAAATCATATTCTTAGGAGTGACTTGATTTTTAAATAACTGAATGTAATAAAAAGCATATTAACATTGAATCCATGCTCCTCTATCAAACACATTGAGTTTAAACCAGGTTCAGAGTATGGGACACAAACAGGACAAACTTGAACTCCTAATACTGGAGGGTAAGTACGATATAGCTGAAACTTGGTGGGATGACTCCCAGTCATGTAATACAGTAACTGAAGATTATAGCTTGTTCAGAAAGAACAGCGGGAATAGAAAGGGAGGCGGAGTTGTACTATATGTTAAAAATATATATCCCTGCACAGAAATATAGGTGCATGAGCTTGGTAGCCCCACCGAGAGGATCTGGATTAAAATTAATGGGGCAAGGAATAAAAGTAACATGGTGGTTGGAGTCTACTACCGACACACCAATCATAGAATAGTAGAATTAGCAGGGCCTATAAGGCCATCAAGTCCAACCCCCTGCTCAATGCAGGAATCCAAATCAAAGCATTCCCGACAGATGGCTGTCCAGCTGCCTCTTGAATGCCTCCAGTGTCAGAGAGCCCTAGCTCTAGGTAATTGGTTCCACTGTCGTATGGCTCTAACAGAATTTTTTCCTGGCGTTCAGTCTAAATCTGGCTTCCTGTACCTTGAGCCCATTATTCCATGTCCTGCACTCTGGGACGATAGAGAAGAGATCCTGGCCCTCCTCTGTCTGACAACCTTTCATGTACTTGAAGAGTGCTATCATATCTCCCCTCAGTCTTTCCTTCTCCAGGCTAAACATGCCCAGTTCTGTCAGTCTCTCCTCATAGGGCTTTGTTTCCAGTCCCCTGATCATCCTTGTTGCCCTCCTCTGAACCTGTTCCAGTTTGTCTGCATCCTTCTTGAAGTGCGGAGACCAGAACTGGACGCAGTACTCAAGATGAGGCCTAACCAGTGCTGAATAGAGGGGAACTAATACTTCACGCGATTTGGAAACTATACTTCTGTTAATGCAGCCTAATATAGCATTTGCCTTTTTTGCAGCCACATTGCACTGTTGGCTCATATTCAGCTTGTGATCAGTGACAATTTCAAGGTCTCACATGTTGTATTGCTGAGCCAAGTATCCCCCATCTTATAACTGTGCATTTGGTTTCTTTTTGCTAGGTGTAGAACTTTGCATGTATACCTGTTGAATTTCATTCTGCTGTTTTCAGCCCAATGCTCCAGCTTATCAAGGTGCCTTTGAATTTTGTTTCTGTCTTCCACTGTATTAGCTGTGCCCCCCAATTTTGTATCATCTGCAAATTGGATAAGCATGCTCTGTACCTCCTCATCCAAGTTGTTAATAAACTGCTCAGTTAGAGACTTTAGATCAGCCTTGTCCAACGTTTGGGCCACAGATGTTGCTGGACTACAGTTCCCATAATTCCTGACCATTGGCCATGTTGGCTGGGGCTGATGGGAGTTGCAGTCCGGCAACATCTGTGGCCCAAAGGTTGGACAAGGCTGTTTTAGATTGTCCCAGGATGGTGTAGCCATTTTGAATTTCAAACCGACCATTGTAATTGTTATCTGTAAGTGTGATCGTTCAGTAAAAAGTGAATTAGAAAGTTGGAAGCTCAATTTGTCTACCCTCTTTGTTAATCAGTCCACCCTGATTAATGATTCCCTGATTAATGATTGCCTTCTTGAAAAATATTGCATGAAGTGATCTTGGGCGATGTGATCATTTTGCTGCTTTTTTCACTCACAGTAACTTGAGCATTTGATGTTGCTTCAGGGTAGTGTGTATTATCTCAGCAATGTGGTAGTTTCACAACTAGAAGACCAGGGTTTCTAATCACAAGGTCATTTGGTGTAGTGCTACTCATGGGGTATGGTTGACTTTGCGACCATGCCAGATGAGAATGGTTGGAAGTTGTCTGAACCACATGAGCACAGTGGCATCAGCACCAGTGTGGTTCAGAAGCTCAGCAACAACCATATCATCAGACTAAAACTACCATCAACCATGTGCCTTCTACCTACTAAGCACAGCAGTCAGATCTGCATTTTAAGCTCCTTTTATTCATGAAAGTTGTTTTGTTTGTCTTTCCTATAACTTCTCATATTTTGAAGATTTAAATCTGGAGTATGGAAAATGTCAGAGCTTGGAAAAGTTACTTTTTTGAACTACAACTCCCATCAGCCCCAGGCAACATGGCCACTGGATTAGGCTGATGGGAGCTGTAGTTCAAAAAAGTAAGTTTTCCAAGCTCTGGAAAATGTAAGGGTACTGAGCTTGTCAACATAAATACAACCTGAAGTGGGTAAACGAGAGCTAAATCCCATGTATCATTTTTGTATGCTTGGATCTTGTTGAGCAACATCAAAATTGTGACAAAGCAAATGTGGTAGCCGGACCATTTCTACATTAACAAATAAAAGCACTTCCCCATATACCAAATTGAACAAAAAGGCAACAAGAGAATTGGTCCCAAGAGCCTCACAATGCCAGTTTTTAGTGTTATCTTGTACTAAAGAGAACTGACAGGAACTGTTTATCTTCATGGCCAGCAGCCTGATACATGACGGCTATATCAGAATAAAACAGTTTCCCTTGTGAAGTTTTTTCTGATACATCCCACATATGTACAGCATTTATGGTCCGTAAAATGAGACTTTTAAGAACACTGTGGAGATGTATTTTCGACCCTCAGCTGAAATTATAGATGCATCAAATGGATGCCATTGTGCTCTGTAAGGCAAAGAATACTCTTCAGGGTTTTGTAAAGCTTAGTCATTGATGCCATAGATCTAAGTTAGCATAAGAAGCTGCCTTCTACTGATTCAGACCATTGGTCTATCTAATTCAGTACTGTCTACACTGACTGGCAGCAGTGGCTGTCCAGGGTTTCAGGAAGGGAATTTCCCCAGCCTTTCCAGATGCTGGAGATTGTCCCTGGGACCTTCTGCATGCAAAGCAAATGCTCTACCACTATGCTGTGGTCCTCCACCAGTGATCTGGTAGAGTGAGAATTGTCTCCATACATAGAAATCTGAAAAAGTTTTGTTTAGCCTGAGTCTGCCAGAGTAGAAATAGTTTAGGATTTCTGAGACTGGTCTGACGCTGCTGTGAATCTGGTAAAGCCAGTGTGCTGGTGTCTGCACCTCTGTGATAAAATAATACATTCTGTAAATTAGGGAAGAATTTCTCAGAACTTTGCAGTTCTCAGGGAAGGGGAGTGCAAAACAGTATTTTTGTGATGTGTCGGATTTGGCCTTTAGGCTTTCTTGTCAGTGTGGCATAGTCTGTTAACTTCAACAAGTCTCTCAGTCAGCACAAATTAAGGCCCTTCTTTTCTGTCCTGCTTTGTGTCTTTAATAATTGTTCTGAAGCAAATTGGTGCATTTTGTACTTCTAATTTTATGCATCTACTTCACTAATTATTACTGTCAGCAGTACTTGCCATCCAGGAGTGCTGTTCTGTTTGGGGGGGTATCGAAACTAGAGCAATCTCCTGTGCCCTCTGGCCATAACAGTTATGAATCAATGTTAAATTTAGAAAGACAGACATCCACTGAAACTGCTTTCATTAAATGCCCAGACTTTTAGCTTTATGCAGGTGGGGAAAAAACTGACTAAAAATTATAAGCAGTGAAGAAGGCAAATGACATTGGCCTATCCAGACCCCAGCTGCTTAAGAGGTTGCCGTAGCTGTGAAACAGGGAAAATCAAGCTAGGCTACTGTTTCTCCTGCTTAGAGGCCCTTGTTAAATTATCCAGAGACAATCATGAGATAGTTGCCTTCAAGATAGCACCTCTGAGCCTTTATCGAAAGCTTTTTTGTTGCTTTTGTTGCTAATGCACAACAGACCTGGAGCGGTGCAGGTGCCATTCCAGGCCCTCATTTAATTTAAGCTGCTTTAGTTGGCATGGCAACTAGTTGAGACATCTGGGAGACATTATGCTGGGGATTGAGGTTGAGGAGGATTTAGGTGGGAGAACCAAACAAGGATGTCATACCGTAATAAAGTGCAGAGTATTGTAATTGGTGTTCTGGAAGTGTGTGTGTGCGTGTGATGCTGGGCAGGTGGGAAATTTTTTTAAGCTGGTTGGGAAGAAGTCTGTATGGAAAAGAGGTAAAATGCAAAGGGGATTTTGCAACAGAGGTCATGTCTCCTGAGTAAGTTCTGTAAGCTCTTCTTAAATTTCTCTGTAAGACCAGGCTTTGCTGCATCAGACCAAAGGAATCCCATTCCCCACTGTGGCTAACCTATGATCAACCCACAAGTGGGACATGAAGGCAATAGCTCTCTCCTGTTGTTGTTTCCCAGCAATTTGTATGCAGAGGCATGCTGCTTCTGATCCTCATAACTGGCAGCCATCATTGGCAGACATAACAGTCAAGTAACACTGTTATAAGGGCCATTGAAAATGTCCAGAGTAGTGAGCAAGCTTTCAAGTTCACCAGGGGGGGGGGAGAGGGTACAGGGGGAGAAGTTGCATTCCTGGGCACGATGAAATAAATCCAATTCACACAGTTTGTAAGATGGAATGGGGAAGGTGTTTTGCAAGGTTAATTAGATTAGATCATACTGCATGCAAAACTGATTTCTGGTTACATCAAAAGCTACGAGACATATGTGGATGCAATCACAGCTCTCCCTTTAAAAATATAAAAGCCATAATCTGTCTCTGCCTAGTCTGTCTCTGTCTAGCACTGACTAGACTCCTAGTAATATAGGGGCTCTGTGTATAGAACACCTAAAACAAAGCAGGACAACTTGTTTTAGTCCAAAGGGTCACATCTGGAACAGAGCTGGTGTGGTGTAGCAGATATTTATTTATTTATTTATTAGATTGGTTAGACCCCCTTCTGGCAGAGGTTAATCTGCCACTCTGGGCGTTGTACAACAAAATACAATACAATCCATGTAAAAACAATTCAAAAAGCAAACAGGATAAAATTTAAAAACTGAATAAACCCCCACGGAACTACCCTCTGCCACCCTAACACCCTTCCCAAGCCTGGTTAAAGAACCAGGTTTTCAAGGCCCGACGTGCTTGACTAGCATGCTTGACTTGGACACAGAATGACCAAGCTATGATAGAGGAAGGATTTTATGGGGTAAACTTGAACAGATCCGTCTCAGTTTTTAATACATAGTTGGGTGCAAATGAAATACCTAGGCCCTTGGCTTGAGGGAGAAAAGTCTACATTAAAACACTGCTGTAATAAGAGGGACGTAGAGCAGCAGCTTGTCATCATACATTGGTAGTATGTGGTGAGCATATATTGCACATTTTCATGGAATTGTAGAACAGGCTCCATTTGCACTGTTTCCAAATAAAGTTGTTCAGGGTTGTTGAAGTGTGATTCACACCTGCATGTCCATCACTTTGTGGCCTCCATTGAAAACTAATATTTGAGGGGGATGTAAAGTGAGCAATTTTGAAATGTTCTCTATACATATACATGTTTTGAAACACAGGCATGTTTGCCTGAGCCCAGACACTAAAAAGGTGTATAGATGCCTTTGTTTGTACAGCAGACTTTGTCTGGTGCCCGATAGATATTTGTTGGACTACAACTGCTGTCATCCCTGACCATTGACCAATAGGAGTTGTCCAATATCATCTGGAGGGCACCAAATTGGGGAAGGCTGTTGTACAGCTAGGTCCCTAATTTTCCATATAGGTTTTGCTCCTTCCTAGGAGTACTTATTATCCAAACTCTCAGGCAGGGTTGATAAAAATCAAATATTATTTTTTAAAAAACAGATTTTTAAAATTTAAATCAGATTTCAAACTTTTCTTAAACAATTAGTAAAAAAGAGCCTAGGTCGAAGATATCATCATGAATACTAATTATACAACTTTTTTAAAAAAAGGGACTTCCCAGGAGGATCCCTCCGCCTGTGCAGCTCTGAGACGGGCTCCCGTCTTGGATGAAACTTTTTCAGTTTTAAATTCAGTCAGAAGGGGCTTTTCTGACTGGGGATAATTTCTTCCGGATAAGGAAGAAACGTGAGATTTCCCACACAGCTTTGTTGTGATTGTTGGAGTCTGGAATTCGTCAGAATTGTCTGTGAAAGAAAGTCTTCCAGCAGCTCAGACGGAGCGAGGATTTCTATGCTAGCTCAGCTGAATAACTGACCTGTTTTTTTTTTTCTTTAAAGAATAACAGATTAACAGGCAAGTATCCTCCTGTCTACGCTTATAATTTTCTTATCTATACAGCTAAAGAGATTTGTCAAAGTAACAGCAATTAAGATAACCTAGGTGAGTTAAGACTTTCCTTTTTTACTCACGGAACTAAGAGGGAAGAAAATAAAAATAGCCTATCTTTCTTTTATTGCAAAAAGCTGACATGGAAAATAGCATTTTAAAGATTACACGAATGAGGGATTTCTGATTGGAAGAGAAAAGAAAAATCTTTTTGATTTATAAGACTTTTGTGTAATATACGACTGGGACTATTTTTCCTGATCTACTTTTTTTTTTACGAATCTGCTCATTCTCTCTGCTACTAGTTATTAGGACGCTGTGAACTAAAGCTGTTTTTGCACTTCTGGGCATATAAGAGATAAGGGCTGTCTAGCGTGTGACGCCAGTTGGTTGGAAAGATTAACTCCTTTGTAACTGGATAAAGAAATAAACTGCTCTTTGCTTGGGATATTGAAAATTGAAGGAGTTTTGTTCCTTTGGCTTTAAGAATGACAATTAAGAAGATCATGGATGTACAAGAAGGGACTTTATCTTTAGACATGTTTCAGAAAATAATGAATGGGATTAACTCAATAAAACAAGAACTGAGAAATAATAGACAAGCGTGGAGAATTGAATTTCACGAAATGAGACAGGAGCTGAAAGAAATTCAGGATTCTATGAGAAAGGAGAATAAAGATAGATCTGGAAAACCAAAAAAGGATGAAAGAGAAATTAAAGGCAAGGTTCAAATTATGGAGATTGGATTAAATATGGACATGAAAAAAGATTTGGATTTCCTGGCTGTGACGTATCCTGGAGACAAATACTACAGTTTGGAACTCAGCGCTGTTCCTGAAGGAATTGAAGAGATTGGAGATAAAGATATTATCGGTTCAAAAAAATTCCTGGACTGGAAGGGTTTGATGGAACTTGAAATGGAGAAAGTTAACAGAATTAATCCCTGTTTTGTGTCAATGGAAAAATCTTCAAGAGATGTACTAGTGTATCATGTGGAAAAGAGGAACAGAGATGCAGCTTTGCAACAATACTTCAGTGATACGTTCGGAATTGATGGCAAGAAAATATTTGTGATGGAGGAAATTCCTATCAGACTTTTATTATATGACTATGACAGCAAGATTTTTGGGTGCGTTAAGATGGAAGATGGACCCAATAAGGATAATGACAGAAGAGCGATTTGAAATTACTGGACTTAGTAGACTTGATGAGTTGGATTATTTGACATGTTTATTTAGAAAAAAAAATTGATTGACATATATCTCAAGGATTGGAAACTTCTCTTTGACTTTTTGTGGAAGATTAAAATGATATGATGTTAATGAGATTTGAAACCAACTAAGATAACCGCTGGAGGAAGGTGATTTTATAATCTATTAAGAGATAGGTTTGTTATATATTATAGATTTATAGCTGAACTATGACAAATCGGAAGTCAATATTTTTATATATTTTTTCTTTTTTTATTGTATTAGTTATTGATTTGTGTTTTTTTCTTTTTGTATTGTTTTGGTTTTGAAAATTTGAATAAAAATTAATTGAAAAAAAAAACAATTAGTAAAAAAGAGCCTAGGTCGAAGATATCATCATGAATACTAATTATACAACTTATATTCTATGAATATGTTAACAGCAGTTTATGGAGATGGGAGATAAGCTGATCAGTCCTTTTCTTCAGGTGGTGTACATGAAGTGCACCCCTGCTCTCTCGGCCGTGCCTCTCTCTAAGTGCAAAGACGGAGAAGGTCAATGGAGAAGTTTGGATATAAATGCAAGAGATAGGGAAGGGGAATGGAAAGTGAAACCAAAAGTGAACAGAACATATTCATGCAGGCCTGACTCCTCAGGAAACTTTAGCTGTTCGTAACCTATGCTGTAGAAGGGAAATACGTAGCATGGAGGCAGCAGGCCATAAAAGAGAACCTATTTGGGAATATTTTGTTTCTATGCCTGCTGTGGGTAAAACAGGCATGCATGCAAAAAGTAAACAGTGCATCAAAGAAATGCAAGCTCTGGGTGCCCAAATGGATCAGCATTATTATGAGAAGTGCTCCTACTTTGAAGATAATGAACATCCAGGATCTTCAGTTTAGTAAATATTCTTTTTGTCATTTTCTTTTTCTTAAGGTTTGCTTTGGCCATAGCTATAGAGTGGGCTTTTCAACAAACTAGGACAATTTAAAAGCCTGTTTGGTGATAGTGATTCTGGCACATCATGACAAAAATATCATAATTAATTGAACAGTTGAAGCTGGTTCATCTGAATGACTTCACAAGTTCATTCTGCTTTAGTACTAATATGACCAAATTATCATCTCATTTTTTATTAAAATTCATCAAAAAACATTTCAAAATAATTGCTTAGTGTGTACCTATCTTCTAATGAAACCTACATCTTTGAATATGTGTTAAGGTTATATTAAACAATAATTTACTTCTACTAAAAATGATGATAAAAAGAATCTTCATTAGTGATTTAAATGGTGATTTAAATCATTAAAGTTGAGTCCTTCAGAGAAGCTATTTAAATCATATCAACCCTACTTTCAGGGGAGGTATATTTCTGCAAACCTGAGACTTTAAAAAAATTGCTGGGTGTCAATTTTTGCTGTAGTAGGTGTAATCTGGAATAAGTTACCCTTTCTGTATTCAAGAATGTGAAGGGGATTCGTAAATTAAATTAAGTCAGTTAAGCTTTATGTGAACTTAAAGAGTTGGAATCTGTAATATGAACTCAATAATGGTGGCTGCTATTCATCTAGAAGACTATGTGCCTGTTATGTATCCTAAATTTAATTTGTGGAAGTTCCCCCCTTCGTTTTCTCAAATTTGTAGAACAATTAAGAAATGACAAGGACGTGCTTTATTTATTCATTCACATAATTTATGTCCCAGACCTTCCACACAAATGTATGCTCCCAGGGCAGCTAAAAAAGTAGTAAAAGACAATACAATAGAAATACAATATTTTAAAGTCAAAAATAAGATTAAAAAATGCAACCACAACCAATTAAAACAGCAACAGTCCATTCAAATAAACAGTAAAATCGAAATGGTTCAGATTTAAGAAATGCTAACAATCTGTTCTCAAAGCCATGGGAAGACAAATGGTTTTGCCTGGCACCTAAAATTATTGGTAACACAAGTGCTCCCTCGGGAGGGCCTTCCAAAGGTGAGAAGCCACCACTAAAAAGGCTCTCTCTGGCCACCACATGCTGCATTTCAGATGCCAGGGGAACCTAGAGGAAGATGATTCTCTTAGTGGGCTGGCAGACTGATGTTGCCGAAGATAATTGAACAGATACTTGGGTCCTAAGCCACGCAGGGCTTTAAAGGTTGAAACCTTTTAAGCCTAGAATAAGTTTCTTCCATCTAGCTTCCCTACCCTTCCAGACACGACCTATTAACTTGAAAATCCAGATGTACTGGTTTTGCTACAGGCTGTGTTCTCCCAGACTCTCGTCAACAGCCAAACCTGTAGATCAGAGAACTGGTCTGACAGTTATGTTGTTGTGGAAGGTGAAACTGGGATACCATCTTGCTCTTTTTTTTGCAGTTATATCTAAGCATTTTACTGCTGACAGTGGAAAAAAATCAGACAGCTAAGCAGGTGTGACTCAAGCAAATCAGCAATGGCTATTGGCAGTTCTCAGGTGCTTTTTTCAGTTGTGTTCCCACCCTCATGATGCATGAGAGAAGCAGGCAGGTTCCCTGATAACAGTTTTGATTTAGCATATTGGGGTTTTTTCCCATCTCTGTAAATGTCTGTGGTGCTCCCAATGCTAATTTGCATCTCCACCTTTAAATGTCAGCAGAAACAGGATGCTGATTTTTGTCATACTGAACTACTGCTGTATATCACCAATAAGCAGTTGCATTTTCTGCAAGCATGCTAATCTATCAAATGGTTCCTTTTCTTTTGTTTCCTTCATGTGAGCCTGCCAATTTAAAAGAAACAAAACTGGAACTTGGAAGATGTGCACTTAGATTGTATTGTGTGTCTATCTCGGGGTGCCTCTTCACATACATGAAAATGGGAAGGTGGAATTTTTGTCTGCAAAAAGAAGGGTATGGGTTCTCCACTGGACAGTTATTTCTGTTTGTCTTTAAAGATTGGCTGATCAAGGTGCTGAAAATAGCAGAAATTGGCTGATGCTGTTCTTTAAAGGAATGGGCTCCATATTGAAGTTACTTTAGTTGAAAAATGGGCTACTTTTCTATTGTTCATTGGAATAATATTTCTGAACATGAGCGATTTGAAAGCTGTTTGTTTTTGAAGGTTGCATCTTTGGCTGCATACATGCCATGCATTTAAAGCACATCGCTTTTTCCAAAGAATCCTGGGAACTGTATTTTATGACTGCTGAGAATTGTAGCTCTATGAAGGGTAAACTACAGTTTCAGGATTCGTCGGGGAGCCATGTGCTTTATATGTATGGTGTGTATGTAGCCTTCGTTAGAATTCTCTTTTTAGTCCACATGTATGGGGCAGAAATGTGTTGACAGTTTTAAAACAAGGAAGAGACTTGGTTTGTCACGTCTTGGGTCTATATAGTGCAACTAACTTTCCCTGAAGTCAAGTTAAATAAATAAATCAGAATAAAAAGATTGTAAAGTGCACTGGTAATTTGCATTTCCCTGTGTTTGAAAAAAAGAATTGGAAAACGGGCAATGTGCATCTGAAATAAGCAAGCATTTTGCGCTGCATTCTTAAACATAAATTTCCCTTATGATCCTCCCGGCCACGTGTGTGGGACCTTTGGCCCTCCAGATGTTGCTGAACTTCCACTCCCATCATCCCTGGCTATTGGCCATACTTGCTGGCTTTGAAAGGAGTGGTAGTTCAGCAACATCTGGAGGGCCAAAGGCCCCCCACCCGGTTCTAGGCATTAAAAGTGGCTTAGAGCTGGGGGGGAGGGGAGTATGAGGTGGAGATAATGGAAATAATGCTAGCAGCTACTCAAGCATTTACTAACTCTGTAGCATGTTAAAAATGATGAAAAGAATGAAAAGAAAGCTGCTCAGACATATCTTGCACCAAGTTGAGAAAGCCATGTAAGAGCCGAAATTATTTGTCTGTACTTTCCTTAATGAATGCAACTCAAGATATGTTGTTACAGAATTGATGCAGAGCGACCTCCACAAGATTATTGTCTCTCCTCAGCCACTCAGCTCGGATCATGTAAAGGTTTTTCTTTACCAGATTTTGAGAGGTAACTTATTTTTGGTTTTTAATGCAGAATAAATGTGCTGGGACTCTCCGCACCCCATCCCCATTGCAACTCGTAAACCAATCTCTTCTGTTGCCTGCCACACAATGCAAACCCAACCTCCCATCACTGATGATAGAACCCAGTTGTGGGACCCATCCACAAAAAGGTGGAAATGGCGCATTGGTTGAAATGTGATGCAAAGGGTGATGTAGGGGAAGTAGGGAGGTTTAAGAGCCCTTAACAGTTGTGATTTATTTTATGGATTTTGTCCTCCCAAAATCACAAGATTTAAACTTGGTAAAAATTATATCTTTTAATTTGACGTTCAGGTTAGTTTGGAAGGATTTTTTAAAGTCAAACCACACCTTTAAAGCCAAGCCATCAACCCAGGCTTTGGTGCTCAGAGGAAAAATAAAACTAAATCTGTATCTCCAGGCCTCCTGATCAAAATGTTGCAGAAACCACCAAGCCTGGACATATTTAGAAAATACTTGGTTTTGATTTCAGCTTGCATGTCTCCAAAAGCTTCCAAAATATTTAAACAACTTTTGACTTGTATGCGGTCAGTCTTTATAGTAGCATGTTGACATGCGTCTTACTCACATAACCTCTTGTTTACAAATTGAAGGCCTTCATTAAAAAAAGCAAGGGGCAGAATTTTTCAAGAAACCAAACTGGTGTGAATAAACTTTTAATGCAGTAAAATTACAGCATCAACTGTGTTCCTTGATACTGTAATATGCTCCTCTGTGTAGGCTGCTGGCCAAATCAGAGCCTTCCAAGCACATGTGAACATAGAAATACACTACAATAATAGTGTTAGTAAGCTGAAAATTACTTATCAAATGCTTTTATTACTCAGAACTGTAATTCTACATTCAGGCCTTTGCAACATATATCTGTTGTTTGGCTGGGTTACTTTTGCATCATAATGGAAGTATGAAGAAAGTAACTGCTCACCATCTTATAATAAAATGTTGTAAATGCAATGTCGTGATTTTGTATATAACTCTAGCTCATACCTTAAGTCGCACAGTCGCATACCTTGGAAGCCTTTCCAAGATCTATTATGTTCATTTTTATTTTATTTTAAAACGTCTCTGTTTTTTGTTTTTGTTTGCAGGTCTGAAATACTTACATTCGGCTGGTATTTTGCATCGAGACATTAAACCAGGGAACCTACTTGTGAACAGCAACTGTGTTCTTAAGGTGTTTTTTAAGGCCTACATGAAAAAAAACACTGCATGTGCCAAGGCGATGTTCAAAAATGTTTTCCTGTATCTTTTTTTTTTAAGTAGCAGAGAGTTGCTTCTATAACCCTCTTGTTCCCTGTATTCCTGAGATATTTAAAAGCAAAACCAAGGACCCCTAAATTTCCCAGGAAAAAACCTCTAATAAGTATGAGTTAGTTCTGTTGAAGTAGGTCTCTCTTCAATTTAAAAAGTGTGTTTCTTTCATTCCAGTGCATTGCTGCCATTTTGAATGCATTATTGAACATGAGAGTTTTATTAATTGGTACACACTTTTGTTTCTAAGATCCATTATCTGCACAAAGGTCACACATAGGGGTTTCCTTAAGGCCTCATTCTTAACCAATAGAATGATGGACTAAAATACCTGTGTCTGGATTGTACCAATTTATACTACAGATGCAGCCTTCCATGAGTGAAAGCTCCTCCAGACAAAATTAAAAAATCATATACATGGAAAACTAGTGTGTCAGAGTATAGACAAGGTTAGAATCTGCTCTCATGCTACCTTTCTATGTGGGTGGGATTTTTTTTTTGTATAGAGGAGCATAAACTCAGCTAATATCTTTTGCAGAACAAACTCTTAATTGCACAAAGAAAATCTCAAGAATAAGACAGAAAATGGAACAGTCTGAAAACAAGACAGGCTTACAGATTTGTAAGAATTTCATTCCTATATTAGTGGAACTGAATCTGGAGTGAAAACAGTTTGAAAATTTGCTACCCTCTCAACAACATTGGTTCATTTAAAGGCATTTGCTGAAATATTTCAGAGCCTGGTAGTCACCTATATGTGGTGAGTTTGAGGATCACACCATCCTGCTGCTATGTATAGAAAGTCACATCTAATTTAGACTTTTATGCACTGAAATGCACATGCATTTTGTTCTTTTCAGCGTTGGGGTGTGGGTGGGAAGACTGTAAACATTTAGCAAATAAAATGTGCATGTAAGGGCATATGGTACTCTGCACAAATAATCCCATGGTTTGGGCCCAAGCCAAATTTTATGTAGGCTATTACAAGGAAAGCAGGTACCTGAATCAGCCATCATTCTTGTACCTGTGTAAATATACCAAATATTAACCTCTTTCCTTTTTTCAGATCTGTGATTTTGGCTTGGCCAGGGTGGAAGAATTAGATGAATCTCGTCACATGACTCAGGAAGTTGTCACTCAGTATTATCGAGCTCCGGAAATCCTGATGGGCAGCCGTCACTACAGCAATGCTATCGACATCTGGTCCGTAGGCTGTATATTTGCAGAACTGCTAGGACGAAGGATATTATTTCAAGCGCAAAGTCCCATTCAGCAGGTATAAAGATACTTCACTTTAATCCTATTGATCAGCAAGTGGTGGTTGGCTCTTTGAATCTTTTAACAGATGGGATTCAGTGTGTATCAAATTCTGAAGGTCCTGGAATCCTCATTAGAGCTGGGCATTTAGGTCAGTGAGGTTATATTGTCTTAAGGCAACGTTGCCTGTGTAAATAAGGGGAAGTGTCCCATACTTCTCTTTGAACTTAAGAGTGGATAGTTTCCTGATGCAGTTCAAATGTTAGTTCTAACCTTCAAAGTCCTAAATATGAAGACAGTGAATTAGGACTACCTGCTCCCATGTGAAATTCCCTGTGTGTTATGGCCCTGCTCCAAGTTCCCTCACCTTCAGAGATTAGAAGGGTGTCTTCTAGTGATGATCTTTTCTGTGGTTGCACCAAGACCTGAGAAATGCCCTCCCTAGGTATCCTTATTGGGGCTCTTTTAGGGGCTGGGGCCATAGTTCAGCAGTAGCGGGCATTTTTTGCAAGCAGAATGCCCCAGGTTCAGTCCCTGGCATCTCCAGGTAGGGCTGGGAGAGACCCCTGTCTGAAATCCTGAAAAGCTTCTGCCAGTCAGTGTAGACAATACTGAGCCACATGGGCTGGTGGTCTAATTCCATCTATATAAGGCAGCTTCCTGTGTTCCTAATTAAAAACTTATTTATTTGCCTAAACGTTTGGCACCATTTAATTGTGGCAGGGTTTTTTAGTGTGTATGTACTTTTAATAGCAACTGCCCCTCTGTTTTGCTGCCTCTTCGGCTTTGTTTTTTATTATAGCAACAAATTCTGTTTATTTAGAGACCCACACGGGTGGGAAGGTGGAATATAAATGTTTTAAATAAAAAGGGATTCTTGAATGCTTGCTGGGGCTAATGGGAGGTTTTAGTTCAGCAACATCTGGAGGACCAAAGGCCCCCCACTTCTGGCATAATAGTTATTTGGGCCATGTGGGCCACAAGATGTTGGGCTTGACAGTCTTGACTCTTATTTTCCCTGAGCCCTTACCTCTTGCTGGCGAAGTTTGCAGCTTGCTTATCTGATTCACGCTCACAGCAACCTTGTGAGGTAGATTGTC
This sequence comes from Rhineura floridana, assembly GCF_030035675.1. Lineage (NCBI taxonomy): Eukaryota > Metazoa > Chordata > Lepidosauria > Squamata > Rhineuridae > Rhineura > Rhineura floridana. The sequence goes on along the minus strand of NC_084500.1, from coordinate 10,926,384 downwards.
ATCCTTCTTATATGGCAGATGGGGAACGGAGGTTGAGAGCAAAGCCTGCCCAAGGATACCCATCTTAGCCAGGCGTTGCGAGGACAAACATGGGTGGCTAATCCTTTGCAAACGAAAAAGTGCTTTTTAAAAAAGATGATTAGTGAGAAAAGTAAGATGCTATTCTGAAGCGTTCTGTAGAATATTAAACTGCTTGGGTAGATACTACGAGTGTCACAGTATTCTGATGGTTACTATTTTAAGTGTGCTTGCTTTCACTATAATTGTCATCTCAAGAGCTTAAGTGATGTTGTGGCAATTTGTTGCTCATTGTATGTCACAAAGTAAACAGTGTTATCAAGGAATGGTTTCTGCCAGTTTTGGTTGAAGAAGGCTACTGTTGCTAAATGGATTTTTAGATTTAGCAATATGCTCTTCTGACCATGTGTCTAATGGTTAGATTGCCCTAGGATTCACTGGAATTCTATATATAATAATTCCAATTATTTGAAGACTACAATATCTGCAGAGCATTCCCCTAAGGGATAAGGAGGTGCAATTCTTCAGACACATCCTAGTTGACCTGTTTTGGGTACCTTGGTGGATTGTGTGTAGAATGCCAATCTCTTGTGCGTGGTGGTGATGCTGGAGGAACAACAAAGGAACAAAGTCTGTTTCACAGATTTCTTTTTTCCTTGCAGTCTGTACGACAGCAAATTTCCAGAAATCTCCAGACTTGCATGTCCCTTGAGTTCTAGAGTCAGTATCCATCCTTGTGTTGCCGCTTGGAGACAATTGATATACTAATTTAGTTGAACTATTTGAAAAATGCTTCTTGCTTTTGATTTGCCACAATTCAAACAATGTTTAAAGCATGAGTTGCAGATTTCACCCCCACTGAGGTCCATTTCAGTCCCACTTTAAGCATTAATTGTGGGAAGGGGTGCCAAAACAGTTACTTTTGCACTACCAAAAGCTTCATAAAGCCCGGGGAGCCCACTGTGGGAGCCCTGGGGGGGGCAGGGGGCAATCTTTCAGGTCCTCTAACATGCCAAGAAGCTAGTCTCCGCTTGACATGATCAAGGGTCTGGATCAGATTCCAGTAGGGGCTCGGCTTCTACACTTCGCAGATGAGTGGCACGCCATTACCTCGGGCAGGTGGGTGCTGGACACCATTGCAGCTGGCTATGTGCTGGAATTGTCCCAGAGTCTGCACAACAGGTTCCTTCCAACATCAAAGTCTCAGAAATCCAACAAGTACTAGAACTATAGGAAGGCCATCAATCATCTGATTACCATTCATGTGATAGAACTTGTGCCTGCCTTCCAGTGGAGGTGGGTGGTTCAATAGAAGCATGGCCAAAAAGAGATTCAAGGTGGAAACCCTTTCTCCGGAGTCGAAGTAACAAGGAAGGGGGATTGGATGATCTCCATCGACCTCTCTGAGGCATACCTGCACATTCCAATTCAGCCAAGTTACCACAAATTTCTTCGGTTCTTGCACAACAAAAGCCACTTCTGTTTGGCGTATCTTCAGCCTGGAGGGTGTTCACCAAGGTGTTGGGGGCTTTGGTTGCCCACTTGCGCACCAGAGGGATCTGCCTTCATCCCTATCTGGACAACATTATGGTCCAGGAGAGGTATCTTCAGGATATGCTGGTGACTCTTGGGTGTCTACAGGACCTAGGTTTTGTGATCAATCTTGAAAAGAGCTCCCTGTCTCCCATGCAACCACTCACGCACTTGGGGGTACTCCAGAACAGGGATCAGTTTTGGATGTTTCTGACTCCACAGCAGAGTTCAGCAGGTGTTGCAGTTAGTGGAACTGCGTCATAGGACCTCATGACCCTGCCTCAGTTGCAGGACAGGTTTTCTGTCATGATCTTGCCCCATGGGCTCAGTACCATTCTCAGTTCCTCCAGCAGATTCTTCTGCCTTTCCAGGATAAAATCATGGAATGGGCAAAGTGGAGGTGACACTTCTGGAAAGGTTGAGGTTGAGGGGTGAGCTGAGATGGTGGCTGGCTCCATGGTGTCTGCTTGACAGCGTGACTCTGGAGAATCCTCAGCGGTTGGTACTCACCACAGACAGCAGCCTCCATGGGTGGGGTGCACATCTGGGAAACAAGGTGCTTCAGGGTTTCTGGAGCACTTGGAAGGTGCAAATGAGAATCACTTGCCTGGGGTTGAGGGCCATTCAATTGGGACTGATGTCCAAGGGGCCCACCTGTTGGTTCACACTGACAACACTTAGGCAAAAGCCTATGTGAACCGGCAGGGGTGGATTTGATTATCTTGGAGGCCGACAGGCTTCTCCACTACCTTCTTTCCTTTGGGCTGAACATCTGGCCAGGGTAGACAATCTGATGGTGGTCTGGCTCAGCAGGACCTCTATCAGGGAGTCGAGAGTGGCAGTTGCATTCTCAGGTCTTTGCTCAGGCGGCAGACCATCTGGGCCATCTGTAACGGATCTGTTCGCCACCGTAGGAAATGCACAGGTGTTGGCATTTGCCTCCCAGTTTCCATGCAACAGCGCATGGGAGTGAACGTGCTGAGGTGTCCTGTCCCAAAGAGCTCCTCTATGTGTTTTTCCCCTTCTTATTGATTCAACACATGTTGCAGAGGGTACATCAGTTCAGGGCAGAGGTGATTGTAATAACACCTTACTGGCTTTGGCAGACCTACTGAAACCTGTCAGTGCATGAACTCTGGAAGATTCTAGTGAAGGAAGATCTGCTTCAGCAGGGCCCAGTGCTTCATCCAAGGTCAGATCTCTTACAGCTTTACAGCCTGGAGGCTGAAAGGGGCTGGCTGAGGCAGCTGGGTTTCTCTGGGGGAGTCCTTGACACCCTGCTGTCCTCCTGCCAGGCATCCACCAATAGGATGTATTTGATGACATGGCATATGTTTCTATCTTGGTGCATCTGTTGGGGATGGACCCCACTTCTCAGGATGTTAAGGATCTGCTTCGTTTTCTCCAGGTTCGGATGGAGAATGGCTTGAGCTGCAGCACTATCAAACGCCAAACAGTGGCAGTCAGCAGCTTTTTGGGCATTCTTTGGGTTCCTGTGCTTTCGTTGCACCCCTTTTACAAACACTTCATTAAAGGGGTGAGTTTTAAGTTGCCACAGGGGGTCCATAGTTTCCCTAATTTGGACCCTTACTTGAGTTCTTACTGCTCCTATGGGTCCACCTTTTGAACCCACAACAACTTGCTTTTGTTAAGTTGCTGACTCTCAAGACAGTGTTTCTGGTGGCTGCCATCTCTGCTAGGTGTGTTTCAGAGCTGGGTACCTTGTCTTCAATTCTCAACTGAGCGTTTTTCATTCCGATAAGGTGGTACTGTGGTCTGATCCCTCCTTCATGCTGAAGGTTGACTCAGTTTTCCACTGTTCCCAGGAGGTGGTGTTGCCCTTGTTCTGTCCCAATCCTTCCTGCTCTCAGGAAATGAAGTGGCACACCCTGAACGTCCATCATACCCTGCAATTCTAGTTGAACAGAATCCATTAAAGTTTCGATCTCTTCTATAATGGTTGAGAGATGCTATTGAGATAGCCTTTGAGGCCTTGGGTAAGCAGCTTTTAGCAGGAGTGTTGGCCTATTCACTGAGGGGAGCGGCTGCCTTGGCTGCATGCCAGGGTAGGTTTCCTATTGTCTACAGATGTCTACAAGACAACTACCTTGGCCTCTGTGCACACCTTCTCAAAGCAATATTGGGTGAATGAGTTTTCTTCTTCCGATGCTGTGTTTGGAAGGAGGGTGTTGCAAAGGGTTATTCAAGCTTAGGCATGTTGGAGGGGAAGCATGCCCTTCAGTGGGACTGCTCTGTTACATCCCTGTCAACAGAGTGTCCTCCAGTCCAGTCTGTCAAAAGCGGAAATTTTACTTACTGTGAATTGCTGTTTGCTGACTGGCATGGAGGACACTCCGCCCACCTCTCACTTCCTGTCTGTTGGGTGCTGTGCTGGGTACTGTACCACCACGTTGGAGTGTATTGTGGTCAGGCAGCTTCTGAGTCTGTCAAGGCCTGGTTATTTACAGTGTTGTGTTATTGGCTCCTCATGTGTTTGGGGTGTTTTTGTGTGGTGTTTGGTAGGGGTTGAGGAGTCATCTTGTGCTGCCAGTTGGTCTGGTGAGAGAAAGATAGCTCCTCCCCTTGGAGAGAAGGGAGAAGATTGGAAAGGACCCTGCCTATCACTCCCAGAGGGAGGATCATCCCTGTCAATGGAGTGTCCTCCACTCCAGTCTGCAAACAGCAATTCACAATAAGTACATTTTCTGCTTTTTATATTAATTGCCAGCTGCCTTGAGGTATTTGTGTCAAAGGTGGGGTGTAAATCCTGTATGTACATCAACATGTACACTTGCCCAGTTTCAAATAATAACAGAAAGTGGGAACTAGAAGGGAAGAGACTGCTTATGCAGACTAACCTGTACATTTGAATGTGTGTGTTTGTTGTTCCAACAGAATTTATTTCTGTCCAGATTAAAATTGGGGATAACTTCTTCTATTTTTACAGTTGGATTTGATCACAGATCTCCTGGGAACACCGTCACTGGAAGCAATGAGGACGGCTTGTGAAGGCGCCAAGGCTCACATACTCAGGGGTCCTCATAAACAGGTAGGAAGAAAAAGCACACACCTCCTCTGAATTTTCCAAGGAGCCTCATTCTGCAAGCATGCAATGGGGTGCCAATCAGGCCCAGTTCCAATGTAAGATTTTCATGCTTGGGTCAAACAAGTGAGCATAGGATAGAATGATAAATAGCTAAAGGCAGGCATCCTCTTTTGGGGGCAATTTTATTACATTTTGTTCAGGGTGATGCAAGATTCTATATCACTAATATACTTAGTGCAACTGGAATAAAGACAATACATTTGGAAAAGCAGGACGTTGAAATTTAGACATGTTAATTATAAAAACTCTTGAGTAAATATACATTCTTTAAAACTTATTTCTCCTTCTACAAAACCTTCGACCATTTAACATACAAAAGTCTAGGTTAATACAAGTTGAGTAATTTTGAATCCTAAACTGTTAGAAGATTAGAGTTCTTTGTAGTTGTCTCGTTATAATATAGGAAGCCAGTTTCCTCTTATAAAACCTTGTTTATTATTCCAAAATATCTTAAGTGGTTCCTATTCCTGTTCAAATGTATTGACTTTATACCTACACTGTTTCATCCATAAAATGCACACACATTTTATTCATAGTTGCCAACTCCCATATCTTGGATATACCATTCCCTTTTCCCAGGGTATTTTCTTTCTCTGTCAATATTTAGCATAATTTTATAAGGTTTATAAAATTAAAAAGTGTCTTAAAACAGGGTTTTGGTCTTGTTCAGTTAACATATTCTGCCTCATATTCAAAGTGGCTTAACCTAAGGTTTTTGTGTGGTCTCCCATCCAGCCACTGGTAAGACCTTTTTAGTATCTGCAGTGTGCTGCAACATATGCCTTCCAATCACACCCTACGTATTTTCCATCACACAGAGCTTAAGTGCTTCAGATCCCATCTCTTCATTCAAAATGTTTGGCCAGTAAAACTAGTTTCTGACCTGAAGAACTAGGTCAGGGATAAGGAACCTGTTTGGCCCAGAGGGCCAGATCTTTATCTCACACCCCAACCCTTGGTCCAACTTTGTCAGGTGGGTAGAGCCACCCAGCTGTTAATTCAGTTGACATCATGATGATGTCAGGTGACTGATAGATGGGTGGTCCTGCTCACCTGTTAAAGCTGACCCAGGTAGGTGAAGTAGAACCCAGCAGGATAGAACTCCATCTCCACTCTGCTCATCAGCTGACATCACCCAGTGATGTCAGCTGATTGACAGGTAAGTGGTAGTTTGGGGGAAATTGCCTTGCAGGCGAAATGGGATTCCCCATTGGGCCACAATTAGTCCTTGGGTTGGAGGTTTTCCACGTGTGAACTCGGTGATTTCACAAAGTCTTTCAGTTTTGTGGTTCTGCAATCAGAAGGCATGGTAACTTTAATACAAACAGCAGTGGGTTGATCCAGGCAGCAATCACAGAGCAGATTAGTATGAAAACATGTTTGAAACTCTCTGTTCCTTTATTCAAGGCATAGTTGCCTGTTACAATTAGATTTTGTTGGAGAGAGCAGGTGATCCTGGTTGGCCTGACAGGCAAAATGTGGGGTGCTGGTGAACCAAGCACAGCAAGCAATGAGAAAGTTCTGAGTTCTTTTGCGTTGATGGTAACATATGAACGATAACATTTAGTCTAAATTAGAGTGAATAAAATCCAATTACTTAAACAAGCCACTTAACCTCAATTCTTTCACCATCTGTGTCTTGGGTATATCCACAGAAGATTTAAGGAAATTAAATATGATGCTTGGAGGCTATAAAGTGACTTGTAAATTTGTAGAACGGCAGCTGCCGTATTCGTGAAAATGTATAGCTTCAGCAGAGGAAGTTAGTTGCATGAGTAATTCTGGTAAGTGTGAAACTGAGATTAAACATTGCCAGCCCACAAGCAGCTCTGTGTCCATTTTAAAAAAAATCCCCAGGAAGATGAAGGGCATATTCAACCAACTAGATTAAAAGTTGTGCTGACAAAAGGAATATCTGGTTGGGATTCTTTTGGTGTCAAGAGAGAATTGTGTGTCCTTCAGTTCTCTTATTGGCTTGAATTTTTGTATAGAGAGCGATGATTTTGTGCACACAGAGCCATAAATAGTAGAGCTAGAGAATTATAAGTGTATTAAAGCTTTTGAATAAAGGGGGTGGAAAACCTCTTTGTAGATGAAGACTCGGTGTTCTCTCAGGCCACTATAGTAAAATGGATCGATAGTGAGTATGTAAATATAGTTGAGGGGAAATGAATAGGAGACAGAAGGTCAGAATTGCAGTTCCTGGGATCTGAAGCATGGTAGCTGAGGGTAGACCACATTCTTTGCCGGCAGAGCATCCCAGATTCAATCCCTGGCACCTCTTGTTAAGAAGATCACTGATAGAACAACTAGGAAAAGGCCCCTGCCTGAGCGTGGAGGGTCAGCGGTCAGGCAGAGTAGGCAGTACTAGAGTAAGTGGACCAGTGGTGTGACTTCTGTAATGCAGCTTCATACGAGCCAGTAAACTCTGGAATTCACTCCCTCAAGAGGCAGTGATGGCCATTAACTTGCATGGCTTTAAAAGAGGATTGGACAAATTCATGGAGGAGAAGGTTATCAGTGGCTATTAGCCCTGATGGGATGTGCTCTGGCTCCACGGTTGGAGACAGTATGCTTCTCTATACCAGTTGATGGAAACCACAGGAGGGCAGAGTGCTGTTGTGCTCAGGTCCTGCTTGTGGGCTTCCCATAGGCATGTGGTTGGCCCCCGTGAGCACAGGATGTTGGACTAGATGAGCCACTGTCCTGATCCAGTAGTGCTCTTCTTATGAGACAGGTCAAATTTTAGAGCAGTTTGAATATGTAATATAAATCTATAGCCAGATTCCTATGGATGCCTTGCAGAACCTTCATTCTCACTTTGCTTTTTCTCTCCTTTTTTCGGGTGTGGGGAGCACTGTGGGAGGTATAAGGAGTGTTGCCCAGGGAGCATCCCATACAGTCGTCATACAATCTTTTATAGAGCCTGCCAGATTCTGTTAAAGCTATTGTAGCACCTAACCTTTTCTATTAATGTTGTCCCATGAATAGACAGGGTAAAGGCTTGATTGCTTTGTCATATTTCAGGTGGAGTATGCGTTAGTCCTTGGTTGGCATATACCATACTCCTCCTACATACCGATAACAATTAATCATCCTCCATTATTAGGAAATCTCTTATATAACTTTTTTCTCCTCTGCTCCTAATGTTTTTCCCCCAACACCTGCACTCTCTCTAGACCTCTTGTAATAAGCTTTTCTTTTTACATTTGCATAGGAAAGCAGACTTTTTTCCCCAAGCACCGTGCTAAAGAAATGATTGTGTAGGAAGTGCTGGAGAACAAACAGCTTCAAAAGCCCAGAATTTTAGGCAGTTACTTTTAAAAAAAGAAAATGGCAAGCCTTTAAGATTTGCATAAAGAGGTCAGGGCTATTTTTATCTGTGAAAATTACTTTTAATTTTGGAGCTCTTCCCCTCCCCCCATTCTAATTCTAAGCTCACCAGGCACCCCAAGGCTGCCGTCCCTCTGTAAGTATTTAGGAGTAAACAGAGAGGACCTAATCCATTGCATAGTGACTTGGAGGTGTGGCTTCAAGGGTTGCTACTAGTCCTTTTTGTTGGGCAATGAACATGATCAGGCTGAACAGCTGGAAAGTGGGGGTGCAAGTGGAGGGCCAGTGTCCAAACAGGAACATGGGAAGCTGCCTTATACTGAGTCAGACCCATTAGGTCCATCTAGCTCAGTGTTGTCTACACTGACTGGTAGCGGCTCCCCATGGTCTTTAGGCCAGGGATTGAACTTGGAACCTTCTGCACACAAAGCAGATGCTCCACCACTCTGCTGTGGCCCTTCCCGTTATGCTTCCCCACCATCATCTCCAGCCAGCTCTTCCATCTTCCACCTGGTTCAAATCGATGTTGGGAGTGTTCAGTGAAATGTTTTTCATTGTGTAGAAGAGAAATAAGGATCTTATAATTCTAAGCAATCATCAGAATGATGAGTGAGGGGGGATGTTTGAAGGTTCAGCAGTTGACTTTAAAATGTGGAGAAGGCGTAAACTAACCAAATGGCTCTGACAAGAACAAGTCAAAATGCAAGAAAGGGAGAAAAACAAGCATGAAGCTACAACTGAGCTGCAAACCCACCCGCCACTGCCAACTCCTTTTTCCAACACATGTACCCAAAGTCTGTTTGCCAGGAGCAAGTGACTAGCCCTCTAGTCAGCAGCATGCCCAGCCTCATCCAAATTCCCGTCCCCCCAAAGTGTTGGCAGTGTTGAAGAGAAGCAGTAGGAGTCTTTCACACTGCTCTGAAGAGTTCCCTGCTGTAATTATATTTGCGATATCCCACCATGCATCTCTACTAAGCCAGTTGTGTGCCAGAGGACAATGGGGGGAGGGAGTTGTTGGTGACCACAGCTAAAGGCTGTCTAGTAAGCCAACCAGCGCCTGCCTGCCTGCCTGCCTGCCTGCCTGCCTGCCTGCCTGCCTGCCTGCCTGCCTGCCTGCCTGCCTGCCTGCCTGCCTGCCTCCCTCCCTCCCTCCCTCCCTCCTAGTATTTATATTGTATCTTACATTGTGATGGATTTCAATATGTTCTTGTGAGTCGGTCTTTGTTTAAAACCATGATATAGGCATAATAACAACTAGGGTATTTATACTTGCTTTGAATAAACCTACTCTCTAGTTGTGGTGAGAGCTGCAAGAAACTATGCAGGGCCCTGGAGACCTCAGCTTCGTGGTAACTCTGCCCTTCCCCTCCCCCTCTGCCCCAAGTATTGACCGCACACATCCAAGCCCATCTTCTTACCCAGAAGAGGTAGAAGCATAGGGCTGTGGCCATTAGTGCTGGGATAGGGAACCTTTGGCCTTCCAACCCATCATCTCTGACCTTTGGCCATGTTGGCTAGAAATCTGGAAGGCCAAGGGTTCCCCTGCCCTGCACTATGGGAAGGGTCTGTGTGCTACCTGCCACCACCAATACAATACAATACACCACCCTACCAAGATACGATCTCAGGTCCCTCCCTTGGAAGTTCAGCTTTGATTTTTTTTAAAAAAGCCTCTAGCGGCTACTAGCCTATAACTCTTGTAGATACAAGTGTAGCAGGGCAGCTGCTAACTGAGCATTTAACCTTCTGTTGCCTTCCACTTTTTTTGTGGGGGGACAGTCAGTTTGGAGATATATTGGGACAAGCACACAAAACTTTGTTTTTGTACAAAAGAGTGCAATTTTGTTAATACCTGTTAAATGATTTAAACATAATTAGTTTCCTATATTTAGACCTTGCTCTTCTTGCATTTTCTTTTCTCTTTCCTTCTCCCCCCCCGCCCCCCTCCATTTACCCAGTTCCCCATGTACCCTTAGACCCCTTGGTCACATATTTTCCAGCTATAGGACTTGCTTTCAAAAAAAATAATTAAATGAATTCTGCATTTAAAACATAGTTTGGTGATTTCACAGTGCAATTTGTGGAGTCCTAGAATAGGTGTGGGGAACCTTTGATCCTCCAGATGTTGCTGGACCACAGTTCCCATCATCCCTGGCCATTAGCCATGCTTGCTGTGGTTGATGGGAGTCATAGTTCAGCAACATCCAGAGGGCTAAAGGTTTCCCACACCTTCCCTAGAGCATGGTCTGGCTGTACACAGTGTAGCAGCCTGACTGAAGTTATAAGCAGGTCCTGGCCTGATCATTGTGTGGGAAAGTAATTTGACCCATAATGTGTATTTTCCACAAAACACAAATTTGAGGACAGCAATAACAGTTTTGTGGGTGTGCTTCAGAGTGAATACTTGGGTCTGTGAAAAATGAGCAACCAAAACCAAAAGTTCAAATCGGCAGGGCCCGATAAACTGCATCCTAGAGTATTGAAGGAACTGGCTGAAGAACTCTCAGAACCGCTGTCTATTATCTTTGTGAAATTGTGGAGGACTGGTGAAGTGCCGGATGACTGGAGGGAGAGCTAATGTTGTCCCTATTTTCAAAAAGTGCAAAAATGAGGAACCGGGGAACTATAGACTGGTCAGCCTAACATCAATCCCTGGAAAAAATCTGGAGCAGATTATAAAGCAGTCAATCTATAAGCACCTTGAAAACAATGCAGTGATTAGCTGGTGTAGCGGAGGTTAATTTCCCCTTTGGTAATTTTGGTAAATCCCGTTAATCTGGTGTCGATCTGTCTAAGTGATGTGTCATCTTATGTCACCGCTAATGTCGCAAAGTTTGTTCTCATCTCAATGCAAATTAGGAAAAAATGTTCTCAACCCGCTCTTTAAAGAATTGTCTGTGGGCTTTTGGAACTGTGGTAGCTTTGTATCCTACATATTTAAATCCTCCATGCTGTATGTTTGTTTTTTTATGTCTCTCTTTTAATATCTGGTCTGCAACCGTAATAAAATGATTCAATGCAATTCAACCAGCAGTGATTACTAGAAGCCAACATGGATTTATGAAGAACAAATCCTGCCATACTAATCTTACCTCGTTTTTTCATTGGGTAACCTCCCTGGTAGACTGTGGGAATGCTGTGGATGTAATATATCTTGACTTCAGCCAAGCTTTTGACAAAGTGCCCCATGATATTCTGATTAGCAAGCCAGCTAAATGTGGGCCGGATGGAACAACTATCAGGTGGATCCACAGTTGTCTCCAGAATCCTACTCAAAGAGTGCTTATTAATGGTTCCTTCTCAAACTGGGCAGAAGTAACGAGTGGGGTACCACAGGGCTCGGTCCTGGGCCCAGTGCTCTTCAACATTTTTATTAACGACTTGGATGAAGAGGTTCAGAGCATGCTTATCAGATTTGCAGATGATACAAAATTGGGGGGCACAGCTAATACCGTGGAAGACAGAAACAAAATTCAAAGGGACCTTGATAGGCTGGAGCATTGGGCTGAAAACAACAGAATGAAATTCAACAGGTATACATGCAAAGTTCTACACCTAGCAAAAAGAAACCAAATGCACAGTTATAAGATGGGGGATACTTGGCTCAGCAATACGACATGTGAGAAGGATCTTGGAATTGTCGTTGATCACAAGCTGAATATGAGCCAACAGTGCAATGTGGCTGCAAAAAAGGCAAATGCTATTTTAGGCTGCATTAACAGAAGTATAGTTTCCAAATCGTGTGAAGTATTAGTTCCCCTCTATTCAGCTCTGGTTAGGCCTCATCTTGAATACTGCATCCAGTTCTGGTCTCCACACTTCAAGAAGGATGGAGACAAACTGGAACAGGTTCAGTTGAAGTCAACAAGGATGATCAGGGGACTGGAAACCAAGTCCTATGTGGAGAGACTGATAGAACTGGGCATGTTTAGCCTGGAGAAGAGAAGACTGAAGGGAAATATGGTAGCACTCTTCAAGTACATGAAAGGTTGTCACATGGAGAAGGGCCAGGATCTCTTCTCGATCGTCCCAGAGTGCAGGACACGGAATAATGGGCTCAAGTTGCAGGAAGCCAGATTTTGACTGAACATCAGGAAAAACTTCCTAACTGTTAGAGCCATATGACAATGGACCTAGAGAGGTAGTGGGCTCTCTGACACTGGAGGCATTCAGGAGGCAGCTGGACAGCCATCCGTCGGGAATGCTTTGATTTGGATTCCTGCTTTGAGCAGCGGGTTGGACTTGATGGCCTTATAGGCCCCTTCCAACACTACTATTCTATGATTCTATGAAAATCCGTTCTGAAAAAACTTATGTATGACTAAAATGCTTAGAATTGAAATAAATGAAAGCCTTAATATAGTCTGCTTCTAAATATATTACATAGCATTTCCCTAGGAATCATAAGAGAAGAATGTAGATGTGTTCATTGGGCTGTATGGGCAGCAGGAAGGAATGTGATGGCACGGTGAAGAATAGTATTGCGAATGGAAGGGGGAACATTCTCCAAATGAACAATAATAATACTTAGCATATATGAACGTAATTGTGATTAACCAAACAGAGGTTTTTACTGTATTAACAAAATGTTCCAGCTTCTGCCTTCATCAGCTGCTAACATACAAATGCTGTTACCAATATTGTGTACCTTGGGTGGTGGTTGTGCATGATGGAGAACTTGAATGAAGAAGACTGGATCCTTGTTGGATGCGAGTTGCTTTGGTATACAGATAAGACAGTTTTGAAAGCAACAAACAGAACTATATAACTATATTATATATAGTGTTCAAAGGCCTTCACACGAGTTATCTCAATAATTAATTAATTATTTGGCCAGGGCCAAGAAGATGCCAGCATGGTTAACGAGCAAAGTCAAGGAAGCTCTTAGAGGCAAAAAGTCTTCCTTCAGAAAATGGAAGTCTTGTCCGAATGAAGAAAATAAAAAAGAACACAAACTCTGGCAAAAGAAATGCAAGAAGACAATAAGGGATGCTAAAAAAGAATTTGAGGAACACATTGCTAAGAACATAAAAACCAACAACAAAAAATTCTATAAATACATTCAAAGCAGGAGACCATCTAGGGAGGCGATTGGACCCTTGGATGATAAGGGAGTCAAAGGCGTACTAAAGAACGATAAGGAGATTGCAGAGAAGCTAAATGAATTCTTTGCATCTGTCTTCACAGTGGAAGATATAGGGCAGATCCCTGAACCTGAACCAACATTTGCAGGAAGGGATTCTGAGGAACTGAGACAAATAGTGGTAACGAGAGAGGAAGGTCTAGGCTTAATGGACAATATAAAAACTGACAAATCACCGGGCCCGGATGGCATCCACCCGAGAGTTCTCAAAGAACTCAAATATGAAATTGCTGATCTGCTAACTAAAATATGTAACTTGTCCCTCGGGTCCTCCTCCGTGCCTGAGGACTGGAAACTGGCAAATGTAACGCCAATGTTCAAAAAGGGATCCAGAGGGGATCCCGGAAATTACAGGCCAGTTAGCTTAACTTCTGTCCCTGGAAAACTGGTAGAAAGTATTATTAAAGGTAGATTAACTGAGCACATAGAAGAACAAGCCTTGCTGAAGCAGAGCCAGCATGGCTTCTGCAAGGGAAAGTCCTGTCTCAGTAACCTACTAGAATTCTTTGAGTGTGTCAACAAGCATATAGATAGAGGTGATCCAGTGGACATAGTGTACTTAGACTTTCAAAAAGCGTTTGACAAGGTACCTCACCAAAGACTTCTGAGGAAGCTTAGCAGTCATGGAATAAGAGGAGAGTCCTCTTGTGGATAAGGAATTGGTTTAAGAAGCAGAAAGCAGAGAGTAGGAATAAACGGATAGTTCTCCCAATGGAAAGCTGTAGAAAGTGGAGTCCCTCAAGGATCAGTATTGGGACCTGTACTTTTCAACTTGTTCATTAATGACCTAGAGTTAGGAGTGAGCAGTGAAGTGGCCAAGTTTGCTGATGACACTAAATTGTTCAGGGTTGTTAAAACAAAAAGGGATTGCGAAGAGCTCCAAAAAGACCTCTCCAAACTGAGTGAATGGGTGGAAAAATGGCAAATGCAATTCAATATAAACAAGTGTAAAATTATGCATATTGGAGCAAAAAATCTGAATTTCACATATACACTCATGGGTCTGAACTGGCGGTGACCGACCAGGAGAGAGACCTCGGGGTTGTAGTGGACAGCACGATGAAATGTCGACCCAGTGTGCGGCAGCTGTGAAAAAGGCAAATTCCATGCTAGGGATAATTAGGAAAGGTATTGAAAATAAAACAGCCGATATCATAATGCCATTGTATAAATCTATGGTGCGGCCGCATTTGGAATACTGTGTACAGTTCTGGTCGCCTCATCTCAAAAAGGATATTATAGAGTTGGAAAAGGTTCAGAAGAGGGCAACCAGAATGATCAAGGGATGGAGCGACTCCCTTACGAGGAAAGGTTGTAGCATTTGGGGCTTTTTAGTTTAGAGAAAAGGCGGATCAGAGGAGACATGATAGAAGTGTATAAAATTATGCATGGCATTGAGAAAGTGGATAGAGAAAAGTTCTTCTCCCTCTCTCATAATACTAGAACTCGTGGACGTTCAAAGAAGCTGAATGTTGGAAGATTCAGGACAGACAAAAGGAAGTACTTCTTTACTCAGCGCATAGTTAAACTATGGAATTTGCTCCCACAAGATGCAGTAATGGCCACCAGCTTGGATGGCTTTAAAAGAAGATTAGACAAATTCATGGAGGACAGGGCTATCAATGGCTACTAGCCGTGATGGCTGTGCTCTGCACCCTAGTCAGAGGCAGCATGCTTCTGAAAACCAGTTGCCGGAAGCCTGAGGAGGGGAGAGTGTTCTTGCAACTCGGGTCCTGCTTGTGGGCTTCCCCCAGGCACCTGGTTGGCCACTGTGAGAACAGGATGCTGGACTAGATGGGCCACTGGCCTGATCCAGCAGGCTCTTCTTATGTTCTTAAAACATCCCTGTAGCATTGGTTGGGATTATCTCCCCACTGAAAATGTGTGTGTGAGAGAGAGAGAGCCTAAAGTGACCATCAAGTCCATGGCTGAATTTCTAAGCTTCAAGAACTTACACTGCCTTTAAATATATAGAATTTACCAATTCTGTACAGCGCTACACAGTACAATCTCAATGACCTTCAAGATGGGGATATATATAGCTTCTAAGCTTCAAGAATCTTTACTGAACAAAAAATTCAGTAGGAGATGCTCCACACCAGGCAGATTTCTAGATCACAGGAGTCAACTGACCTTGGATTTGCAGCTGGCATGGATAATATTTTAGGCTGCCACCCGAAAACAAAAGCCTTACCTGGCTGGCTTCTCCAGTCGTTTCCATCTCTTTATAGAAGGAGGGTCATTTTATTGTTGCTGTTAGAATGATTTTAGTTTTGTTTGGCAGCCAACTTCAAATTCTCTCAGCCTATGTGGGAGCACAGAATGTGATAAGCTCCCCTCCGTTATCACCTTCTGACTTGTGAAGGGGGAAGGTCTGCAGCAACTGTCACACTTCTTAAAAAAGACCTATAGTGATTTAACTCGTTTTGTCACATATTTCCATAGGTGGAAAACTTAGAAACTTGCTTCATTTAATAAACAAAAAAATCTTGAGGCATTTCGTACCCATATTTTGTTCTAATCACGCGTGTGTTTTTAATAATGAAAAAGATACAAGATGAGCTTTTCAGTTTTGCTAAGGTTGTCTCCTATATTTCTCTCCCTGCCTGCTTCATTTAGTAAAATTAAAAGTGAGTCTTCTAGCAGCCCAGCCAAAACGCAAATGCTTCTTGCTATGAGAAGATGGAGGTGGGTTTGGCCTGAGGAGTTTTTGAAATGGGACATTTGATTGTTATCCAGCAGAGCTCTCTTATGTACCTGGCTGTCAGAGCACATGTGGATCTTGAGTGATTCAGAAGATATTCCAGCCCAGGGATGTGGAACCTGTGGCCCTCCAGATGTTGCTGGACTCCAGTTCTCATCAGCCCACATGACCAGGGATGACTGAGTTGTAGTACAACATCTGGATGGTCACAGGTTAGCCACCTCTGCTCTATACCTGTGCAGGTGTTCTGCTCATGTGTGAAACTTAGATGTAAGCACAGAGTTGAAATGATCATGCTACTGCTCTCTCTAGCTTGTGGAAGAGGAAGCTCTGAGCAGGGGCCTCTGGTACTCATGGAGGATCCCTGCATGATTACCTAGGAATAAGTCCCACTGAACCGAATGGAGCTTATTTCTGAGTAGACATGTATTGGATTGCAGCCTGTCAGTCTCCATAACTGAGGTTCTAACTCGCTTGGGGAGCCTGCAAGAATATAGGGGGCTTCCTGCTGCAGACCTTCCCCCTTCACAAGTTGGAAGGTGATGAGGGGAGGGGAGCTTATCACATTCTGTGCTTCCATGTAGGCTTCTTACACAAGCAGAGCCAGTTGCACAAGGTTTTTATGTTCAGGGTGCAGCATGCATGTATAAGATTGTTCAGCTAAGGCTCAATGATTTTTCTTTTTTTCTTTCTCTTCACAGCCATCCCTTCCTGTCCTGTACACATTATCCAGCCAAGCTACACACGAAGCTGTTCATCTCCTTTGTAGGATGTTGGTCTTTGATCCAGTGAGTTGGTGGTTTGTGTTCTACATGTAAAATAAGTGCTGGCTGGAAGAAAATCAGTTTATTTTGTGTTTGTGTGTATAAGGGGAACATTGTTTACCTCCATAGCAATCTTTATGCCCCATTTAATGCAATTTCCAGTGTGGCGTCCTACCACAGCACCATGGGATCAGTTTCAGTTGATGTGGCATGATGACATGGACCAAATGCTTGCAGTGATGTGGCCAACCTGCCCCTCTTGGTTGATTAAAGCTTGCTGAAGGGGTATGACTGGATGAGTCCAGGGTGTGGTCATCTTTGCCGGAAAAAGTGGTCCTGGCTGACTTGACAGAGGAGGGATATCACCACTCCTGGAAGAAGCCCATTCTAGACTCATTAGTTTGTGACAACTGTTGCCCCCTTTTAGGAGAAGGAGAAGGCTGCTCCATTGTCACGGAAAGGAGAGGAAGAGAGATTGGGCTTAAAGATAGCAGGTCCTTGAAGCCCACTCTCCATCCCTCCAAACAACCATTTTAACAACAAAAGGAACAGAATGGACACAGTTCTCCCTCTACTTCTCACTGTAACACAGTTGCATGCGAATGTGCAGTTTCCCACAGTCCTGTGAATTTTCATGGCTTCCCATTTGTTCTGCATTCCTCAAGTGAATGCTGCTTTAACACA